>NC_137623.1:12384442-12459442 GCF_963280865.1 Gymnoscopelus braueri | reverse complement strand
TACATAATAATGTGCCAAAAAACGTTCGGCGTTATTTGTCATGCCAATGACGAGAATGAGAGAGAGAGAGAGAGAATTAGAAAGATGGAGGGAAGGATGAAAGAGTAGAAGAGAGAGAGAAAGAGATTTAATTAGTCCATGGGAAGCATGCAAATGGAAGGTAAAATTAGACAGAGAGGAAAAAGGGAGACCTGGGGATGAGAGAGTGTGTATGGTAATGATGGCTGTGTAGTTTGGATCAATCATCCAGGGATCAGGGAGGACTGACAGGCCGCCGCTCGTGCCCAGGCCTCGGGCTCCCGTCTCTGGACAGGAGCCAGGCGGCTCAGCCTGTCCGCCCGTGGAGGCCTCTCCTTTCTAGCTCGCTCTGTGACTTAAGTCACACACACGCACGCACGCACGCACACACACGCACGCACGCACACGCACACACACACACATGCACACACATGTGCACACACAGGTACAGGTGGACATGTGTACATTGCACACGCATGTACAGGTTATAAACCACTGTAGTTTAGCACCGCATTTGTACACAAATGCAAGCTTTTGTGTATTCAATCGTGCACTCACTCACACACACACACACACACGCACAAACGCACACGCACGCACGCACACACGCACACACGCTTTTTACCTGGAACACCTAAACATTTGACACCGAGGGAGAAGAAGAGACTCTAAGGCCTTGTTAGTTTTTGTTTATTAATCAGCACGCTGCCTATGGCAATCTATTCAAAATGGTGGACTGGGAGAACACATTAGTTAGCTGTGTGCCTAATTTCCTATTAGCTCTTACAGGCCTTACATGTGACTAGTTCATGTCCCTACTACTACACATTGTTTTGATTATGGAGATGGGAGGGGGGGGGGGGGGGGGGGTGGGGGGTCTCGAGAAAATAGGGAAATGGTTCTCGCAAAGGTCAAAGGGTCACATAAAAGTTTGGGAACCTGCTTTGGTTATCGGCCGATGCGATGACGAAGCCGGGGGACGGGGGTCACATGCAAAATGTCCCTTTGTTTGATTATGGTCAACTCAGTGACACTGTATTTACATTTGGCACGTCAAAGACATGAAGGGAAATGTCACGCGGTGATATTTTGTGACAGTCCAAGGTCATGCTAGACAAATACAAAATGCACTTATATCCTAACCTCCCCCCACACTAAGGCTATTACTGGCATAGTCTCTTTCACCCAGTGGAAAATTACTATCTAATTCCCAGAAACTGTCTGCCCTCTTTTTTAGCTGTTAGTTGCAAATTTATATCCTAATTTAGGTATGAATATGGGTCACTTTTTAAATATAACGCCAAAGAGGATCTGTTTTAGAATGTAGTGCATTTACCCTTTTTATCTCCGAGGCAGCTGGTGCCTATTCTTTGGCCTCAAACTATTAACCCATTAAAACCGGGAACGCATCTGTGTGTCATTTTCAAGATTTCTTTGGGCTATTCAAAAATAGCAGATATACAAGCTCATAGCGTGGCACCGAGTGCCGCGCTATGAGCTTGTAGATCTGCTATTTTTTGAAAAATCTTGGAAGATTTGTGCAAATCTTTGAATATAAAGCGACATTTTTTTAAAGGGATACTTCACTTTAGGGCCGGGGACACATTTAAAAAAAATATTAAAAATAAATGAAAAAAGTTATGGAAAATTCATGGCCCCCTCACGCATTAGAGTGTCCTACTAATGTGTGAGGGGGCCATGAATTTTCCATAACTTTTTTCATTTATTTTTAATATTTTTTTTAAATGTGTCCCCGGCCCGAAAGTGAAGTATCCCTTTAACTCTGTTACAACTTCTGGGGGTCCCTGGAACAAAATATTTTTAGATGGGGGACCACGGCCAGATGCATTTTCAATTAGAAGACATTTGTAGAATCCCCCAGAAGCAAAGATTTGTATATTCAAAGATTTGCACAATAATTATTATTTTCATGATTTTTTCTAAAATAGCAGATCTACAAGCTCATAGCGCGGCACTCTGTGCCGCGCTATGAGCTTGTAGATCTGCTATTTTTGAATAGCCCAAAGAAATAAAAAAAAATGACTGAGATGCGTTCCAGGTCTGAATGCGTTAAAGAGAAGAGCGTCATTATTCCAGTGACGTGAATACTACTCCATATCCGCCTCCTGACATATATATATATATATATATTTTGACCATTTACACACACTTCAATGGACATGACTGACAAAATGTTATTACAATTCACACAGGATGCTTTATTTAAAAGATTTTCTTTTCTATAATTTTTTTCTCGAAGGACTACCCTCTCCGCATACACCTGAACGCTTTTATTCCCGAATTCCGATTTGGACATGGTATGACATGGTAGCTATAAAATCCAATCTTCACCCAGACAGTGAGAGAGAGAGAGAAAGACTATTTTGCAAACGCTACAGCGTCTGCAGCTGTGCCATACCCACTTCCTGTTACCCCCTCGTCCCCTGTCTGTGCATTTGCGGTAATGTCTACAAATCCTGAAATTTATGTCCCTGCTGGAAAACATGGTTATACCGTTTATAGGCCTCTCTCGCTCGCTAAAAGAAATAAGGGCCCCGTCTCTGCTGATGCAAGTCAAAGGGACTGATGCGGACTCTATCAGATTTCTAAATACAGGCCCCGACAATAAATCCCGGCTAGATTGGGCCGGAATCGAGTTAGCTCACTTGAATTGCTATCTGCTTAACCCACAGCTGGCCTGCCTGCTCCGCGCAGACATCGAACCTAAATCAGTCACTTAGTGCTATCAAATGGAACAATGGCGGAGTGGGGAGAGCACTCAGGCTAGGGCCAGGAGCCAGGATAGCACCCGTATAAACCCAACACAAACAGACCACGGTAGAATCAAAGAAGGCCTTTTTATAATGCTCTTTTCCCTTGTTGTGTCTCAGCCGTGGTGGTGTGTCCTCCTGCAGAGCCGTCCTGTGTTGCATGAAATGGCGTCACCCAAAACAAACGGCTTTTTCAGTCCTTTGTCTGGTGGTGTCGTCAAACGGATTGCTCATGCTAATTACTGTGAGACGGTGGCACGGCGAAAACTCATTTACACGCGAGCTGAGACGCACGCACACGCACACGCGCACACACACACACACACACACACACACACACAGACAGACAGACAGACAGACAGACAGACAGACAGACAGACAGACAGACAGACAGACAGACAGACAGACAGACAGACAGACAGACAGACAGACAGACAGACACAAGACTGCTTTAGCAACTGTGTTTAAACCAAAGTGACTGCCCTCAATGGCAAGTACACTCGCGACCTGTCTATCGTAGCCAACCTCTCAACAGCTTTGTTTCTCAAACTCGGGGTTGGGAGCCAAAAGGGGATCTAGTGGCCTATTTCTGGTGGGCACCCACACAGAACAGGCACTATTCTTCAGTGACCCGTAGTCTCAAGGTTTCTCTCCCTCTCTTTTCGTTCTGGAGCGGGGGGGGGAAAAAAAAAGTGGGAGGTGTCTCTGCCGTGTAATAAACCAACCGGGACGTGTGATATAGTCTGCGGGGAGAGACTACGGGCACACGCTATCAAAACAGAATTGATTGCGGCCTTGCAGAGGTGCTGATTACTTAACCCATTAAGACCGGGAACGCATCCGAGTCACTTTAGATTTCTTTGGCTATTCAAAAATAGCAGATATACAAGTTCATAGCGCGGCACCGAGTGCCGCGCTATGAACTTGTAGATCTGCTATTTTTGAAAAATCTTAAGCTTTTTATTTTTATTTTTTTCAAAAAACTGTTAGGATTTAGAAAACATTTTTAAGAATTGCCTCAGGTCTTAAAGGGTTAAGGAACTGGGGCTGTCTCGGGTGCACACCGTGGCCACCCCGTAGGCGCGAGTCGGGGCGATTCCGCAAATGAATTTTCGAATTAGCGCGCTAAAGAGATGCATCTCTGTGTATTCCCCTATACTTCCTTTAAATGTTTTCGGGCCGGTCATCCCTCTCTCTCTCTCTCTCTCCGTGCTTGTGTGAGTGTTTGACATTTCCGAGAAATTCCCGCACAATGAGGTCCTTCTGCTCGTGGGGGCCTGCGTCTGCCTTCCCACTTTTTAAGCAGTTTTCTCTAATTACAAAATGGGGGTAATGACTCCCGCTGTTTTCCCGGCGAAGTGCCTGGAGTTGTGTTTGGCTGACCGTTTAGAGAGGTGCAGGGTGACATCGATACACCGCCAAATTAAGGCTCTCCTTCAGAGTGACCCTGCCACTCACACACACAGCCCCGCTGAATGAGTTTGTGTCCCCCCCCCCCCCTCCATGCTTTTTTAGTCAAATCATAATTACACAGCCAATTACAGGGTCACCTTGACTCTTTACAAAACTCAAGCCGGAAAAACTTCCTCCTGCCCACTCATGTATACAGTATACAGTGCTGTAGTGTGTGTGTGTGTGTGTGTGTGTGTGTGTGTGTGTGTGTGTGTGTGTGTGTGTGTGTGTGTGTGTGTGTGTGTGTGTGTGTGTGTGTGTGTGTGTGTGTGCGTGCGTGCGTGCGTGCGTGCGTGCGTGCGTGCGTGCGTGCGTGCGTGCGTGCGTGCGTGCGTGCGTGCGCGCGCGGGTGTGCGTGTGTGTGCGTTTGTCAGTGGTGGAAAAAGTACTCAAATGTTTTACTTAACTAAAAGTATCAATACTGCAATGTAGAACTACTCTGTTACAAGTAAAATTCCGGTGTTCAAAATTTACTTGAGTAAAAGTACAAAAGTATTGGTATCAAAATGTTCTTAAAGTACCAAAAGTAAAAGTACTAAAATGTTTGAAAATAGCAGATCTACAAGCTCACAACGCGTCGCAATGCGACGCGTTGTGAGCTTGTAGATCTGCTATTTTCAAATAGCCTATATATAAAATAGGCTTAAAGTGGTTAATGTATGTTTTATAGTGTAATGATTTATATCTGCAAAGTAACTAGTAACTAAAGTTATCAAATAATTGTAGTGGAGTAAAAGTACAATATTTGCCTCTGAGATGTAGCGGAGTACTCCAGTAAAGTAAAAAAATACCTCAAAACTGTACTTAAATAAAGTACTTGAGTAAATGTACTTAGTTACTTTACACCAGTGTGTGTGTGTGTGTGTGTGTGTGTGTGTGTGTGTGTGTGTGTGTGTGTGTGTGTGTGTGTGTGTGTGTGTGTGTGTGTGTGTGTGTGTGTGTGTGTGTGTGTGTGTGTGTGTGTGTGTGTGTGTGTGTGTGTGTGCGCGTACGTGCGTGTGTTAATTTGTGTGCACTGTATACGTCCGAGTGTGTGTGTTGGTAGTTGAGCTTAGGCCCCGTGACTCACGCTTTAATTAGGTTGTTGCACTGAACAGGGCAGGATGTGGACGACGTGTCTTTGCTTTTCGACGTACTGAAACATTGCACTTATAGACCCAATAGAAAGAGAGGTCGTTACGCTGTACTACTGTGTGAGGCTTCATTTAGATTAACATGTAGAGATGGAGAGGTGATGGAGAGAGTGGAGCGTGTGTGATCACTGGACAGAACGACACTCAGTGCTGTAAAGTAACTAAGTACATGTACTCAAGTACTGTACTTAAGTACAATTTTGAGGTATTTTTTTTTTTACTTTACTGGAGTATTGCTAATGTTCAGTACTTTCACTTCTACTCCACTACATCTCAGAGGCAAATATTGTGCTTTTACTCCACTACAATGATTTGAAAACTTTTAGTTACTAGATACTTCGCAATTATCAATTAATATATTATAAAACATACATTAACCACTTCAGCCCTATTTTTTACCAAGGCTATTTGAAAATAGCCAACGCGTGAGCTTGTAGATCTGCTATTTTCAAACATTTTAGTACTTTTACTTTTGGTACTTTAAGTATTTTGATACAAATACTTTTGTACTTTTACTCAAGTACGTTTTGATACCCAGACTTTTACTTGTAACAGAGTATTTCTATATGGCAGTATTGATACCTTTACTTAAGTAAAATATTTGAGTACTTTTTCCACCACTGCCGACACGGGGGGGGGGGGGGGGGGGGGGGGGAGAGAGAGAGAGAGAGAGAGAGAGAGAGAGAGAGAGAGAGAGAGAGAGAGAGAGAGAGAGAGAGAGAGAGAGAGCGAGCGCTTCCATGATCTTCACACATGGATGACTCCGAGTTACATGACCTATATAACATGTTACACGCTCCGCTTGCCCCCCGTGTTTTGCCCCTAATAGAGAGGGGCAGTGCATTACAGGTGCAGAGCACAACCCCGACGCACACGCATGCACGCACAAGCACACACACACATTCACGGACGCATGGACGCACGCATACACACACACACACACACACACACACACACACACACACACACACGGGGCACAAACAACCATTCCGCTAGCATCCCTGTGTGTATGGACGATCACAAACAACAACCTGGCTCTTTACCTGCTGCGCATCAAGCCCCCATAGGATTAGCACGCTATCGCAGATTAGCATGTTTACGTTCACCAGTGCTGCACACATTTACTGCATGTCTACAGTAATAGTGGCCAATTAATATGCACGGCAAAGTCTAGTTAGACGGTCAGGTATACGATGGCTGCAGAAGTGGATAAGGGGACTTCTTATAACTGCCTCTATGAAAGGGAACCGAGGCTTGGTGTGCCTTCACTTGAAAGCTTATACGTTTAATTATACGTTATGCTGTTGAGACCAAGCCTGATTATCGACGAATAATATTATAAACACCTATAAAAATCACCTCTTAGCAAATATATCTCTCTTTTGAATTATGTAGCGTGTTCGAGCTTGATGTGAGGTTTTGTCAGTTAAGTTCGATTATGTAGACAGTATTGAAATGTCTCTATTGTATATACCACTTGTTACAGCAAGACACAAACATCTTGCCTTGGCTGCTAAACCACTTAAACTCACTCAAAATTGTACATAAAATTGCAAAAAATAGCTGAGCTAGAAGCTCACAATATGTTGCATCGTGAAATGTTTGAGCTTGTAGATGTGCTATTTTTGCTGAATGTTCTTCTACTTTGCCTGATGTTTTTGACAAATGTTCACCTATTATAGGGATTCTAGGGTTCATGTACCTACTACATCTTTTGTGTTATCTGGGTTGGCATTCTCTGTATTTCCTAATAGTATTGCATATATAGCAAAAACAATATCGTACTGAATGAAAAATCCACCTTAAACCAGTTACAATCACCTTAATGTTACTATTTTCGTACCCGACCTTTGCTAGGAGGATCAGGGCAAATGTGTCCTCACATAAACTGGTGTCACATCTTGGGGTTAAGTTGTCCAAGCGAAGGGTAAAGTTATTGTGTTGAACCCTTCTAAGCCCTGTGGAGGTCCTCTCTCTTTTTTTTGTTGTTGATATTTTTGGGGCTTTATTGGTAAACTGAGTAAAAGTACAAAAGTATTGGTATAAAAATTTACTTAAAGTACAAAAAGTACTAAAGTACTAAAATGTTTGATAAATAGCAGATCTACAAGCTCACAACGAGTCGCGATGCGAATAGTTGTAGTGGGGTAAAAGTACTATTTGCTTCTGAGATGTAGTGGAGTAGAAGTAAAAGTATAGACTCCAGGAAAGTAAAAGTACCTCAAGATTTTACTTAAGTACAGTACTTGAGTAAATGTACTTAGTTACTTTACACCACTGCCACCAACTATCAATATACCCCCCCCCCCCCCCCCCACCCCCCAACCCTCATGTGTACCTCACTAGGTGGCAGTGTACGACTACATCTGGACAGAGGAGGGGGGCCCTGCGGCGGGCTCTGGGCCCCACGACGCCGACCCCCCGAGAGAGGAGGCCCCTCCGCCCCCGCGCGCCGCAGAGGGCGAGACCAGCACCCACGTAACCATCTACACCACCTACCTGAGCGGGCTCCGCCAGCGGTACAGGCACTTCCTCCGACAGCCGGACGGCGCCATCGTGGAGGTATGGATGTCGGGGGGGAGCGGGGAGCGGGTGGGGGTGGTCCGTTTGTGGGGAAACCGCACCCCCGAGTATGACATTTTGTAAGAACCATGTGGTCTGTACCAGAAAACTGTTCAATGGGCCAGTTCTTGGCGGCTGAACGCAAAGAAACAAGAATGACAAAGTCATATTGTACCAGCTTGTGCCAAGCCAATCTGGGAACCCATCGCCAAATGAAAAGGAAAAACAGCGCCCTCTGCTGTTTTTTACTTATTCACTTGGCTCTGGGAGGAGCTCAACGAAGCACCCGTGCGCAAGGAAACCGGGGTTTTTGGTCTGCCTTCAGCCTTTCACTTCCGGTGGTGCGACTATGTTTTCATTCCCACTAACAATATTTCTCCACGGAACACTAACACCAATTCTCCCAAAGAACATGGATCGTCTTGGTTATAAGCCCACTTGTTTCTATGATGAAAGAGCAATTTAAAAGGTTACTAACTTTCCGTGGTCTTGTCGGCTTCGAGGACGCTATTGTTAAATGAGTTTCGGTTTGTTTCTAGTGGGGAAGGAACGGCACACACGTAAATCCCGCCCACTACATTTGATTGGGTAAAGTGCGGCCTGCTTCCTGATCTGATAGCACGCCCACTTGTAACCAATGCGCACGGGTTGTCAACACGGCTACCGACAGATTCAAACGCAGAGCAGAATCTGTTCTTGAGAGATTAGTGCCAAGCTAAAACCCTTGCATCTAACTAAACATTACAAAAGTATATGGAACTCAAGACAAGAGTTAAATTAAGGTGCCTTTCACATCAAAAGTTGACTTAAAAGGTCCAGAGAACCAAATTGTTAAATTATTAGATCATTAGAAACTTTGCAGCTGCAATGAAGCTCTCAGGTCAGCATTATATTAGATAAGAATTAATAGATTAATAATAATTAAATTTGCTATGCCGAAACAGTGTTCAAAGGAGTTGGATATATTGTTTAATACTGCAGTTTCTATTAAAAGCCTAGTAGTTGTACATTTTATTTTTGTTTATGTTTACAGTTGGATGTTGGATTGTTTGTGCCTGTAAGAGTGCATTAATGTCACCTTTTTGTCCACTGTTCCTTAGTTATTTTCCTTTGCTTTAGTTTGCGTGAAAAACGTATAGACGAATCCACAGACGCGCTGCCTGTAGCTGCCTGTAGGCGGCCATTGCTGCGGTGTCGCGTCCGTGGAGCGTTGACACCGCAGCAATGGCTGCGCGCAGGGCAGCGCTCCGTGGATTCGTGTATTGAAGGTGTTCATTTAAATGCTTGCCGGTGGGTGAAGAGTAGTGTGTGTCTATGTCTACTGTAAGTTGCCGACGGTAGATTAGCGAGTATTGCACTGAATTCTGTGACCGGTGCTCTTACGCCCATTCAGAGTATGGGAAGGCATTGCGGACTCCCCATTGGCTTAAAGTACAGCCAATGAGGAGAAAGTCATGAAAAAGTCCGGACTGAATATAGACCAGCTTGCTTCACAAGCAAATTATTTCAAAAATAGCAGATCTGCAAACTCACAACACATCGCCTCGCTGTGATCTGCTTTTTTTGATAATAATCATTTCAAACTAGTGGTTATTTAGTACTAATTTGCCAAAAAATAACTACTAATATTTTGACAAACGCTGCATCTCCTTCAGAGTCAAAACCTGTTCAACGTTGTGCCACTTTTTATCACGTTTATTTGTATCGCACATTTCAGCAACAAAGTCATTCGAAGTGCTTTACATACAACATTAAGCATGAAAATTAGCACAATATATTATATTGTGTCTATATGGTATGTTATAAAATGCATTTGAAAAATAAAGAGAGTAAAACGAGTTGTAGCAGACCAGCGGTTTTAGGGAGTTTGATCCAGATAGGTTGTGCATAAAAACGTAATGCTGCTGCTTCTCCTCGTTTAATGATTAGACTGAAATGGCTTCAGTGCTGCTGATGGTGAATGGATGCGGAATAGATGCATGAAAGATTGATGGAGGCAATTCCACAGTGCATACGAATCAAACACAGCAATACTGATGGGCCAGTTCAAAGAAGTTCATAGAAAAACATTTTAAAAGCACACAAATGATTTTGTTATAGTTTTCGTAGTTATTTGAATAAAAAAACATATATAAATATATATTTTTTAAATAAATCATCTTCAACTAAAATCTGAGACAAAATTATATTGTGTAATACCCCAAATATAAGAGGAAGAGTAGAGGTACACACACACACACACACACACACACACACACACACACACACACACACACACACACACACACACACACACACACACACACACACACACACACACACACACACACACACACACACACACACACACACACACACACACACACACACACACACAGTGGTGGAAAAAGTAGGCCTGCTCAAATTCTTTACTTAAAGTACCAATACTGCAATATAGAAATACTCTGTTACAAGTAAAAGTCCAGAATCTGAGATGTAGTGCATTAGACGTAACAGTATTGGAAATTGTAAATACTCAAGTAAAGTGCAAATACCTCAAAATTGTACTTAAAGGGATACTCCACTTTCAAATAAAATAAACATTTAAAAAATATATTAAAAATAAATGAAAAAAGTAATGGAAAAATCACGGCCCCCTCACGCATTAGAGTGTCCTACTAATGTGTGAGGGGGCTGTGATTTTGCCATAACTTCTTTCATTTTTTTTTTATATATTTTTTTAATGTTTATTTTATTTGAAAGTGAAATATCCCTTTAAGTACAGTACTTAAGTAAATGTACTTACTTTACACCACATACACGCACGCACGCACGCACGCACGCACGCACGCACACACGCACGCACGCACGCACGCACGCGCGCGCGCACACACACACACACACACACACACACACACACACACACACACACACACACACACACACACACACACACACACACACACACACACACACACACACACACAAAAAGCTACTCTAACACGGAGAGCTATAAGTGGGAGAGAGAGAGAGAGAGGAGGGAGAGATGGGAGGAAAAAAGAAGAAAGAGAGGGGTTGGATGGAGTCTGGTGTGACACTCCTACCCTTTGTGACTCAGAGGATGACGGGGGGACAGTGGGAAAGAGATGAAAAGGAGGGGAAAGAGGAGGAGGAGGAGGAGAGAGAACTAGACAGGCCTGTACACCCATTCCTTATCCCTGATGCACCATACCAGACAACAGACAACAGTACAGCGTTGTGGTCTCTGATGCTTATAGCTTTGCAGGGACTGATCCTCAAAATCTGTCCGTATATTCACTTAACCCATGAAGACCGGGCTATTCAAAAAATAGCAGATCTACAAGCTCATAGCGCGGCACTCGGTGCCGCGCTATGAGCTTGTAGATCTGCTATTTTTTGGGGAAAAATCGTGGATAATGTGTGCACATTTTTGGATATATATATTTTTTAAGCAATTTATTTTAACTCAAATCTTTGCTTCTGGGGGGGTCCAAAATATTTTGAGATGGGGGTCCGCGGCCAAATACATATCATTTTGGGTGGTCCTTGACATGAAAAAGTTTTGAAAACCACTGATAGCAACATATGTTTTTTCAAAAAACTGTTGGGAGATTTAGAAGACATTTGTAGAATCCCCCCAGGAGCAAAGATTTGAGTTACAAATGTCCGCTTTAAAAAAAAAAAAATGTATTCAAAGATTTGCAAACATTTTCAAAACATTTCAAAAATGGCAGATCTACAAGCTCATAGCGCGGCACCGAGTGCCGCGCTATGAGCTTGTAGATCTGCTATTTTTGAATAGCCCAACGAAATCTAAAATGACACAGATGCGTTCCCGGTCTTGATGGGTTAACATTACATGTTCAGTAAAGGGGGTGTGGTTGGAGGGGGTGTGGTTGGAGGCGGGGTTGCCAAAATGAGTTGCTGTCGAATTGCACGTGGACTTTATAAAGGTTTATTTCCGAGCACCAGTGGTGTAAAGCAACTAAGTATATTTACTTGTTTTATATTTACTTACGTTTTCATAGATAAACACACCCAGGGCATGTGTACTCACACATTGTGCCAATTAATTGAATTAATTAAAATTGGCAAATGTTAAAACGTCTTTATTTTACCAGTACAGTCAAACCAATGCCCAGAGGAACTGTGGTCAACTTGTTTATTTTTCAAACAGGTCTAAACAGGTGAGTCAGTTGAGGTTAATTGTTAACTCATTGGGTGCCAATGACGTCTTGGCCGTTTTAAGTGTGCCATCAGTGCCAATGACATATAGCTGGGGGGGGAATTCAGTTGGTACATCAAACAACAGGTGAAAAGATAGAAATGACACAACCAGAGGCCCATGATCCAAAATAGAAGGATCTGGTTATTAATCACAATAAATGCACCGTATATACCTACCTCTAATAGACTAGACTTTGTAGATTTTGATTATTATTACAAAACATACCATTAACCACTTCAGCCCTATGTACATTTCAGCCATTTGAAAAGCAGATCTACAAGCTCACAATGCGTCGCATTGTAATTTCCTTCGTCTTGGTCTTCCTCCTTCCTGTGTGGTGTTGACCGACCGTGCACGTTATGGTTTAGCATGCAAGTCCTCACCACAGCAGCATACTTTACTATAAGGCACCCACGTACCTGCCTATGGAAACGGCAACATGGCTGACCAGATCTGCTCCATACTTTGCAGAGTAATTGGTTTTGCGGTCGTAACTTCTCACACACACGCACACACGCACACACACACACACACACACACCCCCCCCCCCACACACACACACACACACACACACACACACACACACACGCTCACACACACACTTTCCACCCCCAAGACAGTCAGGCCAGTAACAGACTGATGCACCAGATTGTTGCCTAATTAAAAGTAGCACACAGATGAGATTTGGCTTTTGTCACAACTGCTAGCATATGAATTAACTCCCATTCCTCTCATCTCTCTCTCTCTCTCTCTCTCTCTCTCTCTCTCTCTCTCTCTCTCTCTCTCTCTCTCTCTCTCTCTCTCTCTCTCTCCCTCCATCTCTCTCTCCCTCTCTGTCTCACTCACTCACGCTCTCTTGTGCCTCGAGAGAAACCTGGATCATCCCAACAAAATTAATATTTCAAAGTTTGGGTGTCAGAGTGAGGGGAGGGGGAGGTGGGGGCGGGGGTAGATTTATGTGTGCTAACAGTTAGCTTTGAGGCTCTGTCGCGTTCTAATGGCTCTCCGTCATAATTTGAGTAATGACGAGCGTGTGTGTGTGTGTGTGTGTGTGTGTAAACTCACCGCATGGCATATCTATTAGTTGGACGGTGGTGTATGGGTGTTTAGTGTGTGTGAATGTGTTTGTGTGTGTGTGTGTGTGTGTGTGTGTGTGGCCTCTAGACCTGTATATGGCAACTGAGACATCTGGGGCGGAATTATTTACAGCCAGACCAGCAGAACGCTAGTGCACGCATGCACGCACGCATGCTGGCACGTATATGGACGCATGCACGTGCACTATAAAACATGTACTCACAGGTACAGTACATGCACAGACACACACGCACGCACGCACAGACAGACAGACAGACACACACACACACACACATATACACACGCACGCACGCACGCACGCACGCACGCACGCACGCACGCACGCACGCACGCACACAGTCTTTCCTTCCTCAGAACTGTGTGCAATAATTTTCCCATTTAAAGTGTGAAGACACTCAGATAGAGGTTATGCTTATTTGATCCTTTTTAACAGTTTAGGATGAGAATCGTAGGTGCTGTCCAAGTGTCTCACACACACACGCACACACACGCACACACACACACACACACACACACACACACACAGACAGTGTGCACACACACACACTAAGTCCCTTGGGTGTAACATTACGCCTTTGGTGGCGGCAGCCGAACCGGCATAGATAGACCTTACAGTTGTAGGAGAAGCCGGTGGCGTCCATGTTGCCTATACTGCTATATCCCCCCCTTCTTCCCTACTACACTATACCCTTCCCCTTCCCCTCACAGCACCGTGGACCCCCACACACACTTTACATATTCAAAACTAATCCTCTCCTGAATATATAGACTGGTTTTCATGTATAGAGAGCAAATCCAGGAATCACCATAGGGCATCCCTGGCACTCGGGAAGAACACTTTGGAGCTGATTTTATTAGCGCTTTATGTAATTCTGCCAGCGCTATACACACCGCCGCGACGGGGTTGCTATGTACAAACTGGCCCGCAGATGTGAGGTGACAGCTCCTTGGAGAGAAATAACAGCCATGTAGGCATTCCTTACGAAGAAGGGGGAGAAAAAAATTGAATGAAATGCGGGGAGGAGAAAAAAAAAGTCTCCACTATTGAATTCTGGGAGATACAGTGCTTAACCCTTCGAGACCGGGAACGCGTCTTGTGTGTCATTTTTGGATTTCTTTGGGCTGTTCAAAAATAGCAGATCTACAAGCTCGTAGCGCGGCACCGAGTGCCGCGCTACGAGCTTGTAGATCTGCTATTTTTGAAAAAGAATCGTGATTTTTTTTTGCAAGTCATCGAATATATATATATTTTTTTAAAGCAAACATTTTTAACTCAAATCTTTTACTTCTGGGGGGTCCCTGGAACAAAATATTTTGAGATGGGGGTCCACAGCCAAATACATGTCATTTTGGGGGGGTCCTTGACATGAAAAAAGTTTGAGAACCACTGCAACCTCTTACATTTGTAGAATCCCCCAGAAGCGAAGATTTGAGTTACAAATGTTCGTCTTAAAAATAGATAAATATATTCAAAGATTTTGACACATTTTCAAGATAAAAAAAAAAAATAGCAGATCTACAAGCTCATAGCGCGGCACTCGGTGCCGCGCTATGAGCTTTGTATATCTGCTATTTTTGAATAGCCCAAAGAAATCTTAAACATGACACACGGATGCGTTCCCGGGTCTTAATGGGTTAAAGTAGCACACTGTTACGGAGAGCCCCCCCTCTCTACTCAAACGTATGGCATTTGAAAGCCGTTTTATGGGTTCATCCACTATACACTGGCTTATTACTTTACTCACTTATGTGAATAATAGCATGTTTTATGATGATGCGGCTTACCCCGGGATGTTGCCAAGATAAGCATTCTGTCTGAGCAACAGAGACAAATATATGGTCTTGTTTCTATCACACGAGCAGGCCTGCTTCCCCCCGTATAGTTCGCGCTAAAGCTTCAGGACGTTAAAAATAAGGACCTCTGCCACTTGAAGGATATCCCTGGGGGTAGCGTTTGCCGAAAATCCGATCTACGAGCTCACAACGGTGACAAGTTGTGAGCTATTGCTATTTTTGGCAAAACAGCAGACCCAAGTACAGAGCCGACCTCGGTCGATAAGTATTAGTTTACTAAGTATAGTCTATTAGTCAGTGGTGTAAAGTAACTAAGTACATTTACTCAAGTACTGTACTTAAGTACAATTTTGAGGTACTTTTACTTTACTGGAGTATTTCCAATTTGTCATACTTCTACTTCTACTCCACTACATCTCAGAGGCAAACATTGTGCTTTTACTCCACTACAATGATCTGAACGTTTTTGTTACTTTGCAGATATAAATTATGATATCATAAAACATACATTAACCACTTTAGCCCTATTTTATACATGAAAATATGAAACTAGCAGATCTACAAGCTCGCAACGCGTCTCAAAGCGACGCGTTGTGAGCTTGCAGATCTGCTATTTTCAAACATTTTAGTACTTTTGCTTTTTTACATTTTGATACCAATACTTTTGTACTTTTACTGAAGCAAATGTTTTATTCCGGACTTTCACTACATTGCAGTATTGGTACTTTTACTTAAGTAAAACATTTGAGCACTTTTTCCACCACTGAGTATGTAGTGAGCTCGTAATGTGGTTAATTCTGCATTTATATCAAATTGTACAGCCTATATTTGTGACTTGTTATGCAAGACCTGTTTAATCACATATTTGTGTTCATCCTGCCTGTGCTATGCATGTCATGACTCTTGCTCATCAAACAAGGACGATATATCGACGTTGAAACACACGAGATGACAGGGCGATGGCACTTTTATCCGTCTTCATTTGAATCTGGCAACAACACATGACACGTAACACTCCGTTGGAGTCAGTTAAAGGGAGTAATCCTTTGCTACTTAAGTAGTCTTTCCGTTTGCTGAGGAAATATTGACGGATGGTTAATTTCCACTAAAGAGCCCTGTTTTTTTTTTAACGCGGCGTCCTGGACACCTATGCCCCGGAGGACTGTGGCTCCCTACCTTAGACTAATATGGCCACATGCTCCAGGGGCCGGTAGCTTTTGCATAATACCCACACATTTACACCTGAAATTAGTCTAAACGAACACCTAAAAAAAAAAGCAAGCCCTGGAAGTGGTGCCCTGAGCTATAGACTCTGTTTGCAGTGAAACGAAACAGTTAGGTGTGTCTCTTCTCTGTTTGTATTGGTGGTGGAGAGTGAGAGAGAGAGACGATGGGAAGTCATGCGAACGCTGAATATTCATGTTTTTTTTCTCTGTTGTTTATTCCATTATTACTGGAGCTGGTCTACCTATCCGGCAGTTACTGTATGTGTTCTCATTTGAGTTGGACGAGTTCATTGGGAAATTGCGGCTGTCTAGCGAAATAACACAATGATTTGCTTTTGTTCTCTTGTTTTTCACCGACCGTCATATTGAATTCTACATAGAGCACCGAAGTCTGACGTAATTTACACATCCTACCTGGTTCGCAGGTTTTCCACCCCCATTCTGAATCCCCATAGACGTCTTTAATATCGCGTCAAATAAGAACCGTGTTCCAAAAATAAACAAATGATCCCGGCAATTTTACTTACGGATATGAAGCATCAACTGACGGTGAGAAAACGATAATGTTACTTCCGCCGAATTAGTACAATTTTCGGCAGAAACAGACTGTATCAAATATGAGTGACTGACTATCATAAACGATACAGAGCCACCTCCCTGACAATATCGCCGAGACAGTTTGTTTATTTTTGGACCACAATTCTTATATGAGACGATTCTAAGATGACCCAATGTTATTCTCCATAGAAAATTACTTTACGAACCAGGGGATGAACGAGTGACGTCAGGACTTCTGTACTCTATAAAGAATGGTAATATTAATGATCCATCATGTTACTCTGTACATTGCCTAAGGCAAGCATCTATTGACCAGAAGAAGAACGTTCCCACTGAACAACAACGATAGGAAAAGTTAAGACAGCATTCCCACCAGCATGCTTCAATAAAGAACATTTAAGGTAAAGTGTGAGGTGCAGCTTTTCAAACTCTTCATTGCCCATAAACAGATGTTCCCCAGCTGCCATCTCGCAAAACGCAATGCTGACAACAACTGTTGTGGCGCAGAATTATGTAGGGAAACGCATCTTATACAAGGCCCTTCCAGAGAGGCCCCCATAATAACCACTCTGTCTGAAGAAACAAGATGGCTGACGAAGAAATTAATGCAGGCAAAGTCATTATCTTCCCCCCTAAAACCACAGTGGGTTTATGTCTCCCTGTGTCTCTTTCTCCTCGCGGGCTTCGAGTTTAAGTGTCGACGGACTTATAAAAAGATAAGACAAGCCAACTGTGCTCTCCCCTCGTCTCGTCTCCTCCATATGCGGAAACTGGCTGGGCTTCTGTAAAACTTCCATTAAAGATGCACAACTAAGGCTCTGCCGGGTTGAATATTACCTCTCGCTGCAAATTATTTATGGTTCGGAAAAAACGCTGATGATGAGCATCCAGAACGGAGTTTAAAGAAACAAGACTTTTCTGCACAGTTTTGTTTCTTTGCTTGCTTTTTTCGCCCTTTGTTTCTCGGTTTGTTGAAGATTAGTGGCTTTTGCCACGGCTGTTCTGTCTATTTATAGACAGGAGGTGTTGCTCGTGTAGTTTTTAACTGCGGTACGTTTAATGACACTAAACCGGACTGGTTTGAAATGTGTTGCCTAACCTGATGCACCATGCAGTAAAAAATGGAACTGGAGAATCAGCTTTATTCCTTCCTTAATTCAGTGGCGTTAATGCTGATGATAGGAATGATGATGATGGACAAACGGATGGAGAGGAGGAAGATGAGGAGGGAGAGGAGTAAGAGGAGGAGGCGGAGAGTCTGGCTGAAATGCCATTTTATATAAGGGACACTTCATTGGCATTATATGCAATCAAATCTGTCATTAACAGGGACCCTTTGTCCTGGCGTTCCATGACTCAGCCCATGCCCGGCCGCCCATATATACACCGACCATGACTCCTTGCCGGGGCCAATATTGACCTAATTTAACATGCAGAGAATATGAAGAAGTTAACCTTTTGAAAAACACCTTGAAGCAACATTAATTGACAAACCGCATCAATTCTCCCCCTCCTGCCCCCTCTTTTTGTAATTACTCTGCAAGCAACGTTTGATTGCCGCCGCGTAGCCGGGGACCCACGCTTCATTTGCCGTGAGGTCATCGGCAGCCCTCAGAAATATGAATATGATTTATACAGGAAGTGGGTGCATGCGCTTTGTGTGTGTGTGTGTGTGTGTGTGCGAGCGTGTGTGCTGTGTATGTACCCCGTGTGTTTGTGTGTGTGTGTGTGTTTTGTGTGTGCTATGAGAGAGAGAGCACGCACGAGAGAGAAAGAGACGTGAGGAAAGAGAAGAGAGAGAGAGACAGGGAATGTCCTTGGCTATGTATGTTACATGGAGAGATTAATGCCTCCCTGGCAGCCATATCTGCTTAGCAGGAGGACCTTCTACAAAAAAGTACACTGCATGTAATTATCCGGCAAGTTTATACTAGTTTTTAGATAAAGAAGCTACTCTGTGGCACATTTTTCAAGTTCGCCTCAATTGCTGCTCTATCTGTGTAATTTCCCTGTGCCAACTTTATAGCTTAAAAGCAGGGGCCTACATTTTTGTGGCATGACTGTGGGAAATATTCCAGCTAATATTTTTTGTTTATTAGGTACTTCATAATATGAGCAATATTTTAGTTAAATTTGTCTCTATTCCTGTTTGTGATCTCATATATTATGGACCATATTTGGCATGGTTTAGGCCATTTACTATGGCTCATGGTATACATTACTGCCGACCATTTCCCAAAGCATACCATTTTGTTAGATTTTTGAGGAAGCCATTGGAGTCTATGTTTCATTTATTTACCAGGGACAACTCACATTAACCCATTAAGACCTGAGGCGATTCTAGAAATCTTTAAAAAAAAATGAAAAAAATCCCCAATTTTTTTCCCCACAATTTTTCAAAAACAGCAGATCTACAAGCTCATAGCGCTGCACCGAGTGCCGCGCTATGAGCTTGTAGATCTGCTATTTTCTAAAGACAGTGATTTTTTTTTTGGATAAAAGATAGATTTAGACATTCAAATACCCATACATTCTTCATACTTGACAGAATTGTCTGTATGAAGCATAAGGTGGGTTTATTATCAGGAATTTTCAAATAAACTGAATCAAACGAAACAAACAAAATCTTGTAATTCTTCCAAAAACTAACAAAAGGAAGTATTATGCTTTGGAACATATTTTTTTAGTAAGGTCAAGTATACTGTCAGCCATACTCAATATCTTTAATATGCCGGACGGAGAGAGTTTGTGCATTTAGCCTATAGTAGGATACGTTATGGAATATTTAACCACTTAAAACCTATATACTTTTTTGACTGATATGTACTTAACCGCCTCCTTTTTTCCCCCTACACGGAATCTCTTTGCCAAAAATAGCCTCACAATGCATTGCGAGCTTGTAGATGAGCTATTACACGAATAGTGTACCGTCTGAGTACTGTAGGCTATACTGTACTTAAAGTACCAAAAGTAAAAGTACTAAAATGTTTGAAAATAGCAGATCTACAAGCTCACAACGCGTCGCATCGCGACGCGTTGTGAGCTTGTAGATCTGCTATTTTCAAATAGCCTATGTATAAAATAGGGCTAAAGTGGTTAATGTATGTTTCATAATAACATAATTTATATCTTAAAAGTAACTAGTAACTAAAATGTTCAAATAATTGTAGTGGAGTAAACGTATTATATTCGCCTCTGAGATGTAGTGGAGTAGAAGTAAAAGTACAGAAAATGGGGAAATGCTCCAATAAAGTAAAAATTCCTCAAAAGTGTACTTAAGTAACAGTACTCGAGTAAATGTACTTAGTTACTTTACACCACTGCACTCTGTGTGAGTGAGTACGCGCTCTTGGACAGAGCAGACTGTGGATTACAACACTATAGGCCTCCAGGAACTGGGCAACAACGTCTGCTGCCAATCTCTGTCTTTGTCAACTAAAAGGTTCAACCGCTCCTACAGCACTGACTGTACTGTGACGCCGTGGGACTGTAGCGTTCGTATACACTTGATTCATACAAACAGTCCCCGGGGTTCCTTTGAAACGTGTCCTAAAACAGTTGGAGTTTAACTGTCTCATTAGCGCGTTGTTGTACGCTTGTTTTCTTTGAAGGTGATTGGAGACATAGAAGGGGTGGATGATGCTATGACCAGGACGCTACTACCCCATCGCCCGGGGCAGGCCACTACTACCCAACGCAAGGAGGAAGAGGAGGGCTTAAAAACAACCACCCACCACCGCCTACGGAAGAGGAAGAAGCCATTTTGGCGTGAGTATGCGCCAGTGGTGTAAAGTAACTAAGTACATTTACTCAAGTACTCCTACTTAAGTCCATTTTTGAGGTATTTCCAATCTTCTGTACTTTTACTTTTACTCCACTACAATTATTTGAAAACTTTAGTTACTAGTTACTTTGCAGACATAAATATATTACATTATAAAACATACATTAGCCACTTTAGCCCTATTTTATACATAGGCTTTTTGAAAATAGCCAATCTACAAGCTAGATCTGCTATTTTCAAACACTTATTCTTTTTGATACTTTAAGTACATTTTGATACCAATACTTTTGGACTTTTACTCAAGTAAATTTAGAATTCCGGACTTTTACATTGCAGTATTGATACTTTTACTTAAGTAAAACATTTGAGTACTTTCTCCGCCACAGTGTGAAATTCGACCGTGATCACGCGCTTGCAGAAACACACACGCACACACACACACACACACACACGCACACACGCACGCCGTCCACATTTCATCGTTGTCATCGTCTCCATGCGAAGACGCGGATAATGATCTAAAACTGCCCTCTTCTACCACCCTCTCTTCCTTGTGTAAACCTCATTTAAACTGTTCTCTGTGTTTACCGACGGCCTCTGTGTCCCCTCAGGGTCGCATCGCGTCGAACCAGTAGGAGGAAGTGGGTGTGGCTCCAGCGTGGCTCTGCCAAGCCCTCCTCAGCCTATAGGCCATCGGCAGTGAGAGTTTTTTAGACCCTGGAGTGATGGTGGTGTCAGCCGCCCTTCACGTTTCGAGGTCCCCGGGAAATGCAGTTGTTCACTGTGACATTGTCAAACTGTTATATAACTGACAATAAATACCAATATGTATGTTAAATGTTTGAGCTGTTCCTCACGAGGAACAGAGGTAGAGAATAGAAAATGGCTGCTATTGACCGTGACGTGAACACAGCGTCATTTGAACAGGGTTATTTTATTGAATTATTTTCCCGCTCAAAAAAATGTGAATAAATGTTATGCACTGTATACATGGACTTTGTTTTGCACACTAAAGGTCATTATACACCGGCGATTATGCGAGTATACGCAAAATTCGGACTCGTTCCGAATAATTAAACGCTTCGCTTTTTCGCTTTTTCGCTCCGTGGAAGCTTGCATTGACTTTATAAGGTTTTTTAAAAAAAAACGTATTATTCGCATGAAAAAATCACCCCCGGTGTGTAAGGAGCTTTACTGTATTATGTGAATACAACTGATATTATTTATCCCTGATTTTTTTTTCCTAAATGAGTGTCCGGGGACCCCCAGGGGTCCTTGGGGGGGTTCCCCAGCTACATTTGTTCATACAGCATCACAAACATTTTAACCACTTTCATCAATTTATATTTTGGCTATTAAAAAATAGCAGATCTACAAGCTCACAGCGCGTCACTTTCGCTGTGAGCTTGTAGATCTGCTATTTTTGATTTTTTTAAAGACGGGGTGCCGTGATTTTCAGTGATTTTTTTCCCCCCCCTAAAACATAATCATCAGGTATTATGGTTATACTAGGAGGAAGATTTTTTTCAAAAAAGTGTACGGAAAATGTTAAAATTGTTTTTATGTGGACACGCCTCCAGTTCATTAAGTGGTTCTCACCTTAGCACCTCCTCCACCACCTTAGCACCACCCACCTGTCCTAGTCCCTCCTCCGCCTCATGCCCACACCTGTTGTGTTATGATAATGAGGGGGAGGGTATATTTTTACCATGTTATTAAAGCGCTGTTTTTCTATTGACACGTTTGACCCTCAAGGTTTCAGCCTCCAGGAAGAAACTCAATACAGTCAGAGAAGACATAAAACACCATAAAAACACCACCAGGGGGCTTAATGAAGTTCTATCAACCTCATAGACACATGAAAAACAGAAAAAGTGCAAAACCATGGCACCACCTCTTTAACATAAATCTTCTCTTCTGGGGGTCCCTGGCACAAAACCTTTTCAGATGCTGGTCCGCGGCCTAATATATATATCAATTTGGGGGTCCTTGACATGAAAAAGTTTGAGAAGCAATGGTCTAGTATACATTTAAATGAATTACGTATGTGGGGACATAGACTCATAGAATTTTAGTAGGACTTTTTCATCACAAGGTGAATAGTGTAACATTGCACATTACGCCTGGTTTTCTTTCATGAACTCTACTGTGCATTTGACCTTTTCTTGTGTGTTCTATTAGTCCACCGTGATATTACAGTAAATCCAGTGAGCCCTGAATAGCGTTTTATGTGAACTGATAGGCCATTCGTTACCCAATAAACAACGTTGAGTAACGGTTCGACCCCGGATAACGAATGCGCGCCGTTATGGGTGCTCGGCGCCGCTCCAACACGATGACAAATGAAGATCCTAAAAGTCACTAATCAGAACTTCAGGTGATAAAATATCAATATCGGAGCCACATTAACCCATTAAGACCTGAGGCCGATTCTACAACTGTCTAAATCAGTAGTTATCAAACTATTTGGTGCCAAAGACCCCCACAATTATATGTATTTGGTCGAGGACCCCCCATCTTAAAATGTTTTGTGCCAGGGACCCCCAGAAGTTAAAAAATATTCAAAGAATATTCAAAGAATATTCAAAGAATATTCAAAGAATATTCAAAGAATATTCAAAAAAAATTCAAAAAAAATTCAAAAAAAATTCAAAAAGTATTTAAAAAAGTATTAAAAAATATCCAAAAAAAGATTAAAAAATATTAAAAAGTACTAAAACATATTCAAAAATATAAAAAAAAAGATTAAAATAATATTTTTTAAAAATCAATATTGTTAAAAAATAGCAGATGTGAGCTTGTAGATCTGCTATGTTTAAGAACCACTGTTCTAAACCACTGTTCTAAATCCCAAGAGTTTGTTGACAAACATTTGTTGCTATATACATTATATATAACTAAAATCTAAAATGACACGGACGTTGTCCCGGTCTCAACGGGTTAAATGGGATAATATGCAGGCCAGCTTGATTTGTATTGAATATGTGTCCGCCGGTCGGTGCTGGGCGTAATGAAGTAGCCCACAAATCAGGCCGTAATGGCCGCCTACTTACACATATTGCTTAATTAAAGGTTGTGATCTTATTAGCATGTGTCTGTGGCGGGAGGCACAGGGAGATGGGGGGCCGCGCGGCGTCCTCCCGAGTGTCTCGCCGTTAAAGGTTTTATAGATCGCTAACCTGTCACACTAAAACCCATAGCCCCCACCTAAAATCGGATCTTAACCCTTTTAGACCGAGCAATAACCGTTATTTTGTACCTTGGGCTATTCAAAAATAGCAGATCTGCAAGCTCATAGCGCGGCACCGAGTGCCGCGCTATGAGCTTGTAGATCTGCTATTTTTTGAAAAATCACGACAATTCGTGCAAATCTTGGAATATATCATATATATTTTTTAAAGTGAACATTTGTAACTCAAATCTTTGCTTCAGGGGATTCTACAAATGTCTTCTAAATCCTAACAGTTTTTTTTTTTTATGTATTTGGCCGTGGACCCCCATCTCAAAATATTTTGTTCCAGGGACCCCCAGAAGTTGTAACAGAGTTAAAAAAAAAAACAGCTTTAAAAATGTATATATTCAAGGATTTGCACAAATGTTCAAGATCTTCCAAAAAATAGCAGATCTACAAGCTCGTAGCGCGGCACTCGGTGCCGCGCTATGAGCTTGTAGATCTGCTATTTTTTAATAGCCCAAAGAAATCTTAAAAATGACACACAGATGCGTTCCCGGTCTTAGTGGGTTAATAACCTGTCATTTGGCATTGATGATGATTCTCCTTTATGGGCAGCCATTACGGATCAACTTCTGGGTCCTTGGGTATAGGTGGCGACGCTGGTCATTCGGGCTCCTCATTAGCTGCTGCTAGCCCACCTTACTTTGGCCTTGAAGTTGCTCCTCGCCACCTCTATGTATAAACCATCATAGTCATGACCCGAGGGCCCTGACAGACACACACACACACACACACACACACACACACACACACACACACACACACACACACACACACACACACACACACAGAGAGAGCCCAGCACCTCGCTGCTTCTGATCTGTCTCCGACCGATAGAATTGCATGCTCTTCCACCCTAACAACGGTAATAAAGACAAAATAAAAAGTCTGCATTTCTAGATGCGTGGTGTGGATGCCGTCGTTAGCGTGCAAGATGAAACGGAAAGCCGTGGTGAGACTCCACAGATTGTTAACCTCCCATCACTGTGCACAAATGCACATTGGTGTCAGGGAGGCCTGTACTGTACTGTATGCAGTGGTGGACAAAGTATATACCCATGTAAATAGTCAAGTTTTCAAAAGTCCAAATTACAAAGTACATTTCCTTTTTTAATATCAATGCATTGCACGAGTTGTGAGCTTGTAGATAAAAAAATAGAGAATTTTCACTACATTTGAAATGGGGCTTGAGTCGATAATTCATCATATTTTTTTAAAGTTTGGGTCCCAAGAGTCCCTTCTTAGAAATGCAGTGAAGTCAAAAGTACAAACATGTAAGAAGCGGTCTGCTAACTCCTCATGCCTTGAAGGAAGCATGAGCTGGGTTCTGGGCTCTCCCCAGGCTGGCAGAGGTAGAGTAGCGCCCAGGATTACACGCTTAGGCAGGCATTGGCACTGGGTGAAAAATAGGGGTTACAAAATCGTGGGATAAAAATGTAAAGAAAAAATATATATTAATAAAAGATACTCCAAAACATTTATTTAAGTACTAGTCTCGCGTAGCCAGACAACTATTCCACAATCTCCGAATGATATAGAGTCTGGAACTACACCTCCCGAAATACGAGAGAGGAATTGCTGGCACTTCCGTTCACAAAAATATATTTTTTAATATCTTTGCATTTTATTTTTTCATTTCCATCTCTGCTAAGCAGCAAGCTAAATATGCTTAGATGATTTTTGATTTATATTTGGATAAATGTGCACGTACAGTAAAGACGAAACGGAAGTGGGGAGGAGGCTTCACATCCGGTTTATATTCTAATCATGATCAGAGCTTCCGAGTCCCAAACTGTATGAACCGGAAACATTTGAAAATTGTGTGAGGCAACAGTCTGGCCACGTGAGACTATTTAAGTACTCAAGTAAACGTACTTAGTAACTGTCCACCACTGTAATGTACTGTACATGTAGGTGTGTTTTTTCCCAGCATGGAATCCAGGCAGGATTCATATGAGACTCTTAACACCAGACTGTGTGCACAGAGACATTATCCAGAGCCCGTATAGAGGTAATGCGCTCCAATTAGAGAGCACTCCATTAACAGTGACAGTGCTACACCCCCCAATTCAATCAGACCCTCAAATGAACGCTGAACAGACACGCTGACATTCAGAGGGGACAGGAAGCTCTGGTCTCTCTCTCTCTCTCTCTCTCTCTCTCTCTCTCTCTCTCTCTCTCTCTCTCTCTCTCTGTCTGTCTGTCTGTCTGTCTGTCTGTCTCTCTTTTATAAGAATCTCCTGTGTTCTTTGCTCTTGTCTTGTTTTAACCCATTCAAACGGGGAACACATCTGTGTAACCTATTTTATACTTTGGTTATTAAAAAATAGCAGATCTACAAGCTCATAGCGCGGCACTCGGTGTGCTTGTAGATCTCCTTTTTATTTATTCATTTATTTTATCTTTGAATATATATGTTTTTAAAACATTTGTAACTAAAATCTTTGCTTCTGGGGGTCCCTGGAACAACATATTTTGGGGGTCCTTGACATGAAAACGTTTGAGAACCACTGATATTATAGCAACATAAGTAAAAAAAAAAAAACTGTTAGGATTTAGACGACATTTGTAGAAACCCCAGAAGCAAAGATTTGAGTTAAAAATGTTCGCTATTAAAAAACACTGATTTTTCTCTAAAAAGAAAATCACGTACTGTACCTTTAATCCCTTCTATTTCTCTCTCTCTCTCTCTCTCTCTCTCTCTCTCTCTCTCTCTCTCTCTCTCTCTCTCTCTCTCCCTCCATTCTCTGTCTGAACAGAATATGTAAAAAAGCAAGGCCGGCCTGTGGGGGTCACTCAGTTGAATGAAACATCAGCACAACAAAGAATCATAAATATTCCACCGGACTCCATGTTTGTTTTGATATGTTAATACCATCATCCATAAATTCTGATGAAGGCTCGTCATTTCTCTCTCTCTCTCTCTCTCTCTCTCTCTCTCTCTCTCTCTCTCTCTCTCTCTCTCTCTGTGATGTGCTTTTGTGAGAGAATCATCACCTTTTGCAATTCTCCTTCAAGAGAGAACTATGCCCTGCGCACAATTCTAACTATTCAACTTGGGGGGGATTTGGGTCGGGGGAACAAAAGGTATTCCAATGGGTTCAAATATTTGATTGCTAATGACAAACACCATTTTCACCCAACGATTTAAATTTCAAAAAACGATCCCTGCGAGCAATTATTTCTGGGGGGTGAGAAAACATGCCGCTAGGTCTCTGCATGCGCCACACATTTGCTGATTTAAGTTAAAAGAAAGCCTTTATTTATATAATTTTTTTATGTTCCCTTTTTTTTTGCAGAGCTATCATAATTGAGAGGCAAAGTTTTTTGAAGTATAAGCGCCAGCATCTGCATAGAAGAAGCCCCCCATCCAACCTGGGGATGTTGCCGGAGAGGAGGGTTCCAGATGAGGGGAGAAAATAATACATAAAAAGCTAAAAAATACAGTATAGTATAACACTTTGTCTAATTCTATATTGACGTAGCCCTCAGCTTGAGGTGTAGGCATATTACAAAAAAAAACTGTTTGTATTGAGAAGCGCGTCAGTGATCGTTACGAACATGCAAGAGATCGGCGACTCTCCCGGCAGGGTTCGAGGGCCGCGGCTTCAGCCCGATTCATTTGAATTAAAGGATTCCAAACTGGGAAAAATAAAAGGGCCACGCGTGCGTCCCTGTTTTTCCCACTATTTCTCGTTTTCTTTTCATGATGAGCAAATACGAAAGAATTCCTTTTGATGAAGAACTTTGCGTATTTACCTGAGACCTAATTTGTATTTCTTTCTGCGCTCGCATCTACGGCGAAGCCTCCGTTTGATGTTTGAAATTGTAATTATGTCAAGTTACGGGAGGAATGAGTTTGTGTTTCCGTCTGTTGTTGCATTTGATCAGAGAAAACCTGTCATATCCATCAGGCTACGTTGGAAGGCACATTGAGTTCAAATATTAGCCTCATATTGTTTACTATAGTTTCTCGTTCATGTCTGAATAATGTACAAAATCATCATCAGCATTTTATGACAAACGTTTCTGCTATACTTTTAATGAATATAAGGAACCTTTGTGCGGCGGGAGTTCAGACAGTCTAAAGTTGAACTCTTAACCCATGAAGACCTGGAAAGCATCTGTGTCATTTTTAGATTTGAGCTAAAAAAGCATTATTTTACACTTTGGCTATTAAAAAATAGCAGATCTACAAGCTCATAGCGCGGCACCGAGTGCCGCGCTACGAGCTTGTAGATCTGCTATTTTTGAAAAATCGAGAAAATGTGTTCAAATCTTTGAATATATATATTTTTAAAGCGATTTTTTACTCAAATCTTTGCTCCTGGTGGGGTCCCTGGAACAAAATATTTTGAGATGGGGGGTCCGCGGCCAAATACATATACATTTTGGGGGTCCTTGACCTGAAAAAGTTTGAGAACCACTGACATAGTAACGTTTAAAAAAAAAAACTCTTAGGATTTAGAAGACATTTTGTAGAATCGAAACCTCAGGGCGTAATGGATTAAAGTCAATTTCCTCTGCAGTAACAGCTTCAGACACATACCGTACCGTACTGTAGTATACCGTAGTCGAAACGCTCACGCACGGTAAACCTCATAGTCAACACTAACATACATTATTGACTTAGGCATACGCAAATGTTCCGACGTCAGATCTGCTCAAAAACATTACACTATGCGGTGCTGCCGTTTGTGTCGTTTGTACTTTAGGTATAGCGTTGACTACTTTCTTTCCACAACAAAATGTCGAATCGTGTGCCAACTATTTGGGGGCGTTGAAGCTGATTGATAACACACCATGTGTCGATGTCTCTCCACAGAAAACCTGTCTAAAACATTATTCCGCAACATGTCCGTTCAGTCTATCCCTCTCTCTGTGCCGCGCATTTCAATCCGCCCCAGCTGTACAGTATATGGTAATGTGAACAACGTTTGGGTGTTTCCATGTGTGTGCCACCATTGAAAATGGCGTGTGAGTATACGGCGGTGCTTGTAGTAGGAACAATATGCAAAGCAGATACACGTTTCCTGGACCCCCGCGTCAGGTCTTTGTGACCGAGCTGTACGCTTCTCCGCTGACCCCGAAAGTGATTCTCTGGTGCTTAACCCTTTAAGACCTGGAACTGTCATTTTTAGATTTGAGATAAAAAGCCTTTTTTTTACACTTTGGGCTATTCAAAAATAGCAGATATACAAGCTCATATCGCGGCACCGAGTGCCGCGATATGAGCTTGTAGATCTGCTATTTATGAAAAATCGTGAAAATGTGTGCAAATCTTTGAATACATATATTTTTAAAGCGAACATTTTTAACTCAAATCTTTGCTTCTGGGGGGTCCCTGGAACAAAATATTTTGATGGGGGTCCGCGGCCAAATACATATCATATTGGGGGTCCTTGACATGAAAAAGATGGAGCACCACTGATATAGAAACATACGTTTTTCAGAATACTGTTGAGATTTAGGAGACATGTAGAATCGGCTTCAGGTCTCAATGGGTTAAGCCGCGGAAAGCACACACGGCCGGGGAGTGTACGGGAGAGGATGTCAACATCCTGCCATATTTCTGTGGCATCTGGATGGATCATGTGCCTCCCTGCACACATATTTATTTATTTCTCCTCTTTTCCAGCGCGGTGTCAGGGAGGCAGATGTCCTGCTCACATAGGAAAAAGAAGAAGAAAAAATTCTCGGCGATGAGGAGAAAAAGGGAGGGGAGGGAAGAGGAGGAGGAGGAGGAGGAGAGAAAAAAATATATGAATATGCAAATCTTGTCACAACGTGGAACCCTTGTAATGAGTGGGAGATGTTTGTCCCCATCTTTCATTATGCAGAGGTCATCGCTTCCATGCCAGGCAGCTGGGCTCAGCTTCTTCTCACTACGTCTCCCCCCCAACTCCACCCCCCCCTTCCCAAACTCCCCATCATCTCACATGCAGCAACTTGAACCATACTGCAGCCTGGCACGACAACATACACACACACACACACACACACACACACACACACACACAAGCACGCACAAGTACACGCGCACGTGCACACACACACACTTACATGCTCACGCACACACACACGCACACACACACACACACACACAGTGAGGTCAGATAAACAAGGACAAATGAAAGCATGCACACACACACTTACACACAAGCGCGCGCACACGCACCCACGCACGCACGCACGCACGCGTAGGCCTATGCATGTCACCTCTTGTATTTAGTATCTACACTCAGTGGTGGAAAAAGTACTCAAACTCTGTACTTAAGTAAAAGTACCAATACTGCAATATAAAAATACTCTGTTACAAGTAAAAATCCAAAATTAAAAATGTACTTGAGTAAAAGTACAAAAGTATTGGCATCAAAATGTACTTAAAGTATCAAAAGTAAAAGTACTAAATATTTGAAAATAGCCGATCTACAAGCTCACAACGCGTCGCGATGCGACGCGTTGTGAGCTTGTAGATCTGCTATTTTCAAATGGCCTATGTATAAAATAGGGCTAAAGTGGTTAATGTATGTTTCATTATATCATAGTTTATATCTGAAAAGTAACTAGTAACTAAAGTTTTCAAATAATTGTAGTGGAGTAAAAGTACAATATTTGCCTCTGAGATGTAGTGGAGTAGAAGTAAAAGTATTGGAAATTGGAAATACTCAAGTAAAGTACAAATACCTCAAAATTGTACTTAAGTACAGTACTTGAGTAAATGTACTTAGTTACTTTCCACCACTGTATGGGTGCATGTACCGTTCGTGTGTGTGCGCACGTGTTTGCGCGCGTCTTGTTTGTGTGCAAGCGTGGATAGCGCTCCTCGCCGCCGCCGCTGTTGTTGTTCGACGTTTTCCTTTTGATCAACTCTTCCATGTTTTGCCACTTTGCTGAGACAGCTCTCCGCCGCGTTGTCTGTCTCTTCCTCGCAACGCCTTCCCTCTCAGAATCTCCGCTGGCGTCGCAGCCCGACATTGAGCTATGGGGCTAATCATTAGGTAAACCCGTCTCTCTCTCCCTCGCTCTCGCGCACTCTTCAAATAATCCCGGGTTTGAATGCTAAAAATGTAATGAACTTCACGGTTCATTGTGCCTGACATTGCTTAATTAATGGGTGCATTTAAAGTACATAGGGCCCCGGTAATTGATTTATATGCATGATTTGCACATACAGCTGTTGGCTCCTGTAGCAGACTCATCATTCAAAAACTGGCTGCGCCGATGATAGGCTCGCTAGTAATGTAGCACAGTGTTCTGTCGGCCAAGCCAGCCTTGGGACGAAAGAAGGAAAAAGAAAAAAAGAAAGAAAATACACAGTTTTTCTTGTTAGATTATTATTTTTTTTCTCTCTTCAACTATTATGAACTGACAAACTGCTTAAGAATTGGACTTGGGCATGTTAATTAAAAATTTAAACTGGACCCAGCTAATGGACTGTCCTCCCCCCGAATTCATCTCCGGCCACAATTCTTTATGTGAGAGCCGCCTGCCTCTTGTTTATTTAATTAAGTAAAGTGACAGAATGCAAAAGAAGGGCTAAGGTATATACATTAATTATTAGGTTATGCATATTGAGGCCTGGACTCGTGCAGTTAGTTAGATCCGTGCCATAGAGAGCAATTAAATCTCCTATAACGCTAATGTCCAGTGTCAGCGTGCACTGTGTGGTTCTATCTGTCAGCCTGGATGCTTTCCACACAGACGTATTGTCTCCGCCAGGCCGAAGGGCGTGGCAGAGAGTCTATTTTGCACCCTGTCCGTCCGTCTGTCTGTCTGTCCGGATGCCAAAGCAGAACCATCTGTTTCAGATCGGCCTGTTATAGCGCCACCAGGCGACCGATTTTTGCAAAACAATTTTTTTATATTACTCCTACAGATTTTATTCTGCATCACGCAAGCCGGTAAACAGTATATCTATAGTCACGTGATCAAGAACTGTCAAATGTTTCATATTCCATCCTGATTGGCTAAGATTGGCATTCAAAGTTTGCACGAGTGGTCCGTTTTGAACAAAATGCCGCAAATCATGAACGCAGCGTCCGATTGCTGTGAAACTTTGCACGCACATTCGCACTACCTTGAGGAACAAAGGCCACCCTTTTAACATTGCCCTATTATAGCGCCACCAGGAGGTTGATTTTTGCACAAAAAAAATATGTTACTCCAACAAATTCTGTCCAAACATCACGCAAATCGGTACACATTATCTCTATAGTCAAGTGATCAAGACAGATCTGTCTGATTTTTCATATTCCATCCTGATTGGTGAATTCAGAACATTGCTGGCCCACAATAACCTATACCTGACCTGGCGGAGACCTGTGCTCCGAGGAGCACTTTTTTTTTTTTACACACTGTGTCATCCTCCACCAACATGCACACTATTGTTCATAATTGTTGCATTCATTGCATCCTTAATAGCGTTATATAAAGAATACAATGCATATTATACCGAGTATTTTAAGTATTTCTAAATGTATTGGTTAGGTAGTTTGATCTTCACGGCTGCTTTTGTTGTCAGATAGACAAGGTATTACACAGAAGAATTATCGTATCATGATTCAGTATGTATAATACATTATTAACCCATTAAGGCCGGGAACGCATCTGTGTCATTTTCCCATTACTTTGGCTATTCAAAAATAGCAGATATACAAGCTCATAGCGCGGCACCGAGTGCCGCGCTATGAGCTTGTAGATCTGCTATTTTTGAAAAATCTTGAAAAAAAACTGTTAGGATTTGGATTTTTTTAAAGAATAACCTCAGGTCTTAATGGGTTAAAGAGCACATTGAAGCTACTCAGGAGACATACAGTAATATATCATTGCTGACTGTACATGGTTAGCAGAGGCCCTACAGTGTGGCATGTATGGATATTTATCCTTGTTAATAATATTTTTCATAAACGGGACCTTTTGCTAAGGTTGCACCGCGGCAGCTTTGCAGCGTTAGCAGTTAGCCCCACAGTGGCCGTATATACAGCAGGTGTTGTTTAGTGCAGGCATATACAGCAAGGTTATAATTATTGGTTTGTGAGGAGATCGAGGGGTCGCTGGCCCCTAACCATTATTTGGTTTTGGACAGAGCCTCTGTGGAGCTCAGATCAATCTCTCACCTAAAGAACATTCTAGCATATTTCTATCAGCAGGCTATTGATTTTCTTTCCATGCGCAGCTAGGCCTCTCTCTCTCTCTTGAATGTGAGGTGTTTTCATGTGTGGCGCGCGGTGGAAGCAGCCCGAAGCATGTGCACGCTCACACTACGCGCACGCACGTGCACGCACACACACAAACACACACACACACGCACACACACGCACACACGCACACACGCGCATATACACATGCACGTATACACAAACACAAACACACCTTGCATACAAGCACATACAAAAACACTTGAGTGCTCCCACACACACACACACACACACACACAGACGCAAGCACGCACACATGCATGTGCGTGCGTGCGTGCGCGCGCACACACACACACACACACACACACACACACCCTCATTTATTCATTTCTGTAGACACCCATAGGCATTTCTTTGTACAGAATGCACACATCGGCATATTTAGTAGCTTTAGATCTCTGACACACACACACACGCACACACACACACACACACACACACACACACACACACACACACACACACACACACACACACACACACACACACACACACACACACACACACACACGCACACACACACGCTGGCCCCCTTGTTAAAGTAGACACCAAGTGAACCATGTCCTCGCCGGGCTAAATGTCTCGCTCTCTTTATTACATACAGAACACTAATCAATACAGAGTGAGCCAGCATGGACCAACCTACTCTAACACACCTCCCACCCATCCTCTCTCTCTCTCTCTCTCTCTCTCTCTCCTTTTATTCCTCCGCGTCTTCATCCTCTCTACCTGTCGGCCCCTCTTCCTCCCTCCATCACCAGTGGTGGAAAAAGTACTCAACTTCTTTACTTAAGTAAAAGTACCAATACTGCAATATAGAAATACACTGTTACAAGTAAAAGTCCAGAATTCAAAATCTACTTGAGTAAAAGTACAAAAGTATTGGCATCAAAATGTACTTAAATTACCAAAAGTAAAAGTACATTTTGTTTTGAAAATAGCAGATCTACAAGCTCATAACGCGTCGCATCGTTGTGAGCTTGTAGATCGGCTATTTTCAAATAGCCTAGGTAACTAGTAACTACATTTTTCAAATAATTGTGGTGGAGTAAGAGTACAATATTTGCCTCTGACATGTAGTGGAGTAGAAATAAAAGTATTGGAAATAGGAAATCCTCAAGTAAAGTACAAATACCTCAAAATTGTACTTAAGTACATGTAATGAATTACTTTACACCACTGCTATCCATATACCTCCATCCTTCCACTCTATCCTTCATTCTGCTATTCTAGCCTTTCATTCGTTCATAGTCCCTTTCCTCCAACCAGTGTCCGAGAGAGAGAGAGAGAGAGAGAGAGAGAGAGAGAGAGAGAGAGAGAGACACACAGAGTGACATGGAGAGGGAGACTGAAAGACAGACAGAGAGAGAGAGTGAGAGGCTACAGCTTTATTGTCATCCATAACCTGCTCGGACAGGGGAAGGTGATTTGGATTTTAATAATGTATTAGTGTTTCAGACCCACCATCCACAACAACGCCCCCCACACACACACAAAAAAAACTATGAAACATAATAACTTAAACATGTGTATGTGTGTGTCTGAGTGAGAGAGTCTTTTACATGCAAATTGAGTTGAATGTAAAATGGCTGAACGACGCAAACCGATCGTGTCAAATAATTGCACTCATGCTGTTGTTTGGCAGTAAGCAAAAGCTTCATTTATTGTCCGTTCACACTCTACAAATCCTTAGTGTTCCATAAACTATGAGAGCAGTAAAAATGGACCCTTTATTGGGATTTTGCATTGTATGCAATGTGCACGCACACACACAAACACACACCAGTGGTGGAAAAAGCACTCAAATGTTTTACTTAAGTAAAAGTATCAATACTGCAATATGGAAATACTCTGTTAAAAGTAAAAGTCCAGAATTCAACATTTACTTGAGTAAAAGTACAAAAATATCAGCATCAAAATAAACTTAAAGTACCAAAAGTAAAGTTTTGAAATCATTGTAGTGGAGTTAAAGTACAATATTTGCCTCTGAGATGTAGTGGTGTAAAAGTAAAAGTACTGGAAATTGGAGTACCGTACTTAAGTAAATGTACTTAGTTACTTTCCACCACTGAGACACGCACGCACGCACGCACGCACGCACGCACGCACGCACGCACGCACGCACTCACACACACACACACACACACACACACACACACACACACACACACACACACACACACACACACACACACACACACACACACAAAGTTTACGGTGTAGATTGAAATAGATGCTGATAGCTTTGGCATCGTGGTTCTTTGAGACAAAAGAGGTGGCCCGAGTAGGGGGGGGGGGGGGGCAGTTGGGGGCGGGGGGGGGGATAAAAGATTGCGCTGGAATTTGTCAAAAGCCAATAATCATTCTGGCGCAAGAGAGGAGTAGTACATCAGAGCACCAAATCAATATCGCATTACTTTGAGTATGGGAGTATATACAAGACTCATCAAATTGATTATTTTTGATTCTACAATGGCAGTTTCATTTGCCGGGGCCCTCGACGAACAACTGCTGTTCAATTACCAGGGCCGCCGCGCTGTGTGTGCATTGGAAAAAAGAGAAAAGAAAAGGAGAAAAAAAAAGAATAATAATACAACAAGACAAATGGCTATTTATTTGACTAAAATAAAGCCTTGCGCCAGAAGAGAAATGAGGAATGGCGTGTCAGCCAGCTGTGCTCTGGTTTAACCCATTAAGACCTGAGGCCGCTTCTAAACATTTTCTAAATCCTAACAGTTTTTCGGAAAAAAAATGTAAAAAAATAATTTTCATGATTTTTCAAAAATAGCAGATCTACAAGCTCGTAGCGCGGCACTCGGTGCCGCGCTATGAGCTTGTATATCTGCTATTTTTGAATAGCCTAAAGAAATCTAAAAGTGACACAGATGCGTTCCAGGTATTAATGGGTTAAAAGATGACTTGTTTCATCGGACATTGAAATTTCATGAATATATTTTCCAAGGGCTCCTGGAAAAACAGAATTCATCATGAAGTTTTGTACAGGGCCCGTAATGCCACAGCAGAGATTAGTCAATTTCCTAATGTATTGTTGCATGTAACGTGGCATTCCCATGCATACATACACGCCCTCCCTTGGTTGTAAACGCAAAAGACAAACTACCATGGCCAATGGTGTTTGACAAAAGAAGTGCACCCTGGTTTCGGGCCTCTTATTCTGAACCATTTAAAGCCGTGATTAAAAACGAATTTTAAACTTGCGTTAAAAAAAAATCACGTCACTTCCATAATCACAGTGACAGCCGTTCTCGAAGTACTTCCGTCTTGCACGTGACCTACATTAGTACAACATTTCCCTCTGTGATGCTCTCATAAGGTACATGTGTAACATCATGTCTATTTATATACAGTATATCTATATCTAGTACAGTGTGTAGGCTATATATAATTTTCAAGAAACTGGAGGTTTGGGCCGAAATATTGTACTTTTACTCCACTACTATTATTTGTAGTTACTAGTTACTTTGCAGATATACATTATTACATTATAAAACACATTTACCACTTTAGCCCTATTTTATACCTATAGGCTATTTGAGAATAGCCGATCTACAAGCTCACAACGCGTCGCATCGCGACGCGTTGTGAGCTTGTAGATCTGCTATTTTCAAACATTTTTTGTACTTTTACTTTTGGTACTTTAAGTAAATTTGTATACCAAACAATTTGTATACCAATACCAATAACATTTTCAATAAATGTAACACATTCTTTTGAATGTAAAGCTTGCATCGTGAATGATGTGTTAGCGGTGTTAGCTTGTGGACCACACTTCAACGTTAGCACGACAGCGTACAATAAGACTTGTGAGTGGTTTGAGATCGTAAACAAGTACCAGTTATAGGTGGATTAAGGTTGCAGCTGTGTGTTCTCAGTTGCTCTTAAAGAAAACCCAAAGTCTGTCGTCGGCGTGAACAAAGTTACCTAGCAAAAAGCAAACGGCGGCGGGTCCAACTGTTGCAAGGAACGACCCCTACCGACGACGCGAACTCCCTCTCCTTAATGGCTTTAAGTCTTCAATATGGGGCCATCAGGAGAGACAAGGCGCAGCGGCTCCTTGGATGATTAAAAAGTCATTTCCTTAACTGTCCTCCCAGGATTTGTGCTCTTTTCTTTTTTTTTTGTAAGAAAACATTAAATTGCTCCAATCAAGCATAAACGTCTCCTGCTTGTGGTGTAATTTGTACTGCTGTTCGCGTGGTGGGCCCTTATTTGTCATCCTTTTCCTTTGGCGCTTTTCCCAACTGCCTTGATCAACAATTAATGGTTGAAATTGCTTCCCTGTTACTTATGGCTGTAGAGACAGATGTGGCTATGCAAAAAAAAAAGAAGAAAAAAAAAGGAAAAGAGGCAAGAGAAAAGAAAATGTAAGGACTTTAATTGAACAGCAGAAATTAAGCTCGAGTTGGTTCAAGTTAAGACGTACGAAACTAACGACGAGTCATTTCACTTTTATTTCTTAATAGTTTTGCCATTCCCGTTTTAACCCATTCAAACCGGGAACACATCTGTGTAACCGCTTTAACTATTATTTTATACTTTGGGCTATTCAAAAATAGCAGATGCTATATATCTGCTATTTTTGAAAAATTTTGAAAATGTGTGCAAATCTTTGAATATATATTTTTAAAGCAATTTTTTTTTACTAAAATCTTTGCTTCTGGGGGGTCCATGGAACAACATATTTTGAGATGGGGGTCCGCGGCCAAATACATATCATTTTAAAGCGAACATTTGTAAAACATGTTGTTCCAGGGACCCCCCAGAAGCAAAGATTTGAGTTACAAATGTCCGCTTTAAAAATATATATATATTCAAAGATTTGCACACATTTTTACAATTTTTCAAAAATAGCAGATCTACAAGCTCATAGCGCGGCACTCGGTGCCGCGCTATGAGCTTGTAGATCTACTATTTTTGAATAGCCCAAAGAAATCTAAAAATGACAGAGAAATGCCTTCCCGGATTGAAGGGGTTAATAGAGTAAGCTAAACTTCTACTGTTTTCTGAAATGCTATATTACAGTTGCATCCACCTCGTTTCTCTCTCTCTCTCTCTCTCTCTCTCTCTCTCTCTCTCTCTCTCTCCCTCATCCTCTCTCTCCCCTATATAGTACTCTATCCTCTCTCACCACAATGACCTTTAGTGCTCTCTCTCTCCGTCGTTGGGGACAGGGCCGAGGCCTGGCCTCTGATAGAATCAATATTCTATTATGATAGTGCGTGGAGCGTGTGGGCCTTTACAACTGTGCTGTAATAGTCTCTCTATTTCATCCATGTGGCAGCCCCCCCCCCCCCCATGGCCTGGGGGATCGTGCAGGGCTTCTCGGAGGCTCTACGCTCCCAGCATCGCCCCATTTCCATTAACCCATTAAGACCGGGAACGCATCATCTGTGTGTCAGATTTCTTCAGGCTATATTCAAAAATAGCAGATCTACAAGCTCGTAGCGCGGCACTCTTGCGCGGCACCCCTTGCCAGCAAAGCACGTGTAGTAGTCGGCTAATTTGTGCCTGATGGAAAATCTGCTATTTTTTGGAAAAGAATCGTGAAAATGTGTGCAAATCTTTGAATATATATATATACATTTTTAACTCAAATCTTTGAATCTGGGGTGGTCCCTGGAACAAAATATTTTGAGATGGGGGGTCCGCGGCCAAATACATGGCATTTTGGGTGGTCCTTGACATGAAAAAAGTTTGAGAACCACTGATATTATAGCGACATAGGTTTAAAAAAAAAAAACTGTTAGTATCTAGAAGACATTTGTAAAATCCCCCAGATGCAAAGATTTTAGTTAAAAAAATATATATATTCAAAAGACACATTTTCACGATTTAAAAAAAATAGCAGATCTACAAGCCTATGAGCTTGTAGATCTGCTATTTTTGAATAGGCCTAAGATATCTTAAAATGACACGGTATGCATATTCCCGGTCTTAATGTGTTAACGTCCACAGACCTCTCAGCCTGCCTGCCAGGGGACAATTCTGTGTGACCGATGCATGGGGTTGACAGGGGAGTCAAACCCTCGTGCACTGTGTGTGTGTGTGTGTGTGTGTGTGTGTGTGTGTGTGTGCGTGTGCGTGTGCGTGTGCGTGTGCGTGCGTGCGTGCGTGCGTGCGTGCGTGCGTGCGTGCGTGCGTGTATATACTGTATATACAGAGTATGTGTATTATATATGTGACCAAATTTGACTGGGAGACGGTCATCTAGCATTTTTTATTTATTTAAATGTGTTCATGTCATATGAAAGCAGGGAATCATAGCAAAATAATGATATATTGGTTAATAAGATTTTGTGAATAGTTTTGAAACTACAGCTTATAGAACTGCGTGTCAAGTTAAAGCTCTTAAGTAGAGAAAACACCACTTGAATTAGCGGTTGCTAGCTCTAACCTTATATCTTAGCTACATGTTTATGCATTTATTTATTTTTATATAGCTCTAGTATGTAAAGAGTCTAACTGGGCTATTACCTACATTTTTAAAAAAAAGATCAGAGATATATATATATATTAGAGATGCACAGATGGGCATTTTCGTCACCCAAATCTGCGCGTACACATTCATTATCCACCCGTCATCCAACCGCATTCATTATATTATCCTATTTATAGATCCGCACCGATCACATGTCAAATAATTATTATTTCCAAAGTTTTTAGATGTTAGATCACATAAATGCATTGTTTAAAGGGATACTTCACTTTAGGGCCGGGGACACATTTAAAAAAAATATTAAAAATAAATGAAAAAAGTTATGGAAAATTCATGGCCCCCTCACGCATTAGAGTGTCCTACTAATGTGTGAGGGGGCCATGAATTTTCCATAACCTTTTTCATTTATTTTTAATATTTTTTTAAATGTGTCCCCGGCCCTAAAGTGAAGTATCCCTTTAACGAATGATTGCGACGTCCCTCGGACGTCTTTTTTTCTTCTCCTTTTTCCGGAGGCCGCTCTAACTGTACTGGGATTCGATATGATACAAACAATGTCGCTGACCACTGTCACGATCACCGATGCAGTGACTGTATACATATCCATGGTAACAGCAAGTCCTCCGTCTTCCATCACTTTCTCACATCGCAACTTTTCATGAGACATATCCAGCACTTGACTCGTCGTCGGGCAGGATTAACAACTTAACTAAATCACTCCCACGGCAAACTTTTATTCCTCCCTTCTTTTTTTTATTTTGTTTTAAATCCTCAGTTCTCTCTCACCATAGCAGCGTTTGCGTCCACTGTTGTTGTTTTGAAGTGGAAGGACCCCTTGCCGGCAAAACACGTGTAGTAGTCGGCTAATTTTGTGCCTGATGGAAAATGACGTAATATCGAAATACTACAAAGGCACGCACGCCGAGATTTCGTGCTTTTTAAAAGCTGTACTAGGCCTATAGATAGATGTCATTAATTGATTTCCTGCATTATTTCCCCCGCAGTTTATCCAATATTCATTAATTATTATATTTGATTGACCCAAATCCATCCAAACTGTGATCCGTGCATCTCTGATATATATATATATATCTATATGGTCTTGGTTGAATGGCCATTTTGACCATTTACACTGTACTGTATAATTTACATTCAGTGATCACGAGTGTCAAGAGTCTTAAAATCACTGCTAGCCTTTGTGAAACGATGCCCTTTGATGAGTTCTATAGGCTGGGAGCAATTTTATATTCAGATTAAAAACCAGCAAAGTTCCGCTTTTAACAGAGATTGATCCTGTTGATGACATGCATGCAACTGCAACAATCTCCTGCATGTTTAAAGCATGTTGCTGATGAGTAGAGCGCATGAAGGGGGGGGGGGGGGGGTGTTAAAGTGAAATGTTAAGCTATTAGAGATCATGGGAGCAGACAGACCCCCCGCCCCCCACCCCCTCCATAAAAAATTCATGCCATTGCGGCCGCCTTTCTCAAATAATTAACTAATGTGAGTATTTTACGCAGCCAAAACGTAGTTACCTTTTAAAAAATCCCTCTGTTTAAATGTCATTTGGTCCCGGAGTTTTGATGTAAATTTTTAATCTGGGGCGATAAACATTATGAGGTTAACAGGGCACTGCAGCAGGAGGCACAGAGGTGCAGATTAATAGTGTGTGCATGCAGACGCTTCCTATCAAGCCCTGCGTCAAGAATCCATTTCATTCCAAAATGTCAGCCGTTCACTGCAAAACGCACTCGTGCCCGGGTCACTTTCTGTCTATTGTGGAGAAGTTGTGGCAATGCATAATATTTGTCAAATCACGCCGGGTCAAGAATAGGCCCTTTTATAATGTTATTTTTCGCTTCTTTCTTTCTTTTTAACCACTTAAGCCCTATCTATATACGTTGTTGTTGTATGACGAATAGTGAAAACTGCAGTTTTTGCTATTTTCGAAGTTTATTTATTTTTTGTGGCTAAACGTATGTTTAACACTTAGCTTTTACATAATGGCTCCCGTATTTGGAAAACACCTCTCTCTCTCTCGTGTCCCCTCACGAACACGCTTGACTGATGTGTACTCGTTCCCTTCCAGAGACAGTTGTCCCTGACAGCGTTAGCCCCCCCCCCTCCCCCCGAACCCCCCCCCCCCCCTCCATGTGATTGAGAGTTTGCGCGGAGTGGAAGGTGTGCGCCACGACGACGATCGAGAGGGGCCCCGCGCTCGTCTCATATTCATCATGATGTAACCGTGAGCAACCCGGGGATCTAAATTACCTTCATCTGGCGTCATTCCAGCACATGCTATAAATGAGGTAATCGTCCTTGACTATAAAATTTGCATTTTCAAGACTTAATTGCTATCATTACATTTTTTGCGTAATTCTATTAATTTAACAGAATGGGGGATTGGGAAGGCTTTTTTATGGTTATAATTTGCAGTAAAACGATGCGTCGCCTAAATAGGGAGTCTCCGAAAGTGGGAAATAATATAGCAGTGAGGAAGGAACACGCATGCATGCGAGCACCATCATCCCCGGTCCTCTCATTAGGAACACGCGTTACGCGTTATGCTACTGGATACAAAAGACCTATGCACGCAAGAGATACTACGCAAGAAAGCGTGAGGAAAAACTCCCGCTAAGAGGCTGTTGAAGACACGAGGACGGCTTTGTGTATAAAGGCCCCGCCACAAAAGCTCTCTCCGGAGTGAGCTCAGCGGAAAACAGGAAATGCATCAATCGCAGTCACATCATCACTTTGTGTGGGCTAACTGAAGCTTGCGTCTTCTTTACATGAATGGAGGAGAGAGGATGGGCTCTCTATTTTTTGCCACTCTTTTTTTTAACCCATTAAGACCGGGGACGGATCTGTGTGACATTTTTAGATATCTTTGGGCTATTAAAAAAATAGCAGATATACAAGCTCATAGCGCGGCACCGAGTGCCGCGCTATGAGCTTGTAGATCTGCTATTTTATTTTAATCGTGAAAATCTTTGAATATCTATATATGTTTTAAACATTTTTAACTCCGATTTGTGCTTCTGGGGGGGTCCCTGTAACAACATGTTGAGATGGGGGTCCACGGCCGAATACATGGCATTTTGGGGGTCCTTGACATGAAAAAAGGTTTGAGATCCACTGATATCATAGCAACATATACGTTTTTTTGTTGCTAGGATTTAGAAGACATTTGTAGAATCCCCCAGAAGCAAAGATTTGAGTTAAAAACGTTTGCTTTAAAAAAACATATATTCAAAGATTTGCCCCAAAAATACGATTTTTCAAAAAAATAGCAGATCTACAAGCTCGTAGCGCAGCACTCGGTGCCGCGCTATGAGCTTGTAGATCTGCTATTTTTTTTAAAAATCGTATTTTTTTATACACATTTTTGAATAGCCCAAAGAAATCCGGTCTTAATGGGTTAACCGTCCCCGTCCTCCTTTTGTGTGCGTCCTGTGCATACATGTACGTGATGTCGGGCCCACGCTCAGTGTGCTCGCTATACCGAACCCCCCCCCCCCCCCCCCCAAAACAGTGTGGCAATTTGAGAATGCGGCGAATGACACGGAACAACGGAGCCATCAGTTCCCATTTATCGTCGCTTTTGGGGGCGGAAACCTTGTAAGTCCAAAACTGTTACTCTTCAGGAAATGGAAAAAAATAAACCTGTGTTTCCATTGGATCCAATGCAGTTATTGTTTAGTCACAAGATTTCGTTCATTATTTAAAAATATTTATAAAACCTCAGACAGACTTAAAGGGGAATACCACTCATTTTCAACATTGAACTATGTCTTTAATACACCTTAAAGCTGTTGTGTGGAAAAAAAGAAAAAAGTCCCCCTCCCCCTTCTATGTTGCCTAGAACTGGATAATTGATTGAGGTCACGTGATCAGTGACATACGCAGGGTGTACGTTTGGCTCCGCCCCCTCAGACGTAGTTCAATGTTGAAAATGAGTGGTATTCCTCTTTAACTAATTTCAACCTGGCGTCCTTATTTTGGGCATATAGGTGAAAAATGTCAAAATATTTTTCTATTATTATTATTTTTCAAAAGTACCGAAAACAGCAGATCGACAAGCTACTATTTTTGCTACTTTTGCGCGACGCTGTCCTACGAAAGAAGTATAAAAACAATGAAATAATGGAGATACAAGGTTCCTGACCGATACCGCTCCCCGTGGTGACCTCTCGGCAGGGACGTCGGCGAGGTTTCAGGAGTGCGCCGGGGCTTAAGTGCCAACAACATTCTGCAAGCGGCTGCACTTCCCCGCACTCTGCTGACCTTAACCCATTAAGACCGGCGGGAACATGTGTCATTTTTAGATTTCTTTTGGGCACCGAGTGCCGCGCTACGAGCTTGTAGATCTGCTATTTTTGAAAAATCGTGAAAAAATGTGTGCAAATCTTTGAATATATATTTTTCAAAGCGCAAATCTTTGCTTCTGGGGATTCTACAAATGTCTGCTAAATCCTAACATCCTTATGTTGTTATAATATAAGTCGTTGTTTTTTTCGTGTCAAGGACCCCAAAATGTATTTTGCCACGGACCCCCATCTCAAAATATGTTGTTCCAGGGACCCCCCCAGAAGCAAAGATTTCAGTAAAAAAATGTTGCAAAGTTGTTGAGTACAAATATTTCAGTAAAAAATGAAAAGATTTGCACATGCACATTTTCACGATTTTTCTAAAATAGCAGATCCACAAGCTCGTAGCGCGGCACTCGGTGCCGCGCTACGAGCTTGTAGATCTGCTATTTTTTGAATAGCCCAAAGAAATCTTAAAACGACACACAGATGCGTTCCCGGTCGTAATGGGTTAAAAGAGTGGCCTCAATTTGGGGGGAAAAGCTGAAAACACACACCAGCACTCACACCGCCTCCTCCTCCTCCTCCTCTGCAGTTCTGTTAGCGATGGCCTACTTTTATTACACTGCAATTGTTCCTCTTTGTTATGTAGCCTATACTGAATGTGTGTGTGTGTGTGTGTGTGTGTGTGTGTGTGTGTGTGTGGGGGGGGGTGTATTACAGATGCAGTCAAATAAATTGTACAGTGCTTTCGGGGAGAGAGGAGCAGCTGTGCTGCGAGAAAGAAGTCCTCTGAGTTTTATTGTGGGGAAAATGTAAGCATGAATCAGCTAAATTCTAAGCGTCTTTGATGGAAATCGGCGGACTACGTTGTCTGATGCTAACGTCTTAGAATAAGTGAATTGTACTCAATTATATACTGACATGTTTTCCAATTCAAGCAGCTATACAAGTCTGTAAGATTTAAACCAATAATACAGAGGCATACACCACTACCAGACAAAGTCTATAATCTTGTTTTTCACGCAAAGCGGCAAACCAAAACGTATTCTAATGAAGAAAACATTATTATAACCAATCTGTATGGTAGAGTATGCTAAGACATTGGTTCTCAAAGTGGGGTCCGGGGACCCCCAGGGGTCCTTGGGGGGGGGGGGGGGGGTCCATGGGGTCCCCAGAAAAATGTGTTAATATGGCATCACAATAAGTTTAACCACTTTAACCTTGTATACTTTAGCTATTAAAAAATAGCAGATATCCAAGCTCATAGCGCGGCACCGAGTGCCGCGCTATGAGCTTGTATATCTGCTATTTTAGAAAAATCGCGAAAAGTTTTGCAAACCTTTGAGTATATATTTTTTAAAGCGAACATTTGTAACTCAAAATCAATTTGGGGGTCCTTGACATTTCGGCCGTTTTTTCTAGCGTTTTACGGATTGCAGCTTTAACCAACATGCTATCAAGTGGTGAAACTTAAGATAGATAGGCCCTCGCAATGAATATATTCTCCAAATGCTACAATAGCTCAACCAGCAATCCCCTTCTAGGCATGTTGTCCTGGTCTCCACACTCATAAAATGTGCATCCATTCGGCAAAACTTCAGCAAAAAAAAACGTTCTCGAGGTCAGCCATCCAATAACTCGGGCATGAAACCAAGTCTTCTACCAATGGCCTTAGAATATCGTTCCCCGGTGAGGGAAGAAAGTATACAAGGTCTTCTTCAGGCAAACAAATGTTTTAGTAAAGTTTTTCAAGGCACACCGAAGCTCGCTCCGAAAGGTACATGAAGGCCATGACCCTCAGTTTCGCCTTCTGCACCTAAAAAAAAACGATATGTCCCAGCTGTACTATTTTCTCCTCTACCCCCTTCTTGTCGATATATTTTTAGAGGCCGGTGTGTTTTTAAGATTCTGAACTCAAAAGAGTCCAGTGACTCTGATTAGACCAGGGGCGTATCTGAAATTTGGACACAGTAATTTCTACAAATATTAGTAATACAGTATGGACAAATACATTTCACAAAATGTATTTGTCGCACCTATGTTGGCGGAGCGACGTATAGGTGTGAGGTCCACGTAGCGTCTCTTGAATCATGTAATTCTAATGTTGCTGTACACAATTCCGTGAGTTCCTGAGTAAAAATGTAACTCTGAGATCGGGTCCATTTGGCTCAGTCTTAACACTTCTCAGAGTTAAATTAACCAAGGCTGTGTTGCAGAAGGACAAAAACCCGTCTCTTTAGTCTGATGTATTGTGAGCTTGTAGATCAGCTATTTTAGTTATTGTTCGAAAACTTTTTTTTAAAATGATTTTTGTATTTATTTTTCATACATCTAATCAAATATTTCATCTATAAGGACTTGTCATTCACATTAACTAGAGCACTGGAGCACTGGAGCAAATGCAGTAAGAGGAAGATAACTCACTTCTCCTAGGTCTATCTCTCTCTTTCTCTCTCTCTCCCTCCCCCTACCGCTCTCTAGCGTGGCCCTCATACTGACTCCTGCTGACACAGACCAGGTGGCCCGGTCACAAAGGCTTCGCAGAGAGTCTTGGAGGAAGAGGCAGGTAAGGCCTGACGCATGGCGTCCCCAACCTGATGCTTAACGTAGCGGCGAGGACACGGTGAGCCGCGTTGTTTTGACCATGTCAGCCGACATCAGCTCAGACTAGGCGGTGCAACTCGCAGACCGCCGCCTCTCGTCTTTAGTCTCCATTACTGTGTGTGTGTGTGTGTGTGTGTGTGTGTGTGTGTGTGTGTGTGTGTGTGTGTGTGTGTGTGTGTGTGTGTCTGTGTGTGTGTGTGTGTTGTGCCTCGATTGCAGCCTTGCAGAAGGTGTCAGGTACATACATAGTGGGGGTCACCAGAGTGTTACCGACAGGGGAACTTATGGGGCCTCTGTGTGTGTGTGTAGCCTATGTGTGTGTGCGTGTGTGCATGCATGTGTGCGTGCACACACTCACGTGTACGAGAATAGGGTGAGTCACCTCTAAACTGTGGGTCATCTATTATCTATCTATTTCTAAAATATGTATTAACACATTGACCGCCAGAGGTTAATCTCATAATGTACTCACCAGTGCCAACGTTTTATTGTTGTTTTTTGTTTTTTTCACGTCGCCATAGACGTCGTTAAAATTCTTAAGATTGATCTGTGCACTGTTTGTAAACATCGCGGACATCTCCCTGTGTCTACCAGTCCAAACCACGTGTCAAACGGGGCATCCATTGTTGAGTTAGAACGGTTTATGTTAAACAGTGATCAGCGAGGAGAAAAACTACAATCGAAGAAAATGGCGTTTCAGTGTGCGCTTTAGAATGGGAGCCGGCGTGATCGTCAAAACCGGATCCCAAATAATTCTGTTTCCGGTGGTGTTACAATGAAATGTGCCGTACCGGAAAATTGAAAAAAAAAAAAAAAAAGGAAAAAGCACCACAGCCCGTAGGCTACGGGATCGGCACTTAAGCGTTGGATTTAACGGCCCGTAGAACTACGGGCCCGGCGGTCAGTGTGTTAATAATAATAAGGTGAATGTAAACAAAAATAACACACTGTGAAATCTTGGGGTGTTAACCCCTTTCAACCCAAACTGGGATCCCATTCGGTTAATAAAAGGGAGGGGGGGGGGTCCCTTTCTTTTTGCCTCTGGGGGCACCACCTCCTTTTTTTGTGTAGAAACAGGAACTAGGTTTGGCTCCTCCCCTTTCTTAGTCCACTTCCTCCCGGTTGCTTCTGTGTTTATTCCTACTAAGTAACAACAACACTACATGTTTAGGGCAGTGGTGCTGTTAGCAGAATCGGTCTTGAGAGATTACTTTCAACGGCGTCAAAGGCGTCCCTATTCTTGGCATGTCATTGTAGGCGAAAATCTATTTCTAAAATGTTTGAAAATATTGAAAATAGCTGATCTACAAGCTTACCACAGATTGCCTCTCCTTTGATTGATTGATTGATTGAAGACTTTATTTAGAAAGACATGGTAAAAAAATCACAATACAGGGGGGGGAGGTTAAGACTTTGACAGGGCCAGTTTGGAATTGCAGCCTCCTGAAGGTGATTCTTTAGGGCAGTTTTGAAAGTGAGTAGGGCTTTACACTCCTTTACTCCTTTGGGTAGGGCATTCCACATTTTTGTTGCATAGCATGAGAAAGAGTGCATTCCCTTGTTTGTGCCAAATTTGGGTTGAACATGATCAGTGGAGCTGCCTCTGGTGTTATGATCGATCCTAAAGTGTCAAAGGAAGCTAATGTATAAGTGATTAGTTGATAACACACCCATCCACCTGCCGCTCGAGTCGGAGGTTCGGAAAAAATCCTGCGATGAGTGGAAGATCTGGCTCGACGCCTGCCATAATCTCATCTCTCAACGCACTAATCCAGCTCTTGTCTGTATAGTAAAGCCTAGCTATCTCCATAGCGGGACGGCATCCACAAGGTCTCTTCAAAGGCAAGGTCTTGCCGTTGAAAGGCGTGTTAGTGTTCGTCATTCAACGCTATCTGCTGTGATTGTCACCGTGTGTTCAGATTGTTAACAGTGACACCACCCCACTTATTACACGATGGATGAGAACTGCTAAGTGCTAAGCTAACTAAGCTAACTGCTTTCATAAACCGTTGTGTTGAAAGGAGAAATCCCTCTCTGTCTGAAACACTCATTCACGCATTTATCACACCCAGGCCCGACTACTGTAATAGCCTCCTCCATGACGTGTCCTTAAAGTCAAAGAAGGGAATGTCTGCTTCGCACTATAATGCCGCTCTCGCACGCTTGATAGGGCCTTTTCATTTGCTGCCCACTCCCTCGATCCCCCCCTCCCTCCCGTCCTTTTAAACCACCCTCAAAACCCACCTCTTCCATGCTCGCTGTCACCCAGCTAACCCCCCAATCCCCCTGTTTTTACTTTTCCATTCAATACATTTCATTCTATTATCTTATAAAGTTTAATTTCTCTTTCTTTTTTGCCCCCCCCCCCCCCATGCACAGCACAGCCACTTTGAGTACTTTAAACTATAACTCTGAGGTATTATTATTTATTATTAATCAATCCTGGCAGTGTTGGTGAAGTATTAATGCGCTCTCTTTCCGGGAAACACTGCTGAGCCTTGCCCTTGAGCAAGACTGTTCAATCCCAAGTGCTTTTAAGCCGAAGCCATTCAGTGGCTGCTGGTAGGAAACATTCAGTGGCTTTGCAGGTCAGCTCTGAAGGATGAATGTGTGTACGACGCACAAAGACAGAGAACATGCATGAAGATGAACTGTAGTGAACAACTTCAACAACAACATTAAAAAAAATATATACATATACCAGAGAAAGTCCAGGAAAAAACATTTGTTGATGCTGATCAGACTGAAAATGTCAAATACTCTCCCTAAAACCCATTAAGACCGGGAACGCATCTGTGTAACCACTTTAACCGTTATCTTTATACTTTGGCTATTCAAAAAGAGCAGATATACAATATCCCTGTATCACAGGGACTCATAGCACGGCACCGAATGCCACTCTATGCGTCCCTGGAACAACATATTTTGAGATGGGGGTCCGCGGCCAAATACATATAATTGTGGGGGTCCTTGACATGAAAATGTTTTGTTCCAGGGACCCCCAGAAGCAACGATTTGAGTTCAAATGTAGTTTTAAAAAATGAATATATTCAAATATTTGCACAAATTTTCACGATAAAAAAAAATAGCAGATATACAAGCTCATAGCACGGCCCTCGGTGCCACGCTATGAGCTTGTATATCTGCTATTTTTGAATAGCCAAAGTATAAAATGATGGTTATAGGCTATAGCTAAAAATCCAAAATGACACAGATGCGTTAGCCTGAATGGGCTAAGCTGGTTCCCCTCGTCACACTCACCGAAACGTAGGGCCGTTTCCTTGATGAACTACCTTACTTGACATTCATCTGTTGTGCAAATTAACATTTAACACATTTACCGCCGGGCCCGTAGTTCTACGGGCCGTTAAATCCAACGGTTAAGCGCCAATCCCGTAGCCTACGGGCTTTGGTGCTTTTTCATTTTTTTTTTAATTTTCTAGGGGGACCATTTTCAGTGTAACACCACCCGATCTCGACCGGAAGTGCGATCACGTTTTTTGTTTCCCGTCTGTCTCCATTCTAAGTCGTACCCAAAAACCCCTGTAAAAGCCCCTGTAAACATGTAGTTTTTCATCCTCGCATTTCCCATGTTAACTTAAACGGTCAGAACTCAAACATGGCGGCTCCGTTTGACACGTGGTCTTCACTGGTAGAAGCAGTGAGATCTCCGCGATGTTTACAAACAGTGCACAGCTCAATCTTAAGGATTTTAACAAGATCTGTGGCGACGTGAAAAAAACAAAAAACAACAATAAAACGTTGGCACTGGTGAGTACATTATGAGATTAACCTCTGGCGGTCAATGTGTTAATAGCCATACACATTTTAAATGTGTCCTTTCTCGACGCGCAGCGAGAAACCCCACAACATCGGGTATGTGTACACATGCACGGCCCGAGAGATGGGTTTTGGCTGCGAGCACTTCTTGGCCACCGCGAGCGACATTAATTGTTTTCTCGGAAAACTATCGGCAACGTCCATTTCTCAACACGTAAACCCCCCCCCCCTGCTCCCCCCTCCGTCTCCTGCTTCTGTAAACAACTGGAGTCTCACGAGTTGTTGATCACGACATCAAAACTCAGTATTGGATGGTGGAGAGCGACATTTCATCTGCCCCACCACAGTCACCTCACACCAACTTCAAGAAAACTTCAACCCTATATTTGTTGACTGGGGGTTCCCCAGGGGTCCGTATACTTGGCCCTCTTCTTTTTTCCCTCTACACCAGAGGTTCTCAAAAAAAATCCGGTGAAGTGAAAAATGATATGTATTTGGCTGCGGACCCCCCCATCTCAAAAATATTTTGTGCCAGGGATTTTTTCAAAAATAGCAGATCTACAAGATCATAGTGCGGCACTCTGTGCCGCACTATGAGCTTGTAGATCTGCTATTTTTGAATATCCAAAGTATAAATTAATATGTTATACTTTGGCTATATATATATACTTTGGGTTAAAGTGGTTAAAATGATTGTGACGCTATATTAACAAATGTAGCTGGGGACCCTCTGGTCCCCCCCCCCCCCCCCCCCCCAAGGACCCCTGGGGGTACCCGGACCGCACTTTGAGAACCAATGCTCTACACCAAATTTCTTTGCCGAAAATAGCCGATAAATACAAGCTCGTAGATCTGCTATTCCCGTCGAATGTTTGGCTATTTTCATCCCCTATGAAATGATCAGAATAGGGACGCTAGGGTTCGCAGGGTTAAACAAATAAACAAACAAACAAGAAAAATAACACTGATGGGAAGGATGAGAGACGACGGTAGTCTGTTTGTCCCACATCTAGCAAGACAGTCTCTGAAGACCCGGGAAGAAAAAGGACAAAAACATGCCTTTGTACTGTATGCACATGTAGAAACAACTGCATACACACACAAGCACGCACACACACACAAAAATCAACACACCGCAGAGGGTGTTTCACCATAACAACTGGCAACAGCTCCGCAATGTGACACCATCTGTCTGCCCGGGCGCTGTTTGTTTGAAGATGCTTGACTTCCAGCTTCAGAGGAATCCACTCTGTCGGTCCTCAGGTGGACGACACGGGGCTTTAGAGGAGTTGATGTGAAGCGTGCATGAGGTGGTAAAACAAGCCGTGGTGATATCAGCACATAAGCATTGTGTATTTCCACCGGCTTCGAATGCTATCGATGCATTGAATGGGAGATTATCATGTTTTATCAGACCATTGAAAGGGCGAGTAGGTGACATACTGACCTACCCGCGAATACCGTGATTTATCAGACCATTCATTGGGCGTAATCAGGAGCTACTGACCTACTCGGAGGCGGAGCAGTCCCCACAACATGATTTACGATTCTGTGCCTATCGGTACATAACTCCAACGCCGCTGAGTAGGCTCAAGCGAACGTCGCAACGTTCGGGGGCGGCAACTCGCTCGCTTTAGCTCACTCGGTGGTCCTTCACGTGGCTCCAGTTCGCTTGAGACTGCGCGCCTCCGTCATGGTCCGAAACCGAACTTTTTAAGTCATCTCCGTCGGTAGGTCAGTATGTCCTGATAACACCCAATGAATGGTCTGATTAAATCGCGGGTAGGTCAGTATGTCGCCTACTTCACCCATTCAATGGTCTGATAAAACGTGATAATCTCCCATTCAATGCATCGATAGCATCCGAATTGGGGTGCAACGTCTCGCATTCATCATGGCCACATCAACTGGTGCCGCATGCAAGCGTGCAGTGGTGGAAAGTAACTAAGTACATTTACTTAAGTACTGTACTTAAGTACAATTTTGAGGTATTTGTACTTTACTTGAGTATTTCCAATTTCCAATACTTTTACTTCTACTCCACTACATCTCAGAGGCAAATATTGTACTTTTACTCCACTACAATTATTTGAAAACTTTAGGTACTAGTTACTTTTCAGATGTAAGTTATGATATTATGAAACATACATTAACCACTTTAGTCCTATTTTATACCTAGGCTATTTGAAAATAGCCGATCTACAAGCTCACAACGCGTCGCACCGCGACGCGTTGTGAGCTTGTAGATCTGCTATTTTCAAATATTTTAGTACTTTTACTTTTGGTACTTTAAGTACGTTTTGATGCCAATACTTTTGTACTTTTACTCAAGTAAATTTTGACTTTTACTTGTAACAGAGTATTTCTATATTGCAGTATTGGTACTTTTACTTAAGTAAAGAATTTGAGTACTTTTTCCACCACTGCAAGCGTGGCTGTACATGTCAGAGACACCGCCCTCACAGAAGAACACACTGACATACAGAAGGACCAGTCACCGCTCTGGCAAGACAACATCATCCCAATGTCTTACGACATATTATATCAGTGGTGATGGGGGTGTGTGACACGTTCAACAAAAGCCATGCTAAAAACAGGAGCCATACAGTGTTGCGGGTGATACTGATTATCGACGACAAGACGCTACGAGATCAATGAAATATTTTGTGACATTATTCACACTGCCCGAGCCAAACACGTGTCGGTAATATATTGGAAACCCACTGGAACCTTGGATTGGCCAAGTCTTCCACGAGGGAGGGAAGAGAGAGAGAGGGAGCCCACAGATAGCTATAGCTGCAGGCTAAGTCTGCGGTGTCATAAGCTCTCATTTTGGATGGAATCAGAAGAACAACAAATTACTAGTTTGCATTGAGATCTATGGGTTATCCAGTACAGCACATTCTCAACACAGAATGCTAGAAGAGGAATTATATTATTCTTCTCGGATATAGGTCTACTGTAGGTATGGCCAAGCAAATGGCCAGTGGTTAAAATCACTTTAAATCTGGCGTCCGTATTTTAGTCTTTGGGTGAACATTTTGTCAATTTCCGTTCAACAATTTTCATGAAAAATGTTAGTGTTTTTTCACATTATCTGCTTTAAATCTGGCGTCCGTATTTTAGTCTTTGGGTGAACATTTTGTCAATTTCCGTTCAACAATTTTCATAATTTTTTTTAGTGTTTTTTCACATTATCTGCTTTACGTAAGACTGCTTTCATTCACAATTATACTATGGTTCACATGGGTGAAAGACATATTCTGTAGCGGAAGGTATCCTTTTGCTCTTGTCTTGTATTATTGAAACAACATTTCAGGTGAAAAATACAGTTATTTTGATATGTATCATTTGGGCCATAAGCTAATCTGAAAATGACAATACAGTACACATTCAATGTATAGATTAAGTTATAAAGGACTAACTAATGACAAAGCCCCCCCAACACACGCACACACACACACACACGCACGCACATTATGCACACACACACACACACACAGGCTCCTCGCCTTTATTGGTCCACTTCCTCCCGGGTTCTTCTGTGTTTATTCCTGCTAACAGCAACATTACATGTTTAAGGCAGTGGTGCTAGGAGATAATATTTAATTTCTCACAAATGCATAATAACCCCTTGTTTTACTGAGGGTTGTCACATTTTTACCTGTGCATATTTACTGTAGTGAGTGCGGTTTGAGTGATAATTACTGTGGATTTCATTCTAATCCCATAGGTTTACTGTGTGTGTACACTAATGTAGCTCACACTGACATCATTGGCATCGACGGTTCACAGTCACCTCTGGTTCTCAGGCAAACACACACACACACACACACACACACACACACACACACACACACACACACACACACACACACACACACACACAGACGTGCGCACACACACACACACACACACACACACACACACACACACACGCACGCACACACACACACGCACGCACACACACACACATAGCGAGCCGTACACTACAGTAAATAAAGCATCTTGTCATAATAATGACGAGAGCCGACTCCATTATGTTCTTTTGAGTTTATTTGTCTGATTTACTGCTAGCTGAAGACGACGCGCGCCTGGGACAGTCTCCAAGGTTGCTGTCAGGAGGAATTTAATGTCCTTGTGCTTCAGCGTCTTTCTGGGAGAACTGTCACATCGGCTCAGCCGCTGACTGGCACACCAGCCGAGACCTCTGGCATCGTGGGTATTATTAATAGAATATTGATACCACCACCAAAAACTGCAGTGGGATTCTCGTATCGTCTCTCTCTATTTCTCTCTCCCTCTGCTTCTTCTATTATCCCACCTTCTGTTTTACTCTCTCTACCTCCGGAAGTGACTGACTGACTGACTGACTGACTGACCAGTATTTGTACAATTTTTTGTTACTTTTTACTTTACTGGAGTATTTCCAATTTGCAATACTTTTACTTCTACTCCACTACATCTCAGAGGCAAATATTGTACTTTTTACTCCACTACAGTTATTTGAAAACTTTAGTTACTAGTTACTTTTCAGATATAAATTACTATATTATAAAACAAACAAAACCACTTTAGCCCTATTTCATACATACAGTAGGCTATTTGAAAATAGCCGATCTAAGCTCACAACGACGCGTTGTGAGCTTGCAGATCTGCTATTTTCAAACATTAGTACTTTTACTTTTGGTACTTTAAGTATATTTCGATGCCAATACTTTTGTACTTTTACTCAAGTAACATTTTGAACACAGGCCTTTTTTCCCTGGATTTTTCAAGATTTTTTTGGGGGCTTTTTATGCCTTTATTTAGAGAGGGATATGGAAAGTAGCCTGACAGGAAAATGGGGAGAGAGATGGCGGGGGGTGACACACAGCAAAGGTCGTCGGGAACGGGAGTCGAACCCGCGACACACTGTCAGGCTGGCATTGCAGCCTATAGGGTGCCTGGACCGTCACGCTGCGGCCCAGGCCCACAGGCCTTTCACTTTTAAGACTATTTTTGTGGTATTGCTACTTTTACTTACTAAGTAAAATATCTGAGTACTTCGTCCACCACTGACCATAATATACATTGAACATTATCAAGAATATCACAATACAGTTGAAAAAATAACTTTCCACCGTGGTCCAGGCCAGTCATATGTTCAGAATCAGAATCAGAATCAGTTCGTTTTTGACCTACAGTAGTCTTGTTTAATCTGTCTTCCTCTCCTCTCTCAATGTCTACCTTTTTTCTTCATTTTGTAAATTCTTACGCTGCTCCATGTGACGCAAAAAGGCAGATTAATTAGTGTATTTTACAACCAACTCCCCCCTCGCTCTCTCATTAAATTAATTATTAATTAAGCAAAAGATATAGGCGTGTTTAATGCTTCAATTATCCAGGCAAAGGCTTTTATGGTCAGAGGGGCCTTAGAAGGCTAGATGGTAGAGAGTCTGAATTCAAGGCTGGAATAGAGTCTCTCTCTCTCTCTCTCACTCACATGTACACATGCACACGTGCCCGTGCCCGCGCACACACACACACACACACACACACACACACACACACACACACACACACACACACACACACACACACACACACACACACACACACACACACACACACACACACACACACACACACACACACACGCACACTTCTTGCAGTTGCATAGGCCACACAAAGCATGCATGTGCCTTCATGTGTACATTTTTTCGTTAATTGAGCAAAACAACTGGAGTTCAAAATAAAAGTATTCAACTCAGGCATAAGTGGGAGCGTGTCCAACAATCATTATTCATGTTTCTTACACCAACCAGTACTGGCATGACCCACAAGTGCTTTAAATGCCATCTCATAACATTTTACTTAACCAATTCTTCCTTTCTCTGACTTGTGTTCTCTCTCAGTCTCAGTAGTTGCATTTCAATACTCCCATCACCAGTATAGAAATTAAATTATTTACGTTGTATGGCAGGGGTCCGGGACCCCTAGGGGGTCCTCAGAGTTACTACAGGGGGTCCTCCAAAATCTTTGTGTGATATATTATTTATTTTCTTAACTTGAACCCTAGCATCCCTATTCAACTTTAGCCAAAAATGGCAGATCTACAAGCTCACAAGCTTGTAGATCTGCTATTTTTGTCAAAGAGGTATAGGTGTAGAGGTGAAAAAAGAGCAGACCAATTAAACAAAAAAATAATAATCTGAAACTAAATGTTATACAATATAGAGGAGGGGGTCCCTGCTTCATCTCTCTCTCAACTAGGGGGTCCTTGGGCTGAAAACGTTGAAGACCCCTGTTGAATGGCATTGGAAATATCTATTTAACTTTACATTTGTTGTTTAAAACAAGTCGAATCACTTGCAAATCAGTGTTTACAACCATAAGGTTTACTGAGCCTATAGTCTGTATAACCACATCATACTCAAAACTAAACTTTGAATCCAGACAGATATCTGGATTCCTTCTGAATCGTACAGGAGTGCGCGATGAATACAGCCAATTTTCATTAACAAGGGGCATTGATTTTGACGTAAACATAATTATCAAAGGATGCCAGACTAAATTGGCCTGATGAGATACAGTTCATTATCAGCTAAAACACTTGGGAGTGTGATACTCTAATTAATTTTCTATAATGAACCCAGTGTTTTTTTTGCTCAACTTGGAAATACCTCAATGACACATTGTTTACTGAGACCTTTATCTGTGTTCCGCTGGGCTTTGCCAGGTAACTCGCATTGGGTCAAAAGAGCGTTTTAGAAACATGTAGTGCAGTACCCTAGTGTATACTCATTTCTCTTTTACCAGCGTTGTCGGCATGCGTTAACCCATTTAGACCGGGGAAAGAATCTGTGTAATTTTTAGATTTCTTTGGCTGTTCAAAAATAGCCGATCTACAAGCTCGTAGCGCGGCACCGAGTGCCGCGCTACGAGCTTGTAGATCTGCTATTTCTGAAAAACCTTAGAAATGTGAGCGAATCTTTGAATATTTTTATTTTTTACAAAAGCAAACATTTGTAACTCAAATCTTTGCTTCTGGGGATTCTACAAAATGTTTTCTAAATCCTAACATTTTTTTTTTTTAAACGTATGTTGCTGTAATATCAGTGGTTCTCAAACATTTTTCATGTCAAGGACCACCCAAAATCATATGCGTATTTGGCCGCGGACTCCCATCTGAAAATATTTTTTTTCGCTTTAAGATATATGTACAGTATGTATATTCAAAGATTTGCAAAACAATTCAAGATTTTTTTCAAAAAATTGTAATAGCCCAAACAAATCTGAAAATGACACAGGGCGCGTTCCCGGTCTTAATGGGTTAATCATTTAGAAACATCTGATATCAAGTAACAAGATATGATAGAAAAATAAAAGAAAGACGTGTGTGTGCGGCCGTCAGGTATTGAATTTGACAGTCACTTGAGGCGCACAAAGAAAAACCTCACAGAGACGGAAAATAAAGCCGGTGTAAGAATCCTCTGCTTTTCTCCGACGGAACAAAAGTTTTTGAAAACGCATCCCTTTCTCGGGACAAAAGGGCCAGAACGGTGCTATGTCTGTCCTGACGGCACACATACTTTTGGCTGGGTCTACACACACACACACACACACGAGGCAATAAGCGGCATCGGAAACTATTTTCAATAATTGATTCCGCACTCTAACCCATTAAGACCTGAGGCCGCTTCTAAACATTTTTAAAATCCTAACAGTTTTTCGGAAAAAAAAAATTTTTTTTTATTTTTATTTTTTTATTTTTCAAAAATAGCAGATCTACAAGCTCATAGCGCGGCACTCGGTGCCGCGCTATGAGCTTGTATATCTGCTATTTTTGAATAGCCTAAAGAAATCTAAAAGTGACACAGATGCGTTCCAGGTATTAATGGGCTAATTGAACGCCACGAACTGAACGACATAGCTCATTACTTTACTCATTAGTTAATTATCGGAGAAGTAGGACAAGTCAATAAAAGTGAAGGCAGTAAATTCCGATACTAATTAGCCCGGCGTTTCCTCCGAGACATATTTTAAAGGCAGATTAGTTACCTGAATGTCCCCGTGACGGGATGAAGGGGAGGGGATGGGGGGGATGGGGGGTTGGGGGGGGTGGGGGGGGTACATTGATATTGGCTAAGGTTAGCGTCTCACTGTCGTTAACCCATTAAGACCGGGAACGTCTGTGTCGTTTTTAGATTTATTTGGCTGTTCAAAAAATAGCAGATAGGTCATAGCGTAGATCTGCTTTATTTATTTTTTTGTGATTTTTTTTGCAAATCTTTGAATATATACATACATATATTTATGTATGTATGTATTTATATATATATAACATTTTTTACTCAGATCTTTGCTTCTGGGGGTTCTACAAATGTCTTCTAAATCCTAACATTTTTTTGAAAAAACTTATGTTACTATAATATCTGTGGTTCTCAGGACCACAGAAAATGATCTGTATTTGGACCCCCATCTCAACATATTTTGTTCCAGGGACCACCCCGCCAGAAGCAAAGATTTGAGTTAAAAAAAATTGCTTTAAAATATAATATATATTGAAAGATTTGCAAACATTTTCACGATAAAAAGGAGAAAAAAAAGCAGATCAACAAGCTCGGAGCTACGAGCTTGTAGATCTGCTTTTTTTTGAATAGCCAAATAAATCTAAAATGACGCGGACGTGTTCCCGGTCGTAATGGGTTAAAAGGATGAGTGATCGTAGATAAGCGAATAGGGCCGCTACACTGCAAGCTTATCAGCCTCATTAAAATACATGGGGAAATTATAATGACTGTTGTCTGAAAAATAACATTACACTCTTTTTTGAACGACGATTATATTAGGTTAAGCTATATTCCCATTTTCCCCGTATTATTAGACGCGTGCCCTTTGGGCGCCAGCCTACTCGGGCGCAACGTAATTCGGGAGTGATGCTCCTGTTCCATGCCCACCCAATTGTGCGATGCTCCTTTACCTGAGTGGTTGTTCATGATGTCTGACATTTTGGAGTCTCTCGGTCTCATCTCACATTTTCTCACACGCCGCCTCTTACGGTACATTGACGAAGCGTGGTGCAAAGCTGAGCCAATCACGGAAGCCGACAGGTCGGGTTGGTCAATCTGGGAAGCCGGTGCCCACACCACTCCCAAACACACCTTTTTGCATACGTTCGTAATTTTTCGCTACACGTGTCGTAAGGGAACGCGCGCGTCAAGTTTGAGGTCGTTCGGTCGGGGCGGCGCCACATGCCCGGGACAAACAGACAGACAGACAGACACAGGTTCCGTGAATTAACAGATTTTTACACTGAGAGTGTAAAAATTTACCAAACAAGACGGGGTCTAATAGTGTGTGACTTCCCTGTGGAGCTCACATTGATGATATCAGTGTAGAACATAATTTGGGTGAGACTGATCAGTGGATTGACAGAGGGTTCTGAGATTATGAATCCACAAAATGTGAAAAATATTCACACCCAAAAAAATATTTTTCAAAATTCTGTGAAAACTGTTCAGGGATGGCCTACTGTCGGCATGCACAAGAAATATGGCACTAATCGGTCCAGTGGTTTGCGAGATTAGCCTTGGACACAACAGGCAGACACACACATAGACACACAGACGGACCCTCTTCTAGACGGCTCACTTCCTAAAGGTGCCATACTGTCATTTTTTAAAGTTAAATTAACACAAGATTTAGCAATTTAGGTTAATCTCTTCTAATCTGACCATAGGGAAGTGTAGTCTTTGTAATGTCTCCTAAAAAATCTGTTGTTGTTGCACGTGCACTTATGATTTTAGTACCAAATATTGAAGATGAAATATCCATTGTACACACAATACGTGTATACTGTAACATTCTTACATTAGGTTTTGAATAAATTGAATTAAAATACATACACAAAATAAACAAAAGGGTACAGTGGTTCTCAACCTGTGGGTCGGGACCCGCAGGGGGGTCCCCACAATATTTTGAGGGGTCCCCAGATGACAGTGAAGTGACAATTTAAGGACTTTTAAGACCTTTTTAATACCTAAAAAAAGCAACCAAAGAAAAGAAAAAGACCATTACTGCATCAAAAGTATTCAACAAACTATACTATAAAAACTTTAGCCAAATTGTCAAATAATATAAGAAAGAGGAAAAAAACAAAACGCAAATAGCCGATCTACAAGCTCACAAAGCCTCGCAGCGTGAGGCGTTGTGAGCTTGTAGATCTGCTATTTTCACAATATTTATCTGTGGAACGGAGTCAAACAAAATGGGGGGTCCCCTGTTCAAATATGGTTATTTTGGGGGGTCACAGCCTGAAAAGGTTGAGAACCACCGGTCTAATATAGCAGCACCGAAATGTTGCGACTATTTAATAGTCCCACAATAATCAGACGCTCCGTGGAAACCATATTCTTTCGAGCGAATCTGTAAAGGCCTTCAATTATACGAGCAGAGATTGTTGGCTTTGACAGACACAGGGTTCCAAAATTGATTAATGAGAGGAATTGATTAAAACGACTTATTGCCTTTCATTATGAACCTCTCTCCGCCTCTATTTGTTTGCATGGCTAAGTCTGCCAATAATAACCGTTTGACATATCGGGCCCAGTGTGAATGGCCCTCTGAATGGGTTCACACTACTCCTTAACAGGGGGGCTTTAGCAACAGTGTAGCACAGATGCCCTGTCAGCCCATTCATATAGGCAGAGACGGGGGCTACTTCTTTTTGACATGCAAATGGCTACACTGTGATAATAAACACCTGACATGGAGCATGACTGAATTATCCCGCCTGTTTAATCCAAGACTCCGTTTATTGTCCTCTGTCTCTGTCTCTCTCTCTCTCTCTTGTCTGTCCCCTCCGCAGTGGTGTAAAGTAACTAAGTACTTCCAATTTTCAATACTTTTACTTCTACTCCACTACATCTCAGAGGCAAATATTGTACTTTTACTCCGCTACAATTATTTGAAAACTTTAGTTACTAGTTACTTTGCAGATATAAATTATTACCTTATTAAACATACATGAACCACTTTAGCCCTATTTTAGACCTATAGGCTATTTGAAAATGGCCGATCTACAAGCTCACAACGCGTCGCGATGCGACGCGTTGTGAGCTTGTAGATCTGCCATTTTCAAACATTTTAGTACTTTTACTTTTGGTACTTTCAGTACATTTTGATTCCAATACTTTTGCATTTTTACTCAAGTAAATTTGTTATTCCGGACTTTTACTTGTAACAGAGTACTTCTTCGATACTTTTACTTAAGTAAAACATTTGAGTACCTTTTCCACCACTGGTCCCACCTCTTTCTCCTTCCCTCCATGTCATGTCTTCCACTCACACCTCTCTTTTCCTCCCCATTTTCTTCACCTTTATCTCTCTCACCCTGTTCCCTCCGTCCCTCAGTATCTTCTCCATCCCTCGCATCCACTTCCTAACCCCCGTTAATCTGCCTCCCTCTCTCCCTCCCTCCCTCCTATCACTCAGCTGTTTTCACGGCCATTATATACATTATCACTTTTTTCAGTCAATTGGCTCTAAACCGGCGCTAAGTTTTGCGAGGGGTTTTGCGTCGGCGGCTGTGGGCTGGGGGCCCCCTCGGGGACGTAGGAAATGACAGAAGGCGGCCTTTATTTACCTCTGTGGCCCCTTGCCGTGTCGTCTGCTTAATCATGTGGCTAATCGACAACACTGTCTCCCCGCTCGCCCGCGCCCGGACAATGCAGGGGGGAACCTCATTCATATTTAATACAATGGAGTGTTTAAGTCATTGCACGCGTTTAGAGGAGGAGGATATTGTGTTTCATTGTGGAAGGACTCCACAGGGACCTCCTCTTCTCTCCCCTGCCCACCCAGACCCTCCTTCTCCCCCCCCCCCCCCCCCACCTCCTCTCTTTACTCCTCCCCAGATAGCATATGCTTGGCACTCCTTGTGTTAAGCCATTGAGACCGGGAGAACGCTTCTGTGTGTCAGTTTATAGATTTCTTTGGCTATTCAAAAAATAGCAGATCTACAAGCTCGTAGACGATTTTATTGTGAAAATTGGTGCAAAATATAATCTTTGAGTATATATATATATTTTTTTAAATTTTTTAACTTAAATCTTTGCTTCTGGTGGGGGTCCCAGGAACATGATATTTTGAGATGGAGGGGTCCGCGGCCAAATACATATAATTTTGGGGGTCCTTGACATAAAAAAGTGATATTATAACAATATACGTTAAAAAATATAAACATAAAAAAGGATTTAGAAGACATTTGGAGAATCCCCCCAGAAGCAAAGATTTGAGTTACAAATCTACGCTTAAAAATATATATATATTCAAATATTTTGCACACATTCTCACGATTTTTCAAAAATAGCAGATATACAAGCTCGTAGCGCGGCACTCGGTGCCGCGCTATGAGCTTGTAGATCTGCTATTTTTGAATAGCCAAATAAATCAAAAAAATTACACACAAGATGCGTTCCTAGCTGTTCCCGCGGTCTTTAATGGGTTAAGCAGCCGTGGCCCCGGCCAGTGCAGCTGCACGGCTGGACTGGACGCGGAGGGGCCTGGTGTATCAAAAGCATTAATTCCCATGATTAATTCAAATGGTTAATTCCGCATTATCACGGCTTCAGATTAAAAAAAAGAAGAAGAGAAAAAAAAAAATTGGCAAGACAAATATGTACTCCGAGTGAATAATGGATTACGTAGGGGTGGGTTTAATAATGCAACAGGGCGTATAATAGGAGCTCTTTTCTTTGCGCTAATCTTCTTTGCCACCTCCACTTTGTAGAGAGAGAGAGAGAGCCCCGGTGTCAGATGCTGAGCGCTGTGTCGTGGAACGGTGACGACGATCCAAAGGGTGTTTTTTTTTTATCCCGCCGAACGGATCATGAGCTGCCCTGTAGCTCCGTATTGTGTTTCCACTTAACCCATTAAGACCGGGAACGTATCCGTGTCATTTTACGATTTATTTGGGCTATTCGAAAATAGCAGATATACAAGCTCATAGCGTGGCAACGAGTGCCACGCTATGAGCTTGTAGATCAGTTTTTTTGTATCGTGAAAAATGTGTGCAAATCTTTGAATTTATATATTTCTTTTCACTTCATTTGTAACTGAAATCTTTGCTTCTGGGGGGATTCTACAAATGTAATCTAAATCCTAAAAGTTTTCTGACAAAAACGTATGTTGCTACAATCAGTGGTTCTCCAACTTTTTCATGTCAACAACCCCAAAATATGTATTTGGCCGCGGACCCCCATCTGAAAATATTTTGTTCCAGGGACCCCCCAGAAGCAAAGATTTGAGTAACAAATATCCGCTTTAAAGAATATATATTCAAAGATCTGCACACATTTTCTCGATTTTTCAAAAATAGCAGATCTACAAGCTCATAGTGCGGCACTCGGTGCCGCGCTATGAGCTTGTAGATCTGCTATTTTTGAATAGCTAAAGTGTAAAATAATGTTTTTTAGCCCAAATCCAAAAATGACACAGATGCGTTCCAGGTATAAATGTATTAACCACTCTCCCAAGCCACTTTGAACAGCATTTCAGCAGAGTGGGCATTGGGCATGGTTCAAAGCTTACATAACTCTGAGGCCTTGGGTTTGGTCTATCTCCTCTCTCTCTCTCTCTCTCTCTCTTCTGATATCTCTTGGTCTCTCTCACTCTGTCCCGCCACCCCCCACCCGCCTGTATCTTTAAAAGATTAACCAGGGTCATTAAGGACACCGAGAAGGTTCATTTCATCGTTACGAGCGGCAAATTAATCACGGGAGGGGGGGGGGGCGGGGGGTGCCATTTAATGACACACTTCCCCTGGACTGATTACTTGTGTTCTTGTTAATTACATCGGTTAACTACAGTGCACCTATGAAGGTCCTTTTGGTATTTGGGTCTCTCAAGTCCACGCCGGCCTCCTTAAAGACACACTTGCCGCACTTCTTTTTTTCTCTCTCTCCTCCTCCGAGCTAATTAAAGAACATAAAAGAAACAGCTGTGTACGGCATGGTTCCGTGACGAGGCCATTACCGATGCGCCGCGGAAGGAACTTTAAGTGTGTCCTATAACCTCCCAAAACGACGGCATGGCACTCGCCGCGGTTTTTAGTGCCGCATGGCGTCTTTCGGTGGTGGAAAAAGTATACTCACATTTTTTACTTAAGTAAAAGTATCAATACTGAAATGTAGAAATACTCTGTTACAAGTAAAAGGCCTGTGTTCAAAATGTTACTTGAGTAAAAGTACAAAAGTATTGGTATCAACATATACTTAAAGTACCAGAAGTAAAAGTACTAACTTGTTTGAAAACAGCAGATCTACAAGCTCACAAGCTGAGCTTGTAGATCGGCTATTTTCAAATAGCCTATGCATAAAATAGGGCTAAAGTGGTTAATATATGTTTTATAATATAATGATTCATATCTGCAAAGTAACTTGTAACTCAAGTTTTCAAATAATTGTAGTGGAGTAAAAGTACAATATTTGCCTCTGAGATGTAAGGGAGTAGAAGTAAAAGTATTGGAGCTTGGAAAAATTCCAGTAAAGTACAAATACCTCAACATTGTACAGTACTTGAGTAAATGTACTTTTCACCACTGGCATCTTTTCTCTTTTTTTTCTTTCCTTAAAAACGTCCGCCCCATCTCAGCGAATGAGAAAGAAGCACAAAAGCCCGGCGTCATTAACAAAACGCCGGCGCCATTAGGGCCCCGGCTCGGCTTCATTTGTCCTCCATTATTACTGAAGACGGCCCTGCCCTCAGAGGCTCGAACGGGGGGGATAGACTATAGAATACAGGTTAGACTGAGGGCTGCGGTCCCAGTTAATAAGGGGAGGGGGGGGGGGGGAATCTTGGGGCAGGTGAGGGTCAAACTGGACACTTCCTAGCATGCAGAGAGGGGCTATTCATCTGAACGGGGAATGTCAGCAGAGTCAGGTCAATAGCTTCGGGGCTAACGGGGGAACTGGGTGTGACTCCTGACACTCAAACAGTGGACAGGGGCCAGATAATGGGTTTAGGGCCTTGATGGTTATCGCCTCAACTCTGGCTTGTTTTCATTCCTCGCTCTCCTCCCCTCCCCTGTCCTATCCTCTCCTCTCTCTCTCGCCCTCCCATCCCCCTGCTCCCCTCCCTCCCTCCCTCCTCTCTCTCCGTCGGCCTATAATGATGATTGGGGAGGGGTTAAATGGTGTAAGTCCACAGAGATCAGTTTGGGAGAGAAGATATGTGACAGATGTATCGCGATAAACTTGCAGCGCTGGGTGTTTGTTAGAAAGAACAACTCACAACAACGCTGGGGACATGAATGGAAATGTCGTTTCCCTTTGTGATTCGTGCCAATATTATTTATGAGGGAGGTTTGAGTAAACAACGAGCGGTATAATTCCGTGGCGGTAACGAGTATCATAATTGGGTGGTTTATTTTGTTTCAGATCAGTTGTTTGTCAGCAAAAAATTTTTTTTTTTTTGCGCCTTCAGGTCATTCAAAAAAAGTGGATTTTTCTTTGAAGCGTGATTGTTTTTTTTTCCTTCTCATTGATTTATCTATTTTCACTTATAATCATTTAAAACACAATGATGATGATTGTGCACCAGCAGTACACAAATCAATGCAATTATAACGCAATAACCTCTTTTACATAGTTTGAAGTTTGGTATTAAGATTCAAATTTTGAATCGTTAGGGGACAGAGGGGGGAAAATCCAGACATTGAGGAATGTAAAATGCGGGACACATATTTTTTTTAGGAATGCGACCTCCTTTGTGTCGGAAAAAAACAGGCAGACAAAATTCCATTCCACATCTTCTTCATGTCAAAATCTATTGGAGCGTTCGGAGGAGGCCCTTTGATTTCCCCCCCCCCCTCTGCTCATATTGAGACGGCTTAGAGAGGGAATCCTGAAAAGACCTTTTGAAACGGACCAGAGCTATGGCAGTCTGGAACCCCTCCACCCCCCCACCCCCACCCGCTTTTCTGCTAGCCCCTGTTTTACAATCTCATTAAATCGGGCCCTTTGTTTTGCCACTTTCCAAGCTCTGATCTCTGGCTTAGGACGAGTCAAGAGGCCGAGACAGTTTGAAAAAGGCCCTCTCTCCCTCGGTCCCCCACAAAGAGACCGCTTGTTCCTGTGCTGTTGAGAGATCGCGCCCCCCCCCCCCCCCCCCCCCCCCCCTCCTCAGCGCCCTCCTCCCCGAAAATGAGAGACGGTCTGCGGAGCAAAGAAGGTCATTCAGCGGAGCGATATCGTGAGAACTTAATGAAAGTTTTATAACTCTTGAAATGTTTATGACCCACGCACTCAGCAGCTTGTACCACCAATTAAGGACCGATTCTGACAGGAGCACGTGGGCCACAGCTGGTCCTTGTGCCGCGGCAATCCATGGGCAAAATGTAAAAGAACAATTACACATGTTTGAATTAGTAGAGCCGGTGGTTTTATCTTTGCCAGAAACTTGGACAAGCCTCACAGTGGTGGAAAAAGTACTCAAATATTGTACTTGAGTAAAGGTTCCATTACTGCAATGTAGAAATACTCTGTTACAAGTAAACGTTCGGAATTCAACATTTACTTGAGTAAAAGTAGGAAATATTGGTATCAAAATTACTTATAGTATCAAAAGTATAAGTGCTCGTTATGCAGAACGTTTCTCGTTTCACAAGTTTTCAAATAAAATAAATAAAATAAATAAAATAAATAAAATAAATAAAATAAATAAAATAAATAAAATAAATACAATAAATACAATAAATTCAATAAATTCAATAAATTCAATAAATTCAATAAATTCAATAAATTCAATAAATACATTAAATAAAATAAATAAAAATCATTTGAAAATAGCTAATCGTCTATTTTCAAATGGCCAAAATGTAAATAGTGCTGAAGTGTGTGTTTTGTAACAATAATCAAAATAATCAAAATCTGCAAAGTAACTAGTAACTAAAGTTTTCAAATAATTGCAGTGGAGCAAAAGTACAATATTTGCCTCTGAAATGTAATGGAGTAGAAGTAAAAGTACTGAAAATTTACTACTCAAGTAAAGTAAAAATGTGTCAAAATTGTACTTAAGTACAGTACTTGAGTAAATGTACTGTGTTACTTTACACCACTGGAGCCTCACGTGCGTAATTTGAACGATAGCACAAACCTTCCGTAATCCGTACTGTAGGTGAGACCGTTCTCAGTCAGTATTGCAGCTGATCCACTCTCTTGTAACCTTGGATGGTGTTCTCTGTGGCTGCTCAGCTGGCTGTGTGTGAGGCAGACCACATAGAAGATTATTATAATCTCTTTGGCAGAACCAGACCTCTTGGGCTCCGCTGACAAACTGTTGCTCCTCTCTCTCTCGTCTGCCCAGCAGCTTTTCCAAGCTCCCGATAAATACTAGTCTATTGTGGCCTTATTATGCAACACTCACACTTGATTATGTCACCGTTTTTTTTTGCAGTCGTATTGGAGAACAAGAAGGAGAAATTGAAAAGGGCCACATCAAGAGGAAACATTCGGCTATTGTTGCCGGGGTCTTTTTGTGGAGACACTTAAAGCGGACTTCTATTTCCAATCAATGCATTCAAATGTGTTAACCCTTTAAGACCGGGGGACGCATCTGTGTAACCACTTTATCCATATTTTATACTTTTGGCTATTCAAAAATAGCAGATATACAAGCTCATAGCGCGGCACCGAGTGCCGCGCTATGAGCTTGTAGATCTGCTATTTTTTTTTAAAATCGTGTTTTTTTTTTGCAAATCTTTGAATATATATCTATAACGCAATTGTTTTTTACTCAAATCTTTGCTTCTGGGGGTCCCTGGAATTTTTTTTTTTTAGATGGGGGTCCGCAGCCAAATACATATCGTTGTGGGGCTCCTTGACACTGACATTAATATTATAGCAACATAAGTGTTTCAGAAAACTGTTTTAAACTGATTTAGAAGACATTGGTGCCACGCTATGAGCTTGTATATCTGCTATTTTTGAATACAACGAAATCTAAAAATGACACACAGATGCGTTCTCAGGTCTTAAAGAGTTAAGTGAAACCCGGCAGAATGGGCTCCCATCGCAGCCTCTTTTGGCTCATGACAGTACTTACTGAATTACTCCTCCCTGCGAGGACATAGCCAGAGATCCATCTTGCTACGCGTGGACCTGTCGTGGCGAAGCGAAGGCAGGGGAAAAATCCGGCGCCCATCTGAAACAAATGACAAAAATCTATCGCCCCGAGGCCACCGTCTCCCTCTCCCTCTAACAGCCGCACGACGACGAGAAGCCATCGCTGTCCACAAAATATGATAAAACCCGTGCCGTAATAGGATTCATAAACATGCCCAAATACAATTTGCTGAGATGTATTTCAGGAAAAGACAATCATTTACAACTTCTGAGGGGGATTTAGAATAAGTATGTTTGTATGCAAATCCGGTGGCAAACACGTTTTTATGTACTGCGCTCCCACAGATCATGAAAGCGCATTAGATTTATGGCAGTGTGTGTGCATAATTGCGAAGACGATGGGGTGGTGGGTAGGGGGGGAGAAAAAATAAAGAGTGAGGAGTAGTCTCGTGGATTTATATTGAGACCTTTTTCGGGCATTCTGATTTGTGTAGAATGAGCCCCAGCTTTTCATGCCCCCCGACGTCGAAAACAATGGCTGCCACTTGGCTGGGGTGCTTGCTGGGCGTCCAGGCCCCCATTTTGTGGGACGCCGCCAACATTCGCTGTTTGGCATTAAAAGATAGCTTGTGACAAAGGAGAAGCAGCAACTACCTCTTGGCAAATACTTATTTACTCACAGGCCTTCTTTCTTAACCCATTAAGACCGGGAACGCATCTGTGTCATTTTTTTGATTTTTTTGGCTATTCAAAAATAGCAGATATACAAGCTTGTATATCTTTTATAACATTTTTTGCAAATCTTTGAATATATAGATATTTTTAAGCGAACATTTGTAACTCAAATATTTGCTTCTGCATTCTACAAATGTCTTCTAAATCCTAACAGTTTTCTGAAAAACATATTGTTGCTATAATCAGTGGTTTCTCCATACTTTTTCATGTCAAGGACCCCCAAAATGATATGTATTTGGCCGCGGACCCCCATCTCAAAACATCTTGTTCCAGGGACCCCGCAGAAGCAAAGATTTGAGTAAAAAAAAATCGCTTATATATATTCAAAGATTTATGCACATTTTCACAATTTTTCAAAAATAGCAGATCTTCAAGCTGATCTTCAAGCAGATATACAAGTATATATGCTATTTTTGAATAGCCAAAGTGTAAAATAATGCTAAATCCCAGTCTTAATGGGTTAATGCAGAGCTGTTTTTTTTCCTCTTCCTTTTTTTGTTCTTTAGAGTATAATAATAAATATGCGACAAATATGAACAAAAACTATGACTTGTGATTCATTTTCGTCGAAGTTGAACTTTGGAGAAAGTGTATTTCACGTTATGAGGACGCCACGGCTTTAAGTGTTTGAGTTTATTTGATATATCTGATATCCATTCTGTCTGGGAAGCAATTGAACATGCGGGGGAATTAAGTCAACACTGAAGCTATTTAAAAGTGCCCCCCAAAAATAAGCGTTTAAACGACGTAAAACAACGTTAAACAAGTCCCGGGGTTCCCTTCTGTTGTGTTTGTGTTATTTTTTAAAGACATAATTCCCATTGATGTGTACTGGTCTCGGGGAGTGTTTCTGGTCACGTCCTTGAGGTCCAGATGTTTATGACTTTCATCTGTGTAAGCTAGTAACATTTAGGGCCTTATCAAATCCTCTAGTAAAGACGAGACGGCATCCTGATTGGCCTTCTATAAAGATGCCACTTTAACCCTTTGAGACCGGGAACGTATCTGTGTGTCATTTTTTTAGATTTCAATTGGCTGTTCAAAAATAGCAGATATAAGCTCGTATAGCGCGGCACCGAATGCCGCGCTACGAGCTTGTAGATCAAAGATTTGAGTGAAAAATGTTCGCTTTAAAAATATATATATACTATATTCAATGATTTGCACACATTTTCAAGATAAAAAATAAAGCAGATCTACAAGCTCGTAGCGCGGTATTAAAGGGTTAAATAAGGACAGTCCTGCTCCCAACTAATGACTTTAAAGTTAGCTTAGCCTTACGTAAACACAGAAGGTTTAATCTAATAAACCGCAATTTATAAACTCATTTATTACCAATAAAGGGAGAAGAAACACCTGCTTCTTACTACCTTAAACTCATTCTTGATCCCCTTTTTCCTGCCCCCCCCCCCCAACCCCACCCCCACACAACTCCATTCGAATTCAATTCAATTCAATTCAAAGTATGTTTACTGCCAAATCAAGTCAACACAATTAGATACAAATTGAAATGATTACATTAAAATCTCAAGATTGTTTGGCGCAATGTGGCATGGATTTGGCTCTGGCCTTATTATCCTTCCACTTCTACCAGTGGAGGGAGAGATAGGGTGGGGGTGGGGGGGCTGTAATGGTGGGATGGTGGAGGAGGGGGGTTGACCCTGAGATTCAGAGGTTTTTTTTTTCGGAATGAAAAGTTCAAAGGATCTCCCCGCAGCCTACATAAACCACCCTCAATTGGCACAAAGAGGAAACTCAATTTGCAGGGAGCTGTGCTGTATAGTTTTTATAGAGGAACCCTTAGTCATTAGGCCACATGCTCCTATACCTTCGCTCAAAGAGCCAGGCAGCGCAGCAGGGTGGAGGCACAGCGGGCTTCTCTCTCACACACACACACACACACACACACACACACACACACACACACACACCACACACACACACACATGCACGCACACACACACACATGCACACGCACACGCACACGCACACGCACACGCACACGCACACGCATACGCACCCGCATGCACCCCCCAAAATGAAATATATAAAAAAGTCTCTAATGAGAGCTTATTCAGTTCCTGTGTCTTCAAATGCTGTCCTGTTTGTTCGTCAAAGCAGAGGGATTCTGTGTTAACCCTTCCAAGACGAAATCTGCTTAGAAGGTGTAATCCTATCTAGTATGCATATAGCTAGTCTTCAGGCTAGGGCTGTGAAGGCAAAAAAAAAACAAGGCGCAAAAAAAAGGGAAAAGCTAAAGATGCTGTATCAAATTAAACATATGTGTGGAAACACACACACACACACACACACACACACACACACACACACATACACGCACGCACACACGCACGCACGCACGCACGCACGCACGCACGCACACACACACACACACGCACACGCGCGCGCGCGCTCTTTTAGGCAACAATCGGTCCGTAGAAAGAGAATGAAAATCTCGTTTAGGGTTGTCATATTCATTTCAGTCAAATGGGATTTGAGAACAAAAAGCCAGTTGAAGACATGAAAAAAAACAAATCAAACCTACGAATTAATTTATTTACAAAAATGCCTTTCTCTCTCTGCTATAAGCACTTTCAACTGAGAAAGACTGTTGTTTACATGGAGCAGGGAAACTCCTGCCATGTTTGACTTATTATGTATTTATCATATAATTTAATTTGAATAAAGTTTGAGATGCAAAACACATATAGGCTAACATTTCATCTTACAACAACCGCAATGTTGCAGCAACCTGACTGAAGCAGAGATGAGTATAACATTCAGGTTTAATCATCTTTACCACTCCATAAGCCCACCTGGGTTCGTCTTTGACCTTTGTGAACCTTTGACCTTAACATTACCAGCCCTTGCCAGCCATCATACGTGTCTCTTTGTGTCCTCTGGTGCGCCCCCTCCCTTCCCCCCCCACACTTCTATATATGGCAGATTAATGACAGCTAATATTATCTGATGTTCCTGGACATGGTGCCCGGGTAATGAGATGCATTCCCAATGGGTAGCCAAGGTGTCACCACTAACAAATTCTCCGCCGCCGCACGCAATTAGCCTGTAAAAAGACAGGGAAAATACACTAAATCAGTATCGTGGCCAAGATGGATGGCGCGACGGGGAAGAAAAATATCCCTTTGTTGCCCGAACATCCAATGGTGGAGGGGAGGAATAGAGCGGGAAAAAAATGTCTCTATTCCGCGTTCACATCCTTCTCCCGGAGAGAGCCGTGGACAGGTTACCTTTATGGAAACATTATTCCTTGACTGCTCCCTGGCAGGAGTTCATTACAGCTGAGCCCAACGTTGAAATATTCTCCGCAAAATGTCAGCGTATGTAAATGAGGACTCAGCCCTCATTCCCGTGTCATGTTTTGTTAAAAAGTTGTTGCAACCTTTCTTTCCTACTTATTTCTGGATTTTCTTTCCCCCTATACCAAACCTCCCCTCCCCCCATCTCTGCAGGGAATTACATGTAGTTCATCATTCAATATCTCAAACATACAGTGAACCCACGTTGTGAATATATTGTTCACAAAACAACATAGCCTACAAGTTACTAACTATGCTACACTTTATAAGCACTATAATTAGCCTATTATGATCTCATATACTGTAGCAACAAACTCGTTATAGGCCTATTCAATATAGATTTTGTCAATAGCTCCACGAACCGAGGAAAACAAAACATCCGGCAATAATCAATTTCCAGCCTTATGCGGCTGTATTTATGATATCAGTTGCAGTAGACTACATTAAACCATGTTTGACAGCAACGGTCCCCCAGGACAGTTTAAATATTAGCAAGCATTAAATCAATATCAACGCAGGCTGTTGTTACACACTAAAAGGACGCTGGCATGATTCAACATTTATGCAAAACAACAGCTAAACTCCGGCATAATGTGTTGGCTGGTGCCATCCTCGCTGCAACGGACCCTGTGGCTACTTCCAATGATGAGAATGGATACGTCTCTCCATTCACAGCCTTTTCCATGTGCCCAGTAGCTCAAAGCGTCGACTAGTCGCCCAGTCATCCTCCAATGTGACAGCTAGCACAGCTCAGAGCGACTGGCTAACGCTACGCTAACGCTGAAACCGCCACCCACTTCTCACTGTACAGTCTGGTAGTCTTGTCGTGTGAGCTGATGATGCTGATAAACATCAGACTAAAAAGGGCCCTTCTTCATGCTCTCCCATGCCAGACAGAGGCAGACTTAGATGCAGGGCTATATGCTAAATAATTTCCCACATCTGGGGGCTTGTGTAGGCGGCGGGGGGTGGGGGGGGGTCTCAGATTGTGCTGCGGCTGCACATGCGTGATGAGCCCATCGATCGCTCTTTGCCGCTCGCTGTTGCATTGTCAAAAATTCATTTTCTGCTGGAGTACATGAGATACAGTACCAACTAGTTCACCCAGAGCTGTGAGGAGAGGGGATTTGGCACATATTGTGCCTGGGAACAACAGTACCGCTGTATGCCGGCGTTTCACCAGCCCGCTGCTGCCTTATGAACCAAGGCTGATTCTGTAGGGGGCTCTATCAGTCTAATGAAAATTACATGCACACCCGCGCCACTCCGTGCCCATACGGCCTACATAATGCAACAGATGAGAATTGGGGCCAGGATGTCTAAGTTTGATAGCATTTCTCGAGCAGGATCAAACTGGAAAAGCGTGGCAGCAAGTGTTGGCAGTGATGTGAATTTGATGAGTTCAACAGTAAAAATATTCACTTTTCCCTCATATAATGAGAATGATAAACAGGTTGGGGGGCTGGATCTTCTCTTTTTTTTTTCTCCGAGCCTTTTCTTTCGGAGGAGACTTCTTTGCAATATCGTTAGACTTCTGGGATGAAATTTATATAAAAAAAGAACTTTTGGAATAATTGACTCTGTGCTCATAACGAGAGGGGGTCCCGTCATTTGTTATGAACCAAATGTATGCTACAATATAGGAAATCCAGTTAGGAGAAAAGTGATGACTTTCAGGAAGGCAGTGGAATCCACATGCAAATGTGTAATAATCACACATCTACAATATTGCGGTGTTAACCTATTAAGACCGGGAACAGGGAAACGCATCTTGTGTGTAATTTTAGATTTATTTGGCTATGAAAAAATAGCAGATATACAAGCTCATAGCGTGCCACCGAGTGCTGGGCTATGAGCTTGTAGATCTGCTATTTTTGAAAAATCGTGAAAATGTGTGCAAATCTTTGAATATATATATTTTTTAAAGCGAACGTTTGTAACTCAAATCTTCTGGGTTACAAATTACAAGTTACAAATGTTCCCTTTAAAAAAATAATATATTCAAATATTCGCACAAAAGATCTGCTATTTTTAAATAGCCAAATAAATATTAAAATGACACACAGATGCGTTCCCGGTCTTAATGGGTTAAGAAGAGGAAGAAAAAAACAACCTTGAATTCAATTATCATGTGGGCTGGAATAATCATAATGTTATTGGAAACTCAATTACGGAGCCAAGCCATGTCTGGAAATTAGCTGAACTTAGCTAAGGAAAGTCAGCCCCCTTGAATTCATCAAGTATGGATTATCACAATATTACATGTTCACTTTGATTCCGCTGTCCAAAGACAAACATTCACAGTCACTGCTGCACACTCCACGCGTTTGTTTTATTCATGAACCGCTCTCTGATCTATTATACATACAAAACTGATTCTATGCTGATCGCCCGGGGCTAAGAGGCACAGACATAGAATTAATTATATTATATACACATGCATGATAATTGTGTACGATTCGGTCAAACGCCGAGGTATTCCACTATGTGTGATTACCATTGTGTTGCCATTGTTGCTTCACCGGCAATTATTTTCATTATTGTCGCTAATATTGTTAATGTTATTGTTTTCTCATCACGGCGTTTCTCTGGGGCTTATTTTTCTTAAGATACCAGGCATGTATGTGA
>NC_137623.1:12356942-12381942 GCF_963280865.1 Gymnoscopelus braueri | reverse complement strand
GGTGTCTTACACCGAAAAGAGCTTATCTGCAAGCTCACAATGCAATGTTGCGAGCTTGTAGATCAGATATTTTCAGCTTCATGGTTAGGGTGAGAAATGGCAAAAAAAAATGTAAAAATTGTATTCATAAAATCACTGTGAATGTCCTCACAAGTATAGTACAATAGGTGTGTGTGTGTGTGTGTGTGTGTGTGTGTGTGTGTGTGTGTGTGTGTGTGTGTGTGTGTGTGTGTGTGTGTGTGTGTGTGTGTGTGTGTGTGTGTGTGTGTGTGTGCGGGTGTGCGCGGGTGTGCGCGGGTGTGCGTGCGTTTGTTCGTGCAACAATGGTGCCCACACACACACACACACACACACACACACACACACACACACACACACACACACACACACACACACACACACACACACACCAAGGCACATACACACACATGCACAATGCATACTCAGGCACACACAGTCAACACAGTAATCCCTTTTTTAAATTGGCCAATACACTGAGTACCTGTGACCGAGTGTTTGTTTGTGTGCGGTCTTGCATGCGAGCATATATATGCATGTATCCACAGCGTGGTGTGCGCGCACGGTTTGTTAGCTCCTTTTCCTCACTGGCAAAGTCCCCAAAAGGCTCTGGATCGGCGGGGTAATTAGATATGCGTCATATTATTTACTCCAGACTTCGCAATTGATTCGTATACATGTGGAGCGCGCCACTCTGGTGAAAAAGCGGCACTTCCAATTTTCTAAACAGAAACAGAGGCTCAGCGCCTCCAATGATGTACACCGACTACACCAGACAACACGCCATTTACAAGCGGAGGTCCCCAGTCAGCGCCGCAAACACGAGGGAAGATGAAAATAAAAATACATCGGGTTGAGTGTGGATGCTACGGCTGCCGCCGCTGCCTGTTCCTTGATGAATCGCTGTAGCATAAATCATTATAAAGTGCATTACCGTGGAGGGATCGCATTTCCATAAGTGCGTGTTTATGCCAGAGTGATATACAAGCGTAAATAACACTGATAATCTAGGCCTCCGTGTTTGATCAGCCACATCAGAGAGGGAACGCAGTCATTTGTGACCTGTAATATTAGCGCTCGCTATTAAAAGCTGTCGAGGATTTGCAAAGCTTCATTTAGCCTGTCGTGGGAGATGTGTGCGTGAAATAGTGTTCCTTTGGTCGTAACTAATGTCTGCGATTCTAATGAGGGTCTTTGGAGTGTGTGTGTGTGTGGCTTCATGGCTGGTGAATGAGCTGGATTAAGGCTGCATCTCCAGGGGGCTGCGTGTTCCCAAGTTCAAAATCGAAGGCCTCGGTCAAGCATGAAGGTGTACACAGGGGCGCAAACACACACACACACAGGCAAGTATAATGATGTTTCATGACTATAAGACCTGAGTTGTACTTCATTGCGTGCGGGTGTCCGTGCACCGACAATAACAGACCTACACAACACGTCGCAGCAATTAAGTATAAATGCTATGTACTATTAGAGAACATTCTTGTGACCACACACACATGCATGCATATACGTACTGTAGATACGTATGCACACACGCACGCACGCACGCACGCACGCACGCACGCACGCACGCACGCACGCACGCACGCACGCACGCACGCACGCACGCACGCACGCACGCACGCACACTCCCTCCCTATGATGAATTGGCATTATTATGGCATGTGTCCCAACGTGTTCAGGCCTTTTTTTGAATTATCTTGACTGTGATTCCTTGACACATGCACCGTTCACATGAGTGACGCCTCTAATGTGGCAGGGTTCAACATCAAAGGCTTGGCACCGAACAAAACAAAAGTGACTCACCTTTTGCACACACCGTAACGGCATGTAACGCTGAATCGCAAAGTGTGAGAAAAGCATTAGCGAAGTTCTCGCCCAGAGCAAAAAATACAGGAGGAGGATGGGGTAGGAGTTTTAGGAAGAGGAAGCATGGAGAGAGAGGCAGGTTGGGTACAGAGGAAAGCAAAGGACAGAGAGTGAGATAGAATGGGAGGGAAGTAAAGATTAAAAGCACAGGAAACTAGAGAAGGGAAATGAGGGAGAGAGAGAGAGGAAAAGAAGAGAATGAGTCAGCAGCATGGTCACTGAAAGCAGGGTATCACCTGCTAGAGCAAATCTGGGATTGTGCCAAACTTACAGGTAGTGTGAGAACTGTGTCCAGCCCCCCCTCTCCCTCTAATGCAAATAGTGTGTTACAGGGACGCAGAGAGCATTTGAGAACCAAGGGGGACACGTGCATGCGCGCGCAGCAAAAAAAAATCCCACACTTTTATTTTGGGTTTTTCTTGCTTTAATTCGGTTCATTCGGTTAATTCGGTACCAAAAAATGTACTCCATGAAGTGTAGATGTGTGGCAAAAAGGAAACGTCGCAGCCGAAGTGTGCGCAGAACGGTGGCTGCATATTTATAGCAGAAAGAGGTTCACATTTAAGTATAGCCGTACTCATTCACCGATTCTTAACACATCGGGTGTCAAAAACGGTCCGGACCGTTTTTGAGAATCCAAACGAGAAGTGCCGAAAACGGTCCGGACCGTTTTTTACCCAATTTTATTTTTTATACAAAGGGCCCACGTGGGGCGCTCTAACGAAACTTTGGGATCATCCAAGGAGTTTCTGAGAAGGAGAGGCCGGATGTGGATCCATGTCAAAAATCCTTCCGGTCGGCCTTTCTAATGTTATCTCCTTGACTAAAAGCTTAATATCTCCATTTCTTTTTAACGTGGTGGAAGCGAGCCGTTTTCGATCGGCGATCAATCTGCAATGGAGGATCGCGTTAGAAATATTATTGTTCCAGGCGTTAGTCGGGACCCTCTGCCGCCTCGCACGCACGCTTTGTTTACATGCACTTCCGTGTCGGGGCTTCTACAGCACGAAACGTATCAACGTAAGTGGATGGAAGAATAGCCGGCACTCAACGTATAATATTTGAATAAACCTCTGGCACCCAATGTGTTAAAATTAACAATTCTCTATCTAGCTGTGAAGGGTCTTCTTTCATGGGTATCAGTCATGATTGTTTCGCCATCAAACAATGTCAAGCAAAAAGGAAACATCGCCGGGTCCTTCTCTCCATCGCGGTACCTCTCCATTCAGAAATGGAAGAACCGTCGTCCTAAAACACCCCCGCCCGCCCCGGGCCTATAATCCGGCGGCCTCGGTCGAAAAAACACACGCACGCACTCACACACACACACACACACACACACACACCTACTCAAGTTCACACGTTTCACCGAGCCCACTGTGAGGGGAGTGCTGCAGTGCAGGGGTCATTTCCCAGCAGGTCAGTTGATCTGCCAAGTTGTTTCTGCAGCTTATTATGTAACAACCCCTCATGACCACAGAGCTGCTAGTCACACTGAGTGTTAATTGAACTCTGAAAGTCAAAATGGATTTTGACACACACAGATTTTTACCGCGGTGCTCGTATACTGCTATACTAAAGGCTTTTTTAGTGCTTACGGTCTACAGCAGTGCAGTTTTCAACCCTTTTCAGATCAAGGTCCATTATTTATTCGTCATTTGATCCTCGGAACCACCGTTTGATGAGATTTAGCCTCTCAGACCCAAAACTTTGAATATTTTGTTGGATACGATTTTGTCCACAATTCCATGCTGTGTTGATGTTGGTGCCATAGGAGAGATGACAGGCAAACGTTGATCAAAATAACAATTATTTAATGAAGTAATGCAGATGTTTAACAATAATTTAACTCTTGAGAGCGTAAAATGAAACCAAATGGACCCGTAAGGTCAAATTGGACCATTTGGACCCTTACGTCCAAATGGACGTAAGGGTCCATTTTACGCTCTCAAGAGTTAAGGATCTAATAAGGGTCCATTTGGTTACCAACTCTTCCATCATTTAGCTGGGGACCACCTGGAACCCCCTCAAGGACCACTGGTTGAGAACCACTGGTCTACAGCATCACTATATCTTTAATCTATATTCTATACTTTCTAACACTCTCCCTCCAAGCAAAGCTATGTTCACACTAGAGTCTGAACCAATAGTGATTTGTGAATAACTTTCATCGGGGTCAGTCTTAACCACTTAAAGCAGGGGTCTTCAACAGGGGGTCCGGGACCCCTAGGAGGTCCTCACAGTTACTACAGGGGGTCCGCCAAATCTTTGTGTGATGTTTTTTTTTTTACATTAACCACTTGAACCCTAGCATCCCTTTTCTGAGGAGAACTTTAGCCAAAAATAGTCGATCTACAAGCTCAACGCCTTGCAGTGCGAGGCGTTGAGCTTGTAGATCGGCTATTTTTGGCAAAGAGTTATAGGTGTAGAGGGGAAAAAGAGCAGACCACGTAAACAAAAGAATTTGAATCTGAAACACAATTTTATACAATATGGGGGTCCCTGCTTCATCTCTCTCTCAGCAAGGGGGTCCTTGGGCTGAAAACGTTGAAGACCCCTGACTTAAAGAACGACTTCGGCCATTTTCAACCTATCTTCATATAATTGGTCCTCACTAAGATTTTTTAAAAATCTTTTTGAAAAGAAAAGAAAAACCCTGCCTATAACGATGATGTCACTGGTAGGCGGGTTTTTGAAGTGTCCACAGCCCTCCTATGAGACACAGACCGACCATTTCATCATGAGCGTTAGTGAGGACCAATTACATGAAGAAAATGGGTGAAGCCGTCCTTTAAGCCCTATATATGGATAACAATGGTATGTTTAGAAGAATCCGTGGATATTTACAGTATCCATGAAATGAAAGGGAGGATGAAAACATAACACAACACATTAATATATTAATGAATATCTTAAAGCAATAATGGGTAAGTGGGTATAAGCACATCCTTTTCGGTACTACTATTCGCCGTACAATGAATAGAGAAGATAGCCAATCTACAATGCTCACAAACGCAGAGCAACATGATTCACTGGGAGCTTGTAGCGCAACGTGAAATAGATTTTTTGAGTAATTTTGAAAAGTTTTTCTTATAATTTTATTCCCAACATGGGACGCCATGCAGGGCCAGTGGTGTACTCAAGTACTGTAATTAAGTACAATTTTGAGGTATTTTTACTTTACTGGAGTATTTCCAATTTTCTGTAATTTTACTTCTACTCATACTGTACATCTCAGAGGAAAACTTTTAACTCCACTACGATTATTTGAAAACTTTAGTTACTTTGCAATGATCAATTATTACATTACACGACATACATTAACCACTTTAGCCCTATTTTATACAAAGGCTATTTGAAGATAGCAGATCTACAAGCTCACAACGCGCGTTGTGAGCTTGTATAGATCTGCTATTTTCAAACATTTTAGTACTTTTACTTTTGGTACTTTAAGTACATTTGGATACCAATACTTTTGTGCTTTTACTTAAGTAAATTTAGAATTCCGGACTTTTACTTGTAACGGAGTATTTCTATATCGCAGTATTGATACTTTTACTTGAGTAAAATATCTGAGTACTTTTTCCACCACTGACCAGGGCTAATGGTTAAGTGTATGTCAGATGCTAAAAACGTTGCCACACCAGGCAACACCTTGCCGATCCAGGTATAAACCATGGTGACAGCAGGCAGAGGGAGCTGGTGGTGTGTGTTGTGTGTGTGTGTGTGTGTGTGTGTGTGTGTGTGTGTGTGTGTGTGTGTGTGTGTGTGTGTGTGTGTGTGTGTGTGTGTGTGTGTGTGTGTGTGTGTGTGTGTGTGTGTGTGTGTGTGTGTGTGTGTGTGTATATGCTGACATGGGGGGGAGGTGGTCTTTAATGAATGGTCCTGGTCTGAGGGTCTTCCATCGTCGCCCGCTAATTTCACTTGACAACAACGTGCCACTGCACGGCCTGGCAGCCAATCAGCACGCATCAAGCTCAACACACACACACACACACACACACACACACACACACACACACACACACACACACACACACACACACACAAACAGGCATAGACAGATTGTTTACATAGATATATGCACACATGGTCACACTGCACAGACACACAGGAAAATAGCAGTGTTGTAAAGTAACCAAGTACATTTACTCAAGTACTGTACTCAAGTACAATTTTGAGGCATTTTTACTTTACTGGAGTATTTCCAATTTTCAATACTTTTACTTCTAATCCACTACATCTCAGAGGCAAATATTGTACTTTTACTCCACTACAATTATTTGAAAACTTCTAGCTACTAGTTACTTGTAGATTTTGATTATTATTACAAAACACACATTACCCACTTCAGGCCTATATACATTTCGGCCATTTGAAAATAGCAGATCTACAAGCTCACAATGCGTCGCGATGCGACACATTGTGAGCTTGTAGATCTGCTATTTTCAAAATAATTGTACATTTGAAAACTTGTGAAATGGGACATTCTGCATAATGAGTACTTTCTACTTTTGTACTTTAAGTACATTTTGATACCAATACTTTTGTACTTCTACTCAAGTACATTTTGAACTCCAGAGTTGTACTTGTAACAGAGTATTTCTACATTGCAGTATTGATACTTTTACTTAAGTAAAAAATATGAATACTTTTTCCACCACTGGAAAATACACAGACACATGGATCTGCTCTATAGTGATGCTGCAGTGCATTGCTCTCTCCACCCTAAGGAGGGTATACCTGATCCCATGGCTGGGAGGAGAGGCATTGAGTGAATGGTCTGATAAATCGCGGGTAGGTAAGTAGGTCGCCTATTTCGCCCATTCAAAGGTCTAATAAATCGCCTATTACGCCCATTCAATGCATTGATAGCATTCGAATCAGGTGGTCCCCACCTGACTTCCATGGTGCTAAACACTGTTCTGATGGACTGTCAACAACAGTGAACGCTCACGGCCTGGATCTCTCTCCTCTCCTCTCCTCTCCTCTCCTCTCCTCTCCTCTCCTCTCCTCTCCTCTCCTCTCCTCTCCTCTCTGTATCTGTATCTGTGTTCTAAGCTGCTGTGCTGCCTCTGGCAACTGAATTCCCCCTGCCTGATCAATAAAGGTCAATGGTGGAAGAAGTATACTCAGATTTTTATTTAAGTATAAATACTGCAATGTAGAAATACTCTGTTACAGGGGCGTCCGCTGGCCTAGCGGTCCAGGCGCATACCACATATGCTGGTAATCCAACTTGACAGTGTATCGCGGGTTTGATTCCCGATCCCGATGGCCTTTGCTGTGTGTCTCCCCCATCTCTCTCCCCATTTCCTGTCAGCCTACAGTCAATAAAGGCATATAAAGCCCCCAAAAATCTTAAATAAAAAATACTCTGTTACAGGTAAAACTTGAGTAAAAGTACAAAAGTATTGGTATCAAAATGTACTTAAGGTACCAAAAGTAGAAAGTACTGATTATACAGAGTGTCCCATTTCACAAGTTTACAAATGTATAAAATATACCTACAAATCTGTTGAAAATAGCTCACAATTCCGTCGCATCGTGACCAGTGTAACCAGTGTGAATGCCGCATTCACACTGGTTACACTGGTCACGATGCATGATTTTATTTGCGCTGAAAAATCAACCTTATTATCGAAAATAATCACGTTGCTTTATCACTTCGTAATAATGACGCTCATACGTACTCATAACACAAACAGCAGTCTGAATTAATGCGAATTAATCGCACATAATAAACGCTCTCGGTGTGCGCACGGAGCTCATAATCTTATATTATAAAATAACGTCTCCAGGGATTCTCCATTATAACACCGACCACAATAAACACAAACGCAATCGACAATCGACGATCAAACACAGACGCACAATAACCCAATGCACACATAGACACACAAACAAACATTTCGGTACACTACAGCAGTGGTTCTCAAACTTTTTCATGCCAAGGACCACCCAAAATGATATGTATTTGGCCGCGGACCCCCATCTCAAAATATTTTGTTCCATGGGGACCCCCCAGAAGCAAAGATTAAGAGTTAAAAATGTTCCCTCTAAAATACATATATATTCAAAGATTTGCGCAAGTTTTCATGATTTTTCAAAAAATAGCAGATCTACAAGCTCATAGTGCGGCACTCGGTGCCGCACTATGAGCTTGTATATCTGCTATTTTTTGAATAGCCAAACTATAAAAGCTTAAAGTGGTTACAATGATTGTGACACTATATTAACACATTTTGCTAGGGACCCCCTCGAACCCCTCCAAGGACCCCCTGGGGGGTCCCCGGACCCCACTTTGAGAACCGTGGCACTACAGTACAGTACGACCCCCCCCCCCCCCCCGACCCCCTCTCCTTCCCCCTCCCTGCACCACTCCCAAACTAAACTCAGCAGAACCGTCCTAACGCATGGCCGTCAGCACAAACACAAATTGGAGGGGGTCAGCATATGTCCAGTCAGCATATGACACCTCGCTAAGACGACTGTCCCGACCCAAGCAGATTATGGCTCTCTCTCTCTCTGCCACTAGTAAGGGCTGTGTGAGGCATACAGCGCAGTTTGTTGGTGTTTGTGTGTGTTTGATTGTGTTGACCCACTAAAGTTTACCAAGCGGAGATGCTCTTGTGCTTGTGTTCTTGTTTGTGCGTGCGCGCGTACTGTATGCGAAGTAACTAAGTACATGTACTCAAGTAATGCACTTCAGTAAAAAAAAAATGGTATTGTTACTTTACTGGAGTATTTCCAATGTTCAGTACTTTTACTTCTACTCCACTACATCTCAGGGGCAAATATTGTACTTTTGCTCCACTACAATTATTTGAAAACTTTAGCTACTAGTTACTTTGTAGATTTTGATTATTATTAAAAAAACATACAGTAACAACTTTGGCCCTATATACATTTCGGTAATTTGAAAATAGCAGATATACAAACTCACAATGCGTCGCGATAAAATGCATTGTGAGCTTGTAGATCTGCTATTTTCAAAAGATTTGTATACATTTTATACATTTGAAAAATTGTGCATAATGAGTACTTTCTGCTTTTGGTACTTTAAGTACATTTTGATACCAATACCTTTGGACTTTTACTCAAGTAAATTTTGAATTCCGGACTTTTACTTTGAACAGAGTATTTCTACATTGCAGTATTGATTATTTTAATTAAGTACCAAATGTGAGTACTTTTTCCACCACTGACTCTATGTGGGTGTGTGTGCGCGTGTGCGTGTGCGTACGTGTGTGTGTGTGTGTTGTGTTGTGTACTATAGTGCACAAGTGGAGAAGGAGAAGAGTAAGCCGGATAGCTGCATGGGCAGATTTGGACCGGTGCCCCCGGGGCCTAGCGCTGCTCTCCAGCATCCATAAGGGCAGTGACATGACAGGTCCGACCGGGCAATGAGGTTAGAGGTAAAGGTTCAGCATTTTAAAGGGATAATCACGGTTATTATGAACTCAGGGTAATTTCAATTCAATCAATATTAGAGAACCTTTTGTTTTGCTATTTTTAGACATGCTTTGTGCAGAGTTTCTGCTAATTTAAATGCAGATGGTTACGTGTGTGAGGATTGTGTGGACCATTCTAAACAGCTTTGTGTCTGTTTAGGTTCTAAATGATTTGTAAAAAGAAAGAAGAAAAGACTTCAGACTGTCGTTTGTTTACATCTCAATTTAAGTTTCTTATATCATATCATAACATAAAACATTGCATCGATTGCTTTTGAATAGACTGACAGCATTCCCCCAAGAATGTGGAAATAAAACCCACAACCCAAAACTGTATCACACCAAAGGGTAGGTCTCAAGGCACGGCTGTATTCATAGTCATATCATATCATATGAATGATTACAGTCGCCTGTCGCACGAATATAAAGTACTATACCGTTAGAAAACAAACAAATGAAAATGGATGCTTGCTGTCTCCCGTGGGTGCTCGAGCTCCCGAGCACCCACAGGATCGGCGCCTGTGCTAACGGTCATCGTGGTCGAGCGAGCATTGGATTCAACAAGAGAGCGAGCGTGTGACAGGCTTGCCCGTACGTACCAAAACTGTTCAGTGACAAAAATGCTTCAAAGCAATGTTGACATGGGGATGGCTTTTACTTACTACGATGTAAGTAGAATTAGCTCCGTTATAGGGAGAAGGTGGGTGAGAGTCTCACAGGCCTAAATGCTTGACCCCCTACAGTGACAGGGTCTAGTGAGGTTAGGCTGTGGGGGGGCATTTTCCATTGTGTGGGTCCAATTATTCCCTTGCAGAGAAGGGTCATTGTCTGTGTGTCTTTCTTCCCTCTTTATCTTCGGTCTGGATTGGGAGGGAACGACGAATGGAATTATTTATATTTACAAACTCAAACTGCAGCTAAAATTCTCGTTCTTCTTATGTGTCGGTCTGTCTATCGATCTGTTGTCGTTTAACACGACACTGACTGCTTTCTCTTTCTCCGAAATGAAGTGAGCGTGGGTCGGATTCCCAGCTAGCGTTATACCTCCCACTCCCAGGTCATCATCGTTCCTGACTGTAGACATGCAGGCAGGTATAGCAGGTGATTCGGGGTAGAAGGAGCGTGATATTTACCGCGTGCGCACTATGCTTTTGGAAAGGTCCAATGTCAATCATATACCAGCTACACCACCCCGCGTGCGCATGTTGTTGTATCATATTGTGGTGGCTGCAGCAACAATGACACGCCATATCTATAATCTAAAATATGCACCATAGCCAGCTGTAAATTTGAGGAGGCTTAGCCTCCCCTATAGCCTCTTTTACCCGCCGCCCCTGCGCTTTACGCTTTTGACCATAACTCTTGGACCGTAGGTCATATAACCGAAATAAATGAATATATCTGTCTGTCTGTCTGTCTGTCTGTCTATTCATGCCCCCCCCCTGCTATCTCTCTCTCTCTCTCTCTCTCTCTCTCTCTCTCTCTCTCTCTGCACACCTGCTCATCATCAGCAATCAGCACACCTGGCCATCATCAAGTCATCTCCATGACACTATACAAGCACCCTGTGCCAGCAGCCAGTCCCCGCTGGAATTGTTGTGCCATTCACGTTTTGTCAATGTGCCACCTTCAAGCCCTGACGCCAGTCAATTTTGCCAGTCAGTTTTGGCACTTTGTTTGTTTGTTTGCCTTGCCTGCCAGTTAGTCTAATACATGTTCTCCCTGTCTTCAGGATTACCTGCCTGCCTGCTCGCCTCGCCAATGCACCGGCCAGCAGCTCTTTCACTTGGGTTTACCCTGCCAAGACACTGGCTGGAGTTCCACCTTTACCTGAGTACAAACACCAGCCTGCCCCTGTCACCTACAGTAACACTTGCCTGGTTTAAATAAAATAAAATACCTTATTTTCACCAGCCCAGTATAGGGGTGAATCAAGATTATGAGGTTAGCGAAAGGGCCTACTCGGTGTGCAGTTTGCATGTTCTCCCCGTGTCTCCTATAGGGTAGGTAATACCCTCACAAAAACATGTAGTAATCCTGGTCGCTATAGCGCCTCCCCCATGACAGTCGGGGCGCCTGATGGAGCTGGTTGGAATAACATGTTCCTTCCACGCGCTACGTCCTACCGGGGAAACTCCCCCCCTGTCAGGTGATAAGAAGGTCAGTTGGCTCTCATGCATTGAAGGAGGCATGAGCTCGGCCCTGGGCTCCCTAGGCTGGTGGGGGGAGTGTAGCGCCCAGGATCACTTAGAAAATTGGCACCGGGTGAAAAAAGGGTTGCAAAATCGTGGGATCAAAATTTTTAAAAATTAGGAGGTTAGGTCCAGGGGTAAAGTTCCGGTTTGGTTGTTGACATTGACCAATGAAATTGGTTATAGTTTTTCTTCAAGAGTTTTAAAGCTTAATTTCCTCTGCCAAATGATTATTAAAAAATAACTTTGGAGGACTTGAACCTGCAAAGTGAGTATCTTAAGCCAAGAGCTGAATACTGAGAACCCAAGATGCTCTTACTGTATATAAGCTTTTCAAACTTTTCTTGGGAAAATTGGCTCTCAAAAGTCACATTTAAATGGCTTTAACTCACACGCTGATTGTCTTCAGCCTTCAGTGCTGGAGGGGGATACAAACTAAACAAATATCAGATAACAAATCAGACAGCTGAGAGCATTGTTACAATTCAATGACGCTCCCTTGGTCTAATATGTGTATCAGCACGCAATAGCTGTGCTACGTTTGCAAGGTGATTCAGGGCACATCATTGGACGCAGCATTTCCTAACATTTGCTACTGAGATTTGCAGAGATCTACAAGCTCACATCAACACGTCACATTACAACACATTGTGAGCTTGCAGATCTGCTATTTTCACTGAATGTCCGCCCCCGGAATTAGGACACTATGGTTCACGTAGTTACAACACTCTCAGCACTCTCATGGAGGCGGGTAACGATTTCACTTTTGTTTGTGTTCTGCCCTCTGCCACTGATATATCCCAAGTTAATCACACCAAACAGCATTACAATTAGTGTAGTATGGAGTCTAACATCCATCTCCTGGTCTATCTATCACTTTTTCCCCCTCGATGTGGTAATATTCCCCAATTAAAGCATTATTGTAGCCTACTTCATCAAGGGCTAAAGTAATCAAGATTAATCTCAGTGAGTTGACACGCGCTGTTTGCTAAGGAACACACAGAACAATTGCTCAGGGCGAGCATCATTAGGAAATGCAATAAAATTAGGCAAACTGATTATATTTCAGAGCTGGGGAGCAAAATAAAAACACAATTTGAGGGAGGGCTCCAATTATGGCGGCGACTCTTGCTTGTTTGAACGTCAAGCCGTTAAATCGTGTTACCAGTGTAATGGCTGCGTACAAGTTTTGTGTTTATGTTTGTGTGCGTGCGTGCGTGCGTGCGTGTGTGTGTGTGTGTGTGTGTCTGAATGCATGCATATAGCCTACTATGTACAGTGGCGGAAAAAGTACTCAAATTCTTTACTTAAGTAAAAGTACCAATACTGCAATGTAGAAATACTCTGTTACAAGTAAAAGTCCAGCATTAAAAATGTACTTGAATAAAAGTACAAAAGTATTGGCATCAAAATGTACTTAAAGTACCAAAAGTAAAAGTACAAAAATATTTGAAAATAGCAGATCTACAAGCTCACAACGCGTCGCGATGAGCTTGTAGATCGGCTACAGTATTTTCAAATAGCCTAGGTATAAAATAGGGCTAAAGTGGTTAATGTATGTTTCATAATATATGTATATCTGAAAAGTAACTAGTAACTAAAGTTTTCAAATTATTGTAGTGGAGTAAAAGTACAATATTTGCCTCTGAGATGTAGTGGAGTAGAAGTAAAAGTATTGAAAATTGGAAATACTCAAGTAAAGTACAGATACCTCAAAATTGTACTTAAGTACAGTACTTAAGTAAATGTACTTAGTTACTTTCCACCACTGTATGCATACGCGCGCGCGCGTGTGCGCGCGTGTGTGTGTGTGTGTGTGTGTTCAGTGGTGGGAGAGGGGTTGTTGGGGGTTAGCGGGGTTAGCAGCTAGCCCATAGCCACATTACACAGGCTCCCAGCCAGCTACAGTATTGACACTAACTTGGTCTTAGCCAAGGGCTGCGCTAGCCATTTTGGGCCGTGTTGTCAATTGATATCTAATAGGGGTTAAGTGTTTTGAGTTCTGTCTTTGGAGAGAGAGAGAGAGAGAGAGAGAGAGAGAGAGAGAGAGAGAGAGAGAGAGAGAGAGAGAGAGAGAGAGAGAGAGAGAGAGAGAGAGAGAGAGAGAGAGAGAGAGAGAGAGAGAGAGAGAGAGAGAGAGAGAAACTGCCACCGGAAGGCACGTTTTCATTTAATTACAACTCAGATGGGAGATGGGATATATAAGTGTTGTATGCTGCTGCATGTGTGCGCTGTTTGTGCATGCTTGCGTGCCCGTGCATGTGTGCACAACATTCCTCGTGTATGTGCACACACATGCCTGTGTGCACGTGCTGTTGTGAGAACACAGTGAGCGACCTTAAGGGTGGTTTATAGGCTACTTAGTTGCGTGCCGCTGTCGCACATGCACCGTACGTAGCCGATCTACAAGCTCACAATGCAACGCGTTCTGAGCTCAAAGATCGGTTACGAACACCGGCGTGCAAACTTAGTATAATGGTTTTTTTTTTACATGCAGCCTGCGTTGTGTTTATTCATGTGTGCCCGCCATGCCTCTGATGCAGGAGGCAGCTGGTAAGGCATTCCGGGGCAATCTATTTGTGTCATTCATGGCCACTCAGTAGTGAACAATACTCGGAAACACACACAGCGATTTCCCGGTTAGCACTGAAACCGTTTTAAATGCTTATTAATCTTGCCCGGGGCCAAGCCGTTTCCTCCTCCTATATATACCCCCCCCCGCCCCCCACCAAAATGGGAAAATGAATGAAAATACATGGAAATATGAAAACTACCTTATCTTATCACCGCATGAAGGTAATATTGTGTGATCCCTCTCTGAAATAGCTGTGAACATTCCATGAATATATTTTGAATATTCCCTTCGTGTGCGTTTGAATTGATGTATGCCGGGGCCGCTGTATATATATGCGTTCGTGTCGACCGCCAGCACGCCGACCGTATCACAACAATTTCCGAATCGACTCCGACAAGAGGGCCACTTTCCATTCATTTAGATTGGATGAGGGAATAAAAATGAAACTGCCTTATTGTTTCTTTGTTTTCACCCCTCCTCCCCCTGCAGAAATGTACTTTTCCTTCCCTCAGACATTAAACAGTTCCTGGCGATAGACGCGGCAGACACTAAGCTGAATTGACTGACATGGTTTGATAGCAGGCTGAATGGAGGCGCGTCTGTAGACAAAACCATGGTTTTCCCTCAGGTGTGGGCCCTATCACCTATCTGCTGTGTGTGCGTGTGCGTGCATGCGTGTGTGTGTGTGTGTGTGTGTGTGTGTGTGTGTGTGTGAGTGTGTGTGTGTGTGTGTGTGTGTGTGTGTGTGTGTGTGTGTGCGGTGTGTGTGCAGTGTGTGTGTGTGTGAGTGTGTGTGCGGTGTGTGTGTGCTGTGTGTGTGCGTGTGCGTGTGTGTGTGTGTGTGTGTGTGTGCGCGTGTGAGCGTACGTGTGCGTCTACAGGCGCACAACATGTCACTGTGCGACGTGTTGAGAGCTTGTAGATCTGGCTATTTTGGGTGAGTGACACCGGCAAACAATTGAACTTAAGCTTAAAGGACATCTTTGTTTTTTTACAACCAAGGTTTATGTTTTAGCTTGTAGTTAAAGTAAATAAAAGATGAGTGTAAATTCATTTACATTGTACATTTACTGCTTTCTATAATTTTAGCAATTTTCTTTTTTACTTTGGGTGGGGGGCATTCGGGGGCATTCGGGCAGGTGGCTAAATATGTATTTTTTACACAATAAAAAAGGTCCCGTGGTCTTTGATGGCTAGATGTGAGTTATTGTGGGCTAGAAGAGCTACTGTAAATAATAATAAAGAAATCGCCGAGTTATTGTGTAAAAAAATACATATTTAGCCACCTGCCCAAATGCCCCCGCCCACTGTAAAAAATATCGCAATTTTTTTTTAAACTATAGAAAGCAGTAAATGAAAATGTTTTAACACTCATCTTTTATTTACTTTAATTACAAGCTAAAACATAAACCGTGGTTGTAAAAAAAACAAAGTTGTCCTTTAAGGATAAAAAATTGCGTAACATTGGCATTTATAAAAATGTACGTCCTAAAATGTTGATGTCCTCACAAGTACTGTATAGTAATGAACATGTGTGTGTGTGTGTGTGTGTGTCTGAGCTGAACCAACACAGGCAGGCTTACCCACCATACCGTTCTATGGCCTTAGGTTTGAGAGAACGGGTAAAGCATGTGAGAGAAAGAGAGGGGGAGAAAGAATGAAAGAGACACAGGGAGGTATTGAGCGAAGGATTGAGAGAGAGAGAGAGAGAGTGGGGGAACGAGGTTGAAGAGAGAGACAGGGGAGTATGGGTTATAGGAACAGAGCTGCAGGGTGGTATGGGTGATCTTTTCCCCAGCTCCCAATCCTCTGAGAAGAGACTAGTCACTACCAGTTAGCCCACACTGAGACATCTCCATCCACTATCACAAGAAGGACATTCACACCTTTGGGGACAGAGCCTTCAGTGTGGCAGCCCTCACCCTGTGGATCGTGGAAGTCCACGATCATAACACCAGAGGCAGCTCCACTGATCATGTTCAACCCAGATTTGGCACAAACAAGGGAATGAACTCTTTCTCATGCTATACAACAAAAATGTGGAATGCCCTACCCAAAGGAGTAAAGGAGTGTAAAACCCTACTCACTTTCAAAACTGCCCTAAAGCATCACCTTCAGGAGGCTGCAATTCCAAACTGGCCCCTGTCAAAGTCCTAACCTAACCCCCCCCCCCCCCCCCCCCCCTCCTCCTAAAACTGTCTATTGTACGTATTTCTTGTTTTTCATACCAGTAACCTGTAAGCTGATTGTATGACGTTCAGCATAGTAGTGTATATTTGTATGTCTTAAATGTCATCATGATTTGAGTGCACAGGGATCTCATTTTAAATAAGCCAAGTGCTTTTATGAGCCATCCAATTTAGAGGACCTTGTATTGTGAATTGTACTTCCATGTACTGTTACCATGTCTTTCTAAATAAAGTATTCAATCAATCAATCAACATACTGTATGTGTGTCTGTTTTTGTCATAACTGTTTTTGATTTTGTCATAACTGTTTCTAACTGTTTATATGATGTTTTGCATAGTATTGTATATTTGCCTGTCATTAAATGTTTCGATGAATTGAATACCAAAGGACCCCAATGGAAACAAGCCATTGGCATTCTTGTGTTAAAAATCCTCTTAGCAGACCTTTTGTTTTGCAAACTGCTAATAAAGTATTCAATCAATCAATCCATCAAACTCTCTCCCAATGGGGATTTGCCATGCTCCAAGACTGGACTCTTTTAAAGGGACATTTCGCCGATTTAGCATCAAACCCCAATTTTTATCTAGGTCTAGGACCCATAAACATGATCCTGGTGTGTTTTTTGTGTTTTATCTGTATTTTTTGATTTTTATCCATATCCTCAGAGAAATAAGGTGAGATAAAGAGACTATGTCTATGTGACTACGGGTGCGGCAGTGGCTCAGTGGCTACTACAAATATTATTAACATTGAGTGACTGTAAGTTCTTTCAGGGGTGAAATACTCCTTTAAGGCTGCCTTGAAAAGACACCTATTCTCTCAGGCTTATGGCAAATTGGGGTGGGGGTTGGGGGGCAGATTAGTCGGTAGGGGGGTTGCTGAGGAGAGAAGGTCACGTTAAACACTGACATTCTCCCATCCTTGGCATGCCAATAACGGAGAACACGACGGTCCTTTTTCCCAAAAGTGCGGGTTCTGGGTACTGATAAGTATAGTCCTGTGAACGCAGGCTGTATAACAAATGTGGGCAGTAACTAAGAACTTAAGTTACCAAGGTAGCGAGCTGCGATTGCAAAACTATAATAATGATGAGGCTATCTGCCTGTGAAAATTATGTACTGGATATGTACTGCATGTCACTGGAACATCATCAAATAACCACACAAAACAATGACACTTCTATATAAATGCTCAAACTATATATAGGATTCATGGAGTTTTGGAGGCTAATCAATTAAGAACATTGTCATAACGTATGAACTATTCACAATTTCATCATCATTCATCGTCATTCAACTGATTGCGTTTCAAAGCTTGTCTTGAGTCTTTCACTATATTGTGTCCTAGATGGTTCTCAACCATTTTAATTTCAAGGACCCCCAGTTTGACATGCATTAGAGCTACGGACCCCCATTTAATGGCATTTCTATCTCTGAGACCCCAATTTATATTGTAAAATCAATGTTAATTTAACTCTGAGAGTGTACAAATGGACCCGTTAGGGTCCATTTGTAGGGTTCCATTTGGTTCCATTTGTACACACTCTGAGGTACAGACCCATAAGGGTCCATTTGGTTCCTAACTATCCATCATTTAGCTGGGGACCCCCTGGAACTCCCTCAAGGACCCCTGGGGGTCCCCAGACCCCACTTTGAGAACCAATGTCCTAGGTTATGTAAAATAATGTGCCCACCTCTATGTTAGCCTGTTTTTAAGTGCTGCATAACAACCATTGTTTTATAACAAGAAAACTTGTCCTATAGCATTAATTCAGAAAGAGCAGGTGTCACCACTGCATGCATGGATCTCTTGTATTGTATTTCCAAGGGCCACAGATTGCTAATAACTTAGCAAATCAATGCAATGAGACACTCATACGCCACAATGGGGATATTCATCGCTCCGAAAACATAATCAATGTACTCATAAAAACGTCCACACAGCCTTACGCCTGTTCCTTAACCTATACTTGCTTCTGATTAACCTTGCGCACGTTGCAATGTTGACCCGTGCCAATAGCCCTTATGCATTATAAATGCACTTGATTATCATGGTCCAGTCGTTTAGGGAGATCATCCACGACACGTGATAATTCTCCCTCCTCCTCCCAACTGCATGAGGTTTCGTTTCACCACTCACTGACAATTTCCATTCCAAGTGATTTTTTTCCCCCTCTTCTGGTTCATCACATGTAATTTGTCGTCTTTGTGTCTCTTCCCCCTCTCACTCTCCCTTCTTTTCTCTGCATTCAACGTCTTTTTTTTTGGTGCATATTCCGTGGATGGGAGAGTGGGGGTGGGGGTTTGAAAAGGAGCAAAGGAGAGGGGAGAAACAGTTAACAAACTCTGCCGAATGATTGATGGGCTAATTTCAAGCTCCGAATAAAGCAGTTTCCTAAGTCTGTTGATTCTCCATTTATTAGCTAATAGAAACATTTATCAAAAAAGTCGCATTTTTTGCTTAAGCAATAATTGCATTTTTTAAGCCCTCATTAGGTCTCCCATGCATACATAATCCAATTGAATAAATACAGTGTAGAAGTGAAGGATTAATATACCCCTCCCGTCGTAAACTGGATGTTGGAGATTCTGCAGGGCAAGTCGTGTTCGAAACGGTAAGTATAGTGGAAAAATACTTTGAGGAATACGAGAAGAAATGACAGAAATGGCTTCCGAGGCCTCGGCAATGATGAGCCTCATTGATTACATGTATGCATGCAGCCTGTTTGTTAACATGAACCCTATAGCATCCCTGTTCTGGGGGCGAATATAGCAGATCTACAAGCTGACAACGAGCTTGTGGATCGGCTATTTTCGTCAATAGTGTAGAGCAGGTAGTCTTCAACAGGGGGTCCGGGGACCCTAGGGGGTCCTCAGAGTTACTACAGGGGGTCCGCCAAATCTTCGTGTGATGGGGACCATTAGCTGAAAATAGCAGATCTACAAGCTCATAACGCCTCGCGCTGCGAGCTTGTAGAGCTGCTATTTTCGGAGAGTCGGTTTAGAGGGGAAAAGAGCAGACCAAGTACAGAGCCAACGGTCACGTTGACTAAAATATTGAGGGTTTAAAAGGTTGACTATCTGAAAATACACATTAACATGTGGGGGTCCCTGCTTCATCTCTCTCTCAGCTAGGGGGTCCTTGGCCTGAACATGTATGGTGTAGAGGGAAAACAGGAGGGGGGTCTAGCGTAGACCCCTGGGGGACACCGGACAGCTATAGTATATAAGGTTCAAGTGGATCAATTATTTATTCATTACCATTACTCATTGTTGCAGTACAGAACAATGTAAATGAAGGTTTGGGCTGTTATCGTGCCTGGATAATGTGCCTGGATGCCAAGCTAAAAGCCTAGCATCAGCCTTTTGCCTATAATATAGCCATGACAAACACAAGAGTCATGTCTAGTTACCTGGCAACGGTCCCACTAGCTGGCTCTGAGGCTCCATGTTCCGGCAGAGAGACAGTTTTAATCACCTAGCAAATTTCCAGCACCGCAAACAGACAGGGCCTCAGCTTAATCTCGTTAGCACGACGTTAGCCGTTTTCAGATATCATTGCTAATCAAATCATCCCAAAAGGGCTTTGAGGCCTTGTTTTGTTTTTTGGTATATGGAGAGGTGGTGGTGGTAGTGTGCGTGCGTGCGTGCGTGCGTGCGTGCGTGCGTGCGTGCGTGCGTGTGTGTGTGTATGTGTGTGTATGTGTGTGTGAGCGTGGTGTGCGTGTGTGTGCGTGTGTGTGTGTGCGTGTGTGTGTGTGTGTGTGTGTGTGTGCGCGCGCGCGTGTGGTCCATATTGTGGAGGTTCTAGAAGGTGTAGAAAACAGCAAAGAGGGCGAAAGAAAACTAATGACCATTATATTCCCCCTGTTTTAGGGGAACACACAACAAACACACTCACTCACACACACACACACACACACACACACACACACACACACACACACACACACACACACACACACACACACACACACACACACACACACACACACACACACACACACACACACCAAAGCCCCTTTTTTTTTTTGGTGGTGAGCTCTCTTCACTTCAATTTGAAAGGCTCCCCCACTTCTCCCAGTAGATAACCTGTTATTTTTTCCCCCCATTTTTTCCCATATAGCCCAGAGCCACTCGCCAGCACCCAGAGAGACTCCCCCAACCCAGGGCCCAGGAGAGCCCCGCGCAACACAGAGAGAGAGAAGAAGAACAAAGCCAACCTGCAAAGTCTTAAAAAGTTAAAGCGCAGTACTTTGATAGCCCCGTGCTACTGTACCTAGCGCAGCGGCAGAGCTGATCCCACTCCAGGGACACCGACGGCACTGCGGAGAAAGGAGGGAATACAGAGGAGGAGAGGAAGAAGAAGAACTGGGCCACGGCAAACCCAAACTCTTCTCTTCTTCTTATTATTTTCCCGTAGCTACGCGCGCACACACACACACACACGCACAGACATACACACGCGGGTGTGCGCACACACACTATATACGGGAGTTTGATATATGCAGATGATGGTTTAGCTACAGCATGCGTTCGGAGGCTGTAAATGTATTAGAATACCTTGACTGTATTCCAACCGCACTCTCGCGCAGCATTAGCATATCAGTCTTTGAACAAGGTAGGCTATACAGCGAGCGAGAGAGAGGTGCACTGCAGCTAGGAAATATACCGTACTACTGTGTGGAAAACACAACATTAAATGATACAAATTGTGCCAGGGGATTTGCCTCGCTGTACTCGGCTGGCACAACGCGAATTTCTTTCGCAAATCTCCCCCGGTGCATTTGATATCGTGCAGCGATATGAGTCATTTACTGCACTTACTACAGCATGCCCTCGTCTTTCCTGTGTGTGCAACTTTAAGTTGCTCTCAGATAACTCCGGTTGAAGGCATCAGCCCGGGCCTGTAGATGCTATGGATATACTGCTATGGATGGAGAGCACTGAGTCACTCCAAAACCGTTTGGAAGACAAGCAAGCGGATGAGCATTTAAGTAGGAGTCAGATTAGCAGATTAGCTTGTTTCAGTGCAAGGTGTGATGAGGTTTCCCTGTATGGATTGTACCGCACCTCAACAGCTCTCCAAGAAACAGTCATGGAAAGCGTTCTACTTTAAGCTGCCTGCCTATCCAGCTAGAATGTGCATTTTAATAAGCTATAACTGTAAAAAAAAAAAAAAAAAAAAAAAACATTTAAAAAAGAGAGAAAAAAAGAAAGAAAAGAAAAACCTTGGATAAGCCATCAGATAAAGAAGTCTACTTTCATGAAAATAGGGCATTATGCATATTATGTGCATGAGTATAAGCCTTTGCATATAAAAATGGTTTTGTTTATGAGCATAAGACCTATCTGTGTTATTGAATATTCATAATAATAGTGATGCATTTCAGGCAGTAATCCCCCCCATAATAAACATTTGAAAAGAAAACCTTTAAATGGTTAACTTGTCAACCAACAGTAGGATATCTGGTACATTTTGTTTGTTTTAATTTGATCATTGCCCTTTATGAACCTTGTTGTTGACATTGCAATTGTTACCTTGAAGTGTCAGAAAAACCTGCATGATGAGTGACAGTGGCAACGATAAGCTTGGAGGATTGGCCCTTTACAATGGCTTGTGTACACGCACGCACGCACGCACGCACGCACGCACGCACGCACGCACGCACGCACGCACGCACGCACGCACGCACGCACGCACGCACGCACGCACGCACGCACGCACGCACGCACGCACGCACGCACGCACGCACGCACACACACACACACACACACACACACACACACACACACACACACACACACACACACACACGTTATTACATTTCCCTGTTAATTTCCTCTAAGGGTTGGATGTAATTAATGGACCAGTATGGAGTGGATGGTGGAGGCCTAAACCACTGTCACTATATCCCTATCCCTCTGGTCAGTCACCAGAGGCCCCCCAGCGCCTGCCAGGGACCCCTTGGCCTGGGCGCTGGGCCCTGTCCTTCATAAACCCACCCCCTGGGATAGGATCCTGTCCATCAAGGAGCAGTGGGGTGGGGGGTAGAGAGCAGTGGTGGAAAATAAGTAGTACATTAAGTACATTTACTCAAGTACATTTTTTTTGGGTGATTTTTCTACTCCACTACACCTCAGAGTCAAATATTGTACTTTTTACTCTTAGTAAAGAGTACTATTTGATAACTTTTATTTATTTACTTATTTACAAGTAAAAAAATAATAATTGTGAAATGAGCCATTCGTAATGACTACTTTTACCGTGGTACTTTAAGTATATTTTGATTGTATTGAGTATTTTTTTACTTTTACTCAAGGACATTTTGAATTCCCGGATTTTTACTAATAACAGAGTATTTCTATATTGTGGTATTGATACTTTTAGTTTCACATAACCACTTAAACCCTATATATGGGTGACCGGAGTACCTCAGGGCTCTATACTAGTGTCTGTTCTGTTTCCTGTTATCGTGGGGAAAGCTTTTGATGAAAATATTTTCCGCAAAAGCTTTCCCCACAATAATAAGGATGCTGGGGTTTAAGTGGTTAAGTAAAAATAAAACGTGAGTATATACTTCTTCCACAGGAGGAGGGGGACGGCATGGCGTGCTGCGTTCTGTAACGCCACCCCCCCCCCTCCCCCCCTCCGTTGGCTGTGAATGTGCTCATTAACTGCCCATTTACATTTCAGCAGCAGGCTAGCTTAGCCCTGCGCTGTTAGCACCACTGACTCATTAGCACTGAGAGAGAGGGGGGAGGCGGGAAGGGAGGGGTGCAAAGAGAGAGAGAGAGGTGTGCAGAGGCCTCGGGCGTCCAGGATCCAAAATACACCAGAGGGGGGGGAACCTCAGAACGCGAGCAGAGAGAGAAAGGAAACGCAGACACAGTATAGGCAAGCATGAGAGAGAGAGAGAGAGAGAGAGAGAGAGAGAGAGAGAGAGAGAGAGAGAGAGAGAGAGAGAGAGAGACCAGCTATTGTGCCTTGTGTCTGATCAGATAAAGCAGAGAGAGAGGGAGGGAGGGAGGGAGGGATCGATATGCACTGTAATAACGTCCAGTGAGAGTCTCTGGCCAAAGCTTTTTTTCCCTGGATGAGTGATAGCATGAGAGTCTCTGTTTTAAAGGCTGCCAGGCTGCATTTACACACAGAACATCACATCTGATAGCTACCTCCAGTAACTCTGTGTACCGGACATCTTCTCATCATCTACATAAGAAAACAAACACATTCACGTTAAAGGGATAGTTCACCCTTTTTTTCTATCGATTAGTCACCCCATGGAGACTTGAATTCATGGATATTCTTTTGTTTTTGTCACATTCCTAAGCCAATAATTTGATGACCAGTGGACCGGTAGGCCGGTAGGCTGCTGCCGGTCATCAAATTATTAGCAAATGATATGACTCCCCTTTAACTATCCCTTTAACCCCTATCCTGGGCATGTCATTATAGGCCGAGAATATAGGCAAACATTCTGCAACAAATGTTAGATATGTAAGCTCTGAACGCGCCACGGTGCAACACATTCTGAGCTTATAGACCTGCTATTTTCGGAGAATATATTTGGTGTAGAGGGAAAAAAGGAGGGTGCCTGACCCTGGGGGACTCCGGTCAACGAAATCTAATAGGGTTTAAAGGTATCATGACATTCATTTTCACTTTTTTTATTTTCAATGTTTTATTTGGGGTTTTATGACCTCAATTACACCCAAAAAACCTTAACTTAGAACATTCAGTGGATTTTCTGTGGTCTGGGGTTTTCTGAATAATTAGGCTGAAAAGTAATCTGAGCTTGGCCCTTCGACAGTGAGGTCACAGTCGATTAATCCCGCCCACTCTCCTCCTCGCCCCTCCCCTCCCCTATCCTTTCCTTTGGGGGGGCGGAGCAGAGGCGATGATTGACAGGCAAAATCCCTCACCAGCGACACCCGCAGGCAAAGATTTCTTTTTTCATTGCAGTTGAAAAGGCTTTAGAAATGTGAGAGAAAAACACCTGCCATGGATCAATGGAATGGAATTTTCACTTAAAACTTTTTGTACACTTTTGAAGGACCAGGACAAAGACTTTGAATGTGGTGTAAAAGTGAATGTCATTAAACCTTTAAGTTGTTTAATATGACTCCTGTGTTTCTAAAGCAGTGACATTAGGGGGAAGTTAAGCCCAGACTGACACCCAGAATTAACCCATTAAGACCTGAGGCGATTCTTAAAAATATTTTCTAAATCCTAACAGTTTTTTTGAAAAAAATGTTCAAGATTTTTCAAAAATAGCCAAAGAAATCTAAAGTGACACAGATGCGTTCCAGATCCTAATGGGTTAATGCAATTGCAGGTTAGTGAGATAAAAAAAAGAAACACGTGTGAGTAAAACATACAAGACAGTATTTCAAGATTTTTTTGCAGAATCCATTATAAATAAAATATGCTCAGGGATATCCATCAGTTGGCTTTGGACATAGAATAATTTCACATTCATAAATTATGAAGGCACATCTATGTACAGTATGTCACCAGTGTTGCATGGATACTGAGTGTACGAATGCATTGATATGGAAATGCTGGACTGATACCGAGAGCTCATTTGTCAAACCCCACAATCAGACAATATTGATATTCTGTTATGTATTAGCCTGCCCTGGAAAGATTATTATTATTATTACTATTATTAGTATTACTATTATTATTATCATCAT
>NC_137623.1:12336942-12354442 GCF_963280865.1 Gymnoscopelus braueri | reverse complement strand
GCCCATTCTGGAATCAATTCTAAAATGAGTCCCAGAGAGGTACGAGAATTTCTTTCAGGGTCTATTAAGGCTAGTATGCAGCGACTCAGGGCCAAGGCACACCAGCACTGTTCATTCCCATTCCGGGAACGCATCTGTGTCACTTTAGATTTCTTTGGCTATTCAAAAACAGCAGATATACGACTTGTAGATCTGCTATTTGTTTGAAAAATCGTGAAAATTTGTGCAAATCTTTGAATATATATATTTTTTTAAAGCGAATAATTGTAACTGAAATCTTTGCTTCTGGGGGTCCCTGGAAAAACGTATTTTGAGAGGGGGTCGGCGGCCAAATACACGCAACATAGGTTTTTCAGAAACCTGTTAGGATTTAGAAGACATTTGTAGATGCGTCCCCCGGATTGGATGGGTTAATAATTAATCACTTTCAACCTGGCGTACCTATGGACATGTAATTATCAAAAATGGTCACAAATTGGCACTTTAACAAATTCTAATTCACATTACGATGCATTGTGAGCTTGTGGATCGGCTATTTTTGCCGCGTGACACCGTCATATGAAGTAGTATGGATCAGTGAATAAAGGTAAGTGGATTTTCAGCCGTCTGACCTCCCACAATCAGCCGTGTTTAGCGGACAGATGGGTGGGCCTCATGCCTTTGATGATGTCAGAGGTGGGGTCATACAGTACAGTACATAGCAGCTGGCTCGGTTCGTTGTAGATATTACAGTAGGCATCGTATGTTAGTATGGTTCAGTTTAGACATGTGTTTGGTGTGGTTTTATTAGTTAAAGGGATAGTACACCCCAAAAAAAAAGAAATCTTTCTACTTTTCTACTTTTCTACTTTCTACTTTTTTCACCAGCAGACCGGTAGGAGACACAAAGGACACTCTTTGTGTCTCCTACCAGAACCGCTGCCGGTCATCAAATTATTGGCTTAGGAATGTGACAAAAACAAAAGAAATATCCATGAATTCAAGTCTCATCAATAGAAAAAAAGTAATTTTGGGGGTGAACTATCCCTTTAATTTAGTTCAGGTTACATACATATTGTTAGTATACTGTAGGTATGTTTAGTGTATAAGGAGGGTGTTAATAGTGATGGCTTAAATTAGTTTATTTTACCAATGCGGCTGAATTTCCACTATAGTTTAAAACGCACTACGTTATCTGCGTAGAATATGTCATTATATGCCTTTCCCTCAGACAGTCAATCGGGCTCATCACTCCATCTCAAAAAAAAGTTCCCAAAGTATGATTTAAGGCCTGAAGGGAAAATAATTAATGTACACTCTAAGACATGTTAATTATCTTTAAGGAAGTAATAAGTTAAAGTCATGATCAAATCGAAATTAACTGCTTTTTGAGCAGAAGGAAGATAAATTTCTGAATTAACGGTAATGCTAGAGTAGACAGAAATAGGATATTGACCTAGTGATAAAGCTGTGCTGAATGAAGGGCATTTGGAGCTTTTTGATTCTTATTTCAAATCTTGTACACTACTAAATTCGCTCAAATTGCTCGTAGCATGTTTGACGATAATGTCTTGATTTATTTTTATGTGCTCTCTGCTTAGCCAACGCTCACTGTAAGAAGAGGTGTAGAGAGGCATATGAGCTCGGCTCTAGGCTCTCCCTAGGCTGGCAGAGGGAGTGTAGCGCCCAGGATTACATAGGCAATTGGCACTGGGTGAAACAATGGCTTAAAAAAATCGTGGGATTAAAAAAAAAGAAAAAAGAAGAGGTGTAGATAGTTGAAAGTATAATGTATTTTGCCTACTGTAAGGTCAGTCCACAGTCAGCTTTGGGCTGAAGTGAAAGGTGAAAAAAACGTTTTGTTTAGTTCAAAGGATGTTCCCAAATTGGTATTTTTCAGATGATTTTACATCAAAATTAGGGTCCTGTCTGACCGACATAAAATATCCCATTTACCACGTTAGTTTGTATATTTGCCATTTTTGCTATTTTAGAAAATTAAATGTTGATGTTTTTGGAGAAAAACTAATGCAGACTATAATGATATATGGCCAAAATAGGAATGTCAGTTGAGTTAAGTGAAAGGACGACTTCACCCATTTTCAACCTACCTTCATATAATAGGTCCTAGCTAATGCTCCTGATAAAATGTTGCAATTTTTTCTACTCCGTCTGTGTCTCATAGGAGGGCTGTGGACAGTTTAGAAACCTGTCTACCAGTGACATCATCGTTAGGCAGGTTTTTTTTTTTTTTCAAGATTTCATTTTTTAGCATTATGACTTCTACGCGAGAACAATGGCTTCCATTATAGCATGCTAACTTTTCAGGAATAAAAAGCCTGCCGTTTCTATTAGCTTGGATTCCCCATCGATGATGTCACTGGTAGGCGGGTTTCTGAACTGTCCACAGCCTTCCTCTCAATCCTCTGAGACACAGACTGGGTAGACAAAAATTTTACCATTTTATCATGAGCATTAGTGAGATATGAAGAGATGAAGATAGGTTGAAAATGGGTGAAATTGTCCTTTCAGTTTAACATATATTCCACTTCAATCCCTGCAACATGGTAGGTGGGTAATGTTACAATGCTGGTTAAACAATGTAAGGAATAATAATCTGATATCATGTTTGTGTTTTCTTCAGGGCAGTGGTTCTCAACCTGTGGGCTGGGGGAACACAAGGGTTTTGCTAGTGGACCCCAAAATAATTGGCAAAACACTAAAGACTTTAACCTGTTGAACCCCTGCATGCCTATTCTGGGGGAAACATTCACCAAAAATAGCAGATCAGCTATTTTTGGCAAAGATTTGGTGTGAGGGTTTAAGTGGTTAATGATAACATTATATAAAATAGTAATATTACATAGTGATACCAATAAATAACATAAAAATGCACGTGGCCCACCCATTTCAACATTCTCAAGTGGGCCCCCGATCCAGAAAAAGGCTGAGAACCCGCAGATTATAGAGAGTTGTGTAAATGGTATACCGTCACTTACTTGATGTGACGGCCATTAGCTTTGCCAGGAGGTAGCAGCAGGTCTGTGTTTGTGTTGTCATGTGTTTGTTTGTGCATGGGTTAGTAGGCCTTTGATAGTGTGCCAGGTGGCGCGTGCGTGTGCACATGCGCACGTGTGCACATGCGCGCGTGTGTTTGTGCGCGTGCACCAGCTCTTGCATGTCCGTATCAATGTGTGTGAAAGTGTGCACTGTAGATGCACGCGTCTGCTCTCGTGAGCATGTGGGGGTCATACCTATGCTAATGTAGCATTGTGTGAATGTTTGTTTGTGTTGCATGTTAGCATACTGTATGTGTATTCGCTTGCCTCCTGCCTGTGTGTGTGTGTGTGTGTGTGTGTGTGTGTGTGTGTGCGTGTGTGTGCGTGTGTGTATGTGTGTGTGCGCGCGCGCGCGTGTGTGTGTGTGTGTGCGCGTGTGCGTGTGTGTGCATGCGTGCGTTTGTGTGCGTGTGTGTGTGTGTGTGTGTGTGTGTGTGTGTGTGTGTGTGTGTGTGTGTGTGTGTGTGTGTGTGTGTGTGGTGAGGTCCCCTGGGCGTTGGGGGCTAAGCCTCTGTAGCCTCGCGTCCCTCATCAGAGCCTGTGTCTGGGGGCATGGCTGTAGGGTGGGCTCTCACCGTGGGGGCCCACGGACCGATGGGGGACAATCACCGCTATATGGCTCCGGGAAATAGACAGCCTGCATGTATGAAAAGACACAGAGAGAGAGAACAGAAAGAGCATGAATATTGTTTATTCCACTTGCACATTTTCCCCCCTTCTTCTTCTTCTCTCTGTTTCATTCTCCATTCCCTTTAACACCCTAAACCCCCCCTTCCTTCCCCTCTGCTAGGAGTTTCATGAGGTATCACTTTTCACAAGCAATGCAGTGTGTGTGTGTGTGTGTGTGTGTGTGTGTGTGTGTGTGTGTGTGTGTGTGTGTGTGTGTGTGTGTGTGTGTGTGTGTGTGTGTGTGTGTGCGTGTGTGTGTGTGTGTGTGTGTGTGTGTGTGCGTGTGGTGTGTGCATGCGTGCACGTGTGATTGTGTGATTGTGTGTGTGACACTGTGTGTGTGTGTGTGTGTGTGTGTGTGTGTGTGTGTGTGTGTGTGTGTGTGTGTGTGTGTGTGTGTGTGTGTGTGTGTGTGTGTGTGTGTGTGTGTGCGTGTGTGTGTGCATGCGTGCGCGTGTGATTGTGTGATTGTGTGTGTGACACTGTGTGTGTGTGACACTGTGTGTGTGTGTGTGTGTGTGTGTGTGTGTGTGTGTGTGTGTGTGTGTGTGTGTGTGTGTGTGTGTGTGTGTGTGTGTGTGTGTGTGTGTGTGAACTGTGCATCATCGTGTGCATGTGTATATCAATTATGTCTGTTGTGCCTGATTATGTGTGGATTGTGTATACTTGTGTGTGTGTGTGTGTGTGTGTGTGTGTGTGTGTGTGTGTGTGTGTGTGTGTGTGTGTGTGTGTGTGTGTGTGTGTGTGTGTGTGCACACACATGCGTGCGTGCGTGCGTGCGTGCGTGCGTGCGTGCGTGCGTGCGTGCGTGCGTGCGTGCGTGCGTGCGTGCGTGCGTGCGTGCGTGCGTGCGTGCGTGCGTGCGTGCGTGCGTGCGTGCGTGCGTGCGTGCGTGCGTGCGTGCATGTGTGCGTGCGTGTGCCTGCGTGCGTGCATGCGCGTGCGTGCGTGAGAAAGTGTGCGGTTAGTAGGGGCTTTTCTTTCAACACTTCCTCATCTGCCAGGTCACATGATCTGAGCCTGTCACATAACTAGACTGGCTTCTTCCTGCTAATAGCACAGAGAGCGCCCGGAAGGATCAAGCCTTACCTTTCAAACACTACTGTATCTCTCCATTTCCCAGACTCCACGGACCCCTGAGCATTGCTCTGAGAGGGTTGTTTCCAGAATGCCGCCTATTGTGCTATTTACTTATTGTGCTTTTTCTTTTCTTTTTTTTTACGTTTTCAGGATAGTTATGCCCTGGAGTAACCACTTGAACCCTAGTATCCCTATTCTGGGCACGTCATAATTGCCAAGCATTTGGAGAACATAGCTCATCTACAAGCTCACGTGTAGCATTGCGACGAGTTGTGAGTTTGTAGATTTTCTGCGAGGTTTGGTGTCCTGACTCTGGTCAATAAAGTATAATGTAGGGTCTAAGTGGTTAAATTAGGCCTACATGTTTTTTATGGGCAAAATTATGGCATTTGTTATACAATAAATTGAATACAATTCTTATTATCTACAATCTTTCTAAGCATTTATTTGTCCGTTAACTTCTCTTAAAAAGTGAGTCATGATTTCCTCCCGGTGGGGGCACCTCGACGGCAGATGAGCCAGTAGGGTGCGACACAGAGATGTGTGTGTGGGGGGGGGGGTAACAGGCGTAAAATTGGGCGGAACAAAAGCGGTCAAAATGAGTGATTTACTCTCGTCGTGATTTATGATTTTCTTTGTAGATGCCCACTGACTACTGTACAAAGAGCCAGAAGTCATATACTACATAAAAGGCCTGCCAGGTTTTCCCCCTTTTCACTCCCTTATAAAATATTAACTTTAAGTGTTGTTTATTAACAAACAATCTACAGGCAATTGTTCTCATTCTCCGAGGAGGAATGACTGTTCTTGTTGCTAATGATGCTCTAAGCTAACAACACAATAAGGCAAGTTAATCAGGCCCGCGTGGTTTTCTATTAGCTCTGTTTACACAGTCTGCGGAGACTTCGGGGGCCCAGTTTAATCTTAATAACAGGATCAGGCTCAAAGCTCAGGCATTTGTCCCTGCGTTATCCACAATGGGAGCGCCGGTGACAAACTATGATAATCACAGAGGGATGTTCTTACTTTGTGCCGACGACATGGAATTGTGCCAGCGACAATCATTTCGGTTTAAAAGCCGATCTTAGACCCAACTTCTTTGCCAAAGTGTTTAGTAACACGATCGGCGATGCCACGGAGCAGAGGCAGAGCTACAAAAAGAAAAACAATTGAGCTGAAACCAAATACATGAAATGGTTGTATGGCACTATACAACATGCCATCAGGTTAAAGGATGACTTTTAACTCTGTCACTTAACCCATTAAGACCAGGAACGCATCTGTGTAACCACCATATTTTATACTTTGGCTATTAAAAAAATAGCAGATATACAAGCTCATAGCGCGGGTGCCGAGTGCCGAGTGCCGCGCTATGAGCTTGTAGATCTGCTATTTTTGAAAAATCACTAATATTCGAATATATATATATATATATATATTTTTAAGCGAACATTTTTAACTCAAATCTTTGCTTCTGGGGGGTATTTTGATACATATTTTGAGAAGGGGGTCCAAATACATGTGATTGTGGGTGGTCCTTGACATGAAAACGTTTGAGAACCACTGATATTATTGCAGCAACATAAGTGTTTCAGAAAACTGGTTGGATTTAGAAGACATTTGTAGAATCCCCCAGAAGCAAAAATGTTACAAATCTTATGCTAAAGATGTAAAAAAAAAAAAAGATTTGCACAAATGTTCACAATTTTTCTAAAAAAAAATACCAGCAGATCTACAAGGTCATAGCTATTTTTGTATAGCCAAAGAAATCTAAAAAGATGACACAGATGCGTTCCCCGGCCTTAATGGGTTAACTATAGAGCTTCACATATTCTAGTCTCTCACGACATGACCTCATTTAATTACCCTCTCTCTTCCCTCTGAGTCTCACCAGCCCATTGTTTCATATCAGACGCCCGGGCATCCGTTGTCATGCAGCTCCTTGACTTCTCAAAGTGTTTCAAAAAAAGTAACACAATTACAAAGCCCTCTCTGACACTTGACAGATTCAACCACACGCTCATCACACAGTTCCTCTGCCCCGCCGCACCCTAATAGTCCGCCTCCTCCACAATAGGACTGCTAAATCGCAGCCGCTGTGACTTCACCTCGGCTAGTGTTACCTGCGCTCCCCCCCCCCCTCCCCCGGTGGGAATCAAAGCAGATTCGACCTTTGACCTTCTCCATTGACGTGACAGGTGTCACACACACATCAGCGCTGGAGCGGCAGCGTTCCTACTTCCTGCTCAGCACAGTTCAGTCATAATCCCTCGCAAAGAGGTCATTCGAGCAAGAGTGCAAAAGTGCAGCGAATACCAGGGTTAAAATACCCAGAAAAAATGCGATGCATGGATGCATTGTGTAGCATGAAAACAGGTTGTTGAAGGGCCGACACCTAGCATGCTTCTTTCCTTGGTAATAACTACACATTTTCATTTACATAACTATACTTTTTTTTTTAAATATAACCTAAATCCACATTAATTATGAAAAGAAAAAACATCTGGGTTTTGCACGCACACACGCACGCGCACGCGCACACGCACACGCACACGCACACGCACATGCACATGCACATGCACATGCACATGCACATGCACATGCACATGCACATGCACATGCACATGCACATGCACATGCACATGCACACGCACACGCACACACACAACATACCACAATAGTTTGTCACCCTGCAATACAGTAGAAGTCGCTCCATTCTCACACTGTCATTAGGGAAAGAAGAATGTGACAGAGAGTACTGTAGCGTGCGTGCGTGCGTGCGTGCGTGCGTGCGTGCGTGCGTGCGTGCGTGCGTGCGTGCATGTGCGCTGTTGTTTTGTGCTCTGCCAGGGGCACGGCCTATACAGCAACCAGGGCCGGCCCTAGGATTTTCGTGGCCCTAAGCAAGATTTTTTTTGGTGCCCCCCCCCCAAACATCCCCATTATAAAATTGTTATGTCATTTTTGTATTGCATACTAAAATAATAACGCTAGTTGTTGGATAGGAGATACATGACATAATTACAATATGAAAGTAAAAATAAAAAAAATAAAAACATAAAAAAGCGACCGCTTATATTGCTTATGGCAGCGGCCGGCCCTGACAGCAACACATGTAGCTGCTCTTCTTCTGAAAGTATTGATATTATCAGAAGATCAGTGATTGTTTTACTGCTGGACTCATTTAGAAACAAGTATAAGACTAAGCGTGCAAAGAAGGGGACCGAATGAGATGTGTAACGAGAAAAAGAGATGGTGTGACGTTAGACAGACAGACGGACGGACAGACAGACAGACAGACAGACAGACAGACAGACAGACAGACAGACAGACAGACAGACAGACAGACAGACAGACAGACAGACAGACAGACAGACAGACAGACAGACAGACAGACAGACAGACAGACAGACAGACAGACAGACAGACAGACAGACTGAGCGATAGACGGATCGTTAATCTGCACCCACAACAACACCTGACGGAAAAGTTTTTTGTTTCTTTTTTTCTTTGGGTGGAGAAATTTAGACTTTTATTTACCCCCGTTCGTCACCCGAACCCTGCAGCGTCCCACGATTATGACAGCGGCCTTTCTCTGCCCGCCATTCAGACATGATGACAGTAACCATACCCCCGTCTGTTTAGGGATGACACAACATCCAGTATCAAGTTCCTCCCCTCCTCCTCTTCCACCCAATACTCAGATCCGTGTCAATAGAGATGACTTGGTGGAAATCCCCGTCAACAGATCCACCTGCTCTGTCACAGATACACCTTACAGGGCCACAAAACGCTGTTCAGCGCAACCAACCACTATACCGGACACATGCCGTCAGTGGTGTAAAGTAACAAAGTACGTTTACTTAAGTACTGTACTTAAGTACAATTTTGAGGTATTTGTACTTTACTTGAGTATTTCCAATTTCCAATACTTTTACATCTACTCCACTACATCTCAGAGGCAAATATTGTACTTTTACTCCACTACAATTATTTGAAAACTTTAGTTACTAGTTACTTTGCAGATATAAATGATTACAAAACATACTTTAACCACTTCAGCCCTATTTTATACCTAGGCTATTTGAAAATAGCCGATCTACAAGCTCACAACGCGTCGCATCGTGTTGCGTTGTGAGCTTGTAGATCTGCTATTTTCAAACATTTTAGTACTTTTACTTTTGGTACTTTAACATTTTGATACCAATTTTTTTTACTCAAATCTTTGCTTCTGGGGGGTCCCTGGAACAACATATTTTGAGATGGGGGTCCGTGGCCAAATATATATCCTTTTGGGGTCCTTGACATGAAACAGTTTGAGAACCACTGATTATAGCTACATACGTTTTTTTCTAAAAACTGTTAGGATTTAGAAGACATTTTGTAGAATCTCCCAGAAGCAAAGATTTGAGTTACAAATGTTCGCTTTGAAAAAATATATATATATATTCAAAGATGTGCACACATTTTTCATGATTTTTCAAAAATAGCAGATCTACAAGCTCATAGCGTGGCACTCGGTGCCGCACTATGAGCTTGTATATCTGCTATTTTCAGTGGTGGAAAAAGTAATCAAATGTTTTACTTAAGTAAAAGTATCAATACTGCAATCTAGAAGTACTCCGTTACAAGTAAATGTCCGGAATTCAAAATATACTTGAGTAAAAGTACAAACGAGGAGACAGCTACAGTATAGGTGAATGGATAGAGTGACTGACTAGTGAGCCAAAGGTAACAAGTTCAAGGCTCGACCACAGCAGCAAGTCAGGATGTCCCTGAGCAAGACATTTCTAACTGCTCCTCTGAGGGCAGACATCAACTGGGTAAAGCTGAAAGCTGCATTTCCCCCAAAGGATCAAATAGGTATTATTACGAGTGAAATGGCTGTGTTTTTTCACCCCAACTGCACAGGACAGCAGTTTTATGTCTGTTTACATGTATGTTACTGTCAGTGATGGAGACAAACCGCACAGACATTCACTGTACTTTAGTACATTTTGTAAACTTATGACTCTGAGTATAGTATAGTCTGACTTAAAGTACCAAAAGTAAAAGTACTAAAATATTAGAAAATAGCCGATCTACAAGCTCACAACGCGTCACGTTGTGAACTTGTAGATCTGCTATTTTCAAATAAGTGGTTAATGTATGTTTTATAATATAATAATTTATATCTGCAAAGTAACTAGTAACTAAAGTTTTCAAATAATTGTAGTAGAGTAGAAGTACAACATTTGCCTCTGAGATGTAGCGGAGTAAAAGTAAAAGTACTGAAAATTTGAAAGATTCAAAATACTGCAAACTTTTACTTAAGTACAGTACTTGAGTAAATGTACTTAGTTACTTTACACCACTGGCTGTTTTTGAATAGCCCAAAGTGTAAGATAATGGTGAAAATGACAGATGCTTTCCCGGTCTTAAGGGGTTAAAGTTGCATGGTATAAAGGGGTGAAGGGGTGGGCGTCGCCCTGTGCTGCCAATCAGAGACGCATTTAAAGCACACTACGTAATGCGTGGGGAAACGGGATACGATGTCCTTGAGGAGGATGGTTGCGTCCTAACACTATCAAATGGAATAGTGACATTTTATAGGGATAGTTCAAGGGATAGTAATAACTTTGTCATAGTATACTACTATTATTAATAAATGTAATAATAATAATGATAATAATAATAAAAATAATACATACAATTTATATTACACTTATATATCACTTGTGTAGTCGCTTACTACACAAATACTACACAAATATTGATCATTGATCTGTATTTATTATCCAAATCAATGAAGAGACTCTGCAGTTATCGAATAGTAATAAAGTACAATAAGTATAATATAATTTTAAATATGATAAGTGTGTATTTATATTTTGGGGCAATACTCTCTGAATCTCTGTTTTGTCACTATCTAGGCTACTAGGCCGTAGTAACGACCAAGAATGGAGCACCATCTGAGTCAGTCAGTTGGCACTCCATCCATGAAACAACTCACTGAAACGAGATCCATGTTGTTTTTAAGCATAGCTTGTAGCTAAAAAATATTATTAGCTTAAATAACCATTCATACAATACAAAAATGTATTAGGTGTATTAATTTAGCACGGTGATGAGCCTTCAGCCCTCCGGCCAATCATATTCGATTATTCTCCGTGGCCATGGTTTAAGCAATGCTATCTAGCATATTACATAACAGACGGCGGGATTTACTGAAGTGTACAAAGCACTGTAAACCGATCCATTCATATCACCATTCCAAGTTCCAGTGAAACCTTTGCATCATTGCGTAGTTCTGAAAAGTTAACATGAGTCTTTTAAGTGACATGTAAGGTACAGAGGGCCCCGGGGCCATGAAACCAATTCAAAACCCCTTCTAGAGTTACAACATGTGGACAGTTGACAAACTGACAACTTTTTACATTAATTTATTTGCTTTTTCAAATAATATCCTACAGTATATCATGCCCAGTAAGGCATGGCAAGGCAAGGCCAAGTTTATTTGCATAGCACATTTCAACAACGAGGTAATTAAAAGTGCAAAAAATAAGCATTAATTGAATATCATTAAAATGTGTTAAAATAATAGAAAATAAGGATAAGGCAGGAAAAATAAGAGAATACAATGACACACAATACATAAAATGAATAAATAAAATGAACACAATGGTCAAAAAACGGTATAGACCAATTAGACGCCAGTAGATACCACCTGGCTTATCTGACACTTAAAGTAGGCAGTGCTCCTCTTTTGATGAGGCTTCTGGGTAATGGGCAAGAGGTGAGGTGAGCCGGTGCATGCGTGTGTGTGTGTGTGTGTGTGTGTGTGTGTGTGTGTGTGTGTGTGTGTGTGTGTGTGTGTGTGTGTGTGTGTGTGTGTGTGTGTGTGTGTGTGTGTGTGTGTGTGTGTGTGTGTGTGTGTGTGTGTGTGTTGGTGGGAGCGCTGTGGGATTAATATACGGAATGTCAAGGTCAGAAAGGATAATGTGCCCAGGGCCAAGAGGAGACAAAGGCTCAGCGCACACGCACACGCACACGCACACGCACACGCACATGCACACGCACACGCACACGCACACGCACACGCACACGCACACTCACACACACATATAGTCTCGCAAAATATTGAAAAATCGTGATCTCCATTATTGCCAAAGAATGTTGATTAAAAAAAATGAAATAGTGAGGTGTGATTTTAGTTCTGGTGTTAATTAGCTCTAAGCATAAGTTCAACATTAAGGCAGATCTCTCCTCTCACGCTTTCACTTTTGCACTATAGTTTATTTGATGGGAATTTGAAGTATGAGCACCAATCGGAATCTGCCAATCTGTGGCCAGTTAGCCAATCAGACGGTTGGCCTCCGTCTTTAAATATCACTGGCCTCTGATCCCGTCAATTCTCTTTTCAGCAAAGTGACGAGCAGACCCACCTCCGTCCCCCATCAGCTACACCTCATTAAAAGTCTCAATTGTCTGGAGTTGAGATGGAAGGAGGTTCATCTGCACTGCCACCACCAGCGTCTTAAGACTCCAGGGGGGTTCTCTCCCTATGAAAAGCTACTATTAATTATATACATTAAAAGTTATTTCCAATTTTCAATACTTTAACTTCTACTCCACTCAGAGGCAAATATTATACTTTTACTCCACTTCAATTATTTGAAAACTTAGAACTTATTATATCATAAAGCCTACATTAACCACTGTAGCCCTATTTTACATAGGCTATTTGAAAATAGACGATCTACAAGCTCACAACGCGTCGCAACGCTTTGTGAGCAACAAGCTTGTAGATCGGCTATTTTCAAACATTGTAGTACTTTCACTTTTGGTACTTTAAGTATATTTTGATGCCAATACTGTTGCACTTTTACTCAAGTAACATTTTGAACACAGGCCTTTTACAAGCAATATGTGGTATTGCTACTTTTACTGAAGTAAAACATGTAAGTACGTTTTCCACCACTGGCCCTAGTGTCCCTATTATGGGGGCCAACATCCGGTGAAAACAGCAGATCTACAAGCAACGTGGCAAGTTGTGAGCTTGTAGATCTGCTATTTTGCAAACTATTCTAACAGATTTGGTATATAGAGGGAAAAAAAGAGCGTGCCAAGTAGGGGTGTGCCGATATATCGTCCCCCGATCTATCGTGATACGTTTTCGTGGCGATGTGAATCGTTTTGGCGTTTTAAAAAAAATAATTAAATATATATACTGTATATATATATTTGTTTTTTTACTTTTTTTTTGTTGTTGCAATAATGCGAAAACAGAAGTATTTGTTTGCATTTGCTTCCCCCCCCCCATATATTATAACCCCCCCCCCCCCCCCCCCCATATATTTTCATAAGCTTCCCCCCCCCCCCCATATATTTTCATAATAAAAAAGTGCCATATATCGTATCAATATCGTGAGCCCAATATCGTGTATCGTATCGTATCGTGAAATTAGTGTATCGGCACACCCCTAGTGCCAAGTATATAGCCAGACCCCGATCAACTAGGCATAATGGGGTTTAAGTGGTTAATAATACAATACCAAATCAATAGTCAAAAGTTTAACACAGGTGCAATATCCTCCCCAGCATTTCCCTAGCCCTGGCAACCTGTTGCGTTCCGGGGCCATCTAACTCAATAAAGGTCCCGGCAGCTTTTCAATGAGGAGCCTGTCCCGTGGAGATGGACATTGCCAGTGGAGCGCGCTCCCATATAATGAAGTGCTTCTTAGCATTAGCCATTCATAGCTTCAAGTGGTTAGCATAATATCCCACGGGCCGTTTCCACTCCTCAACCACAACGATGTGTGCTTCCATTTAACCCCTTAATGTATGTTAATCCAGACATGTCAATGGGGTTCTCTTAACACTCGCGCACAATCCAACGGAGGCGCAAATAAGGGGGCCAGTGTGGGGGGGGGGGGACTTGAACCTATACAGACAAAGAGTGGCTTAAAAGACAAGCCCCAGATATTTGATTGAAGTGAGTGCTCTTTAAAACAAAGACACATTGTTGGCCCTTGGTTTTTTCTGCGCGGCACTTAGCACATATGTGTGCGTGCGTGTGCGTGCGCGTGTGTGTGTGTGTGTGTGTGTGTGTGTGTGTGTGTGTGTGTGTGTGTGTGTGTGTGTGTGTGTGTGTGTGTGTGTGTGTGTGTGTGCGTGCGTGCGTGCGTGCGTGCGTGCGTGCGTGCGTGCGTGCGTGCGTGCGTGCGTGCGTGCGTGCGTGCGTGCGTGCGTGCGTGCGTGCGTGCGTGTGTGTGTGTGTGCGTGCGTGTGTGCATGCGTGCGTGCAAGTGTGTGCGTATATATATGTGTGTGTGTGTGCGCACGCGCGTGTGTGTGTGGGGCACGCATGCGTCCGTGTTCACATGTACACGTGCAAGTCTGCTCAAGTGTATGCATACATGCAAAAGAACATGCGTGTGTGTGCGTGCGTGCGTGCGTGCGTGCGTGCGTGTGTATTATGTGCACGTACGTTCATACATGTATGTTTTATCCACCCACTTGCTGGTGCAACCAGGCTGTGCTGTTGTTGCCACTTTGAGGGCCCAGTAGAGTGCTTTAAACACGGGGTGGGGGGAGAGAGGGGAAAGCGATGAATATTTAGGGCCCATTGAAATGAAAATCCCAGTGGCCCCTGGAGACAGAGGCTTAGAAGCCATTGCCGAAGGGATCTCCATCTGCTTGCCTTGTACCTTTAACTTCTTCTCCCTCTCTCCTCTGTCTGCATCTCCACTATCTATCTACAGTATCTATCTATCTATCTATCTATCTATCTATCTATCTGTCTGTCTGTCTGTCTGTCTGTCTGTCTGTCTGTCTGTCTGTCTGTCTGTCTGTCTGTCTGTCTGTCTGTCTGTCTGTCTGTCTGTCTGTCTGTCTGTCTGTCTGTTATCTATTATCAGTATCTTACCTATGTCTTTCTTTCTCGCCATCTGTCTATAACTAAAGCTACAGTCTCCTACAGTCAGTGGTGTAACGTAACTAAGTACATTTACTCAATTACTGTACTTTTTAAATTGTACTGTAAATGTTGAGGTATTTTTTACTTTACTGGAGTATTTCCAATTTTCAATATTTTTACTTCTACTCCATTACATCTCAGAGGCATATAGAATAAAGACTTTGGCTATTTGAAAATAGCAGATCTACAAGCTCACAGCGTGTCGTGAGCTTATAGATCTGCTATTTTCAAAAGATTTTATACATTTTGAAAACATGAAATGGAAGAATTCTGCATAATGAGTAGTATTACTTTTGGTACTTTAGGTAAAATTTTATGCCAATACTTTTGTACTTTTACTCAAGTACTTTTTCCACCACTGCCTACAGTCCGTGTTTTATGGCGTTGTGCTGAGAAAGGTGGATGTACTTGTCCTTCTATCAGTCCATTTTGTTGAGATCGGAGAATACAAACAACCTAATCGATTACTAGTTCAACAGAATTAAAACAATTTGTCCTAGTATTTGGCACCTGGCTTTGCTTGGTCTTGCGTGGGGGGAACGCGCACGTGCGCGTGCATAAGCGATGAGGTGTGTTAGTGCGTGTGTGTGTTTGTTTACCTGTAGTAGGCCTATACTCAGGGAGGGTTTTTTTCTAGCACGTCTCACGGGGGTCTTGTGGCCGATTTATACTTATTTGCGTGCGGGTGTCGTGCACCAAAGATATAAGATCTACAAGCTCACATCACGTTGTACCGCAATGCGTTATTAACTTATAGATCATCTATTTTTGGTACCGGGCTAAGTGTAATTCAGTGCATGAGTGCTGCCAGCCAGGGCTTTGACAGAGCCCGGCCACAAATCAGAAGTAAATAAGGACCTGAGGGCATGATGCCGGCTTCACTGAGAGGGGGAAGTGAGACCAAATCAACCCTCAATCTGGCCTGAGAGAACTCTGTATGCCACTGACCAAAAGCCACCCAACCAACACACACACACACACACACACACACACACACACACACACACACACACACACACACACACACACACACACACACACACACACACACACACACACACACACACACACACACACACACACACACACACACCCCGTGCATATGTGTGCACGGGTTTGTGTGTGTCTTCGTGTCCCTGCGAAAGTGAGTCTGTTTGTTTGTGTGTATTTGCGTGTGTGTTAGACTATCAGATATGGGCACGCCGCCCATAGTGCCATTAACGGGCTACGGAGAGGAAGAATTCAATTAATGTTTCGCGGTGCGCTGCTGCTAAATAGTCGTTTGTTTTGTTTCCCAAAAGCATCTTACTGCTAAGAATATCCGAGTTCCATTAAAAAGTAATGGACATAGATGATAGTGTTATGTTTTTTTGGGGGGGAAACTTGGTAGATTTCCCTGCATTAGCTTGAGTTAACTAAGTCAACTGCCTGGTATATTGTTGGCTGGTGGTCCACGGTCATTAGCTGGTTTGTACACATTTAATGTGTTAATAGCTTTTATGCCAGAGACTTCACAGCATGGTCGCTTTGGATCTATATCCTCTTTGATTTTCTTTCTCTGAACGTGTGGTTTTAAATGTGGCTACAGTCTGGAAAACGGAAACAACATACTGTACAATACGGGGTCGGATTGCAAGGGACACGTTTAGTTTTTTGAAAGCAAATCAGGGAACGGGGATGCGTTGGGGATGAGAAAACACTGTACCGCTTAACACTTGTCCGACTGCCAAGCAGTGGTGGAAAGTAACTAAGTACACGTACTCAAGTATTGTACTTAAGTAACATTTTGAGGTATTTGTACTTTACTTGAGTATTTCCAATTTCCAATACATGTACTTCTACTCCACTACATCTCAGAGGCAAATATTGTACTTTTACTCCACTACAATTATTTGAACACTTTAGTTACTAGTTACTTTATAGAATTTGATTATTATTGCAAAACATACATTAACCACTTCAGCCCTATTTACATTTCGGGCCATTTGAAAGTCGCGATGCGACGCATTGTGAGCTTGTAGATCTGCTATTCTCAAAAGATTTTTATACATTTGAAAACTTGAAGTGGGACATTCTGCATAATGAATACTTTTACTTTTGGTACTTTAAGTACATTCTGATGACAATACTATTTTTATAATTTACTCAAGTACATTTTGAATTCCAGACTTTTACTTGTAACAGAGTATTTCTATATTGCAGTATCGATACTTTTACTTAAGTAAAATATATGAATACTTCTTCCACTACTGCTGCCAAGTGAACAGGACGGGCTAGCGTACCGCGGTTGCGGTATCCAGATGCTTTTGAGTTTATTTGGCACTGAAATATCTGTACGTCATATCAAAACAATAAGATGTGTTTTTGCCTTCTTAGATGATAGTTTTTGAGTAGTTAAAATTGTCTGAAGCTGGTTTGTCTATGAAGTCACAACTAGATTGTGTGGTTGAAACTCGATGGAACCCACAATGAGATAATACAGCAAAGTATATACAGAGCTGTCCTTATACTCTGTCACACAAAATGTATTTGAACAGCTCTGGCACGGACGATCAGTTCTATCACCCTGCTTTAAAATGTGGGATAGCATGAACTCCGGATCCCAGCATGCAGTGCCAGTCTGACAGCGGTTTGAACCGGGTGTCAGTGGTTTACCGCCCCGGTGTGCCAGTAGGCACGTTGAAGGGGCTTTGAGCTTATATAGACACAAGGCCATCCCAGGTCAGCCGCACTCCAAAAAACCAACATGTGTCAC
>NC_137623.1:12324442-12326942 GCF_963280865.1 Gymnoscopelus braueri | reverse complement strand
TACATCATGCTTGGTCCAAGTGCTGACAGTCAGACCAGACCTTATAGACCAGTGGTTCTCAACCTGTGGGTCTGGACCCCCAGGGCGGTCCCCAGATAACAGTGAAGTGACAATGTAGGAACATTTGCGAGGCGTTGTGTGCTTGTAGATCTGCTGTTTTCACAATATTTATCTGTGGAACCGAGTCAAACAAATTGTAATGCCTCAACTCCTACAATTCCAAGTGCTTGATAGGGTGGGGGGGGGGGGTCCCCAGTTCAAATATGATCATTTTGGTCTATCTACCCATGCACACGCACACGCGCACGCACACACAGACACAGGCACGCGCACGCACATGCACACACACACACACACGCTCGCACGCACGCGCACATTACATACAGTATAGTTCTCTGACCGCATACAAATATGAGTAGAGTAAAGTCAGCATTCCACAGTGGTGGAAAAAGTACTCAAATGTTTTACTTAAGTAAAAGTATCAATACTGCGTTGTAGAAGTACTCTGTTACAAGTAAAAGTCCAGAATTAAAAATGTACTTGAGTAAAAGCACAAAAGTATTGCCATCAAAATGTACTTAAAGTACCAAAAGTAAAAGTACTAAAATGTTTGAAAATAGCAGATCTACAAGCTCACCACGCATCGCACCGCGACGCGGTGTGAGCTTGTAGATCTGCTAATTTCAAATAGTCTAGGTATAAAATAGGGCTAAAGTGGTTAATGTATGTTTTATAATGTAATCATTTATATCTGCAAAGTAACTAGTAACTAAAGTTTTCAAATAATTGTAGTGGAGTAAAAGTACAATATTTGCCTCTGAGATGTAGTGGAGTAGAAGTAGAAGTAATTGAAAATTGGAAATACTCCAGTAAAGTAAAAGTACCTCAGAATTGTACTTAAGTACAGTACTTGAGTAAATGTACTTAGTTACTTTACACCACTGGCATTCAGAAAGTCAGAAAACAGCAGTCAGAAAACACATCAGAAACAGTGTCAGTCAGGACATGGTACTGTAAGCTACAACCTGTGGGAACAGAGCAGTGTGTTGCCTGTACGGTAAAGTGTGAGTCATGCAGCCATTCCTGTGGTGTTGCTAAACGCTGTGATCCCAACATCAGTCACCATCAACAACACAGACAGGGTCTCCGTCCTATTGTCTGGGGAATATTTATTACCCCCATTCTGCTACACCATGCATATCTACTGCAAATCTCACATATATATCATGAAAAAAGAATGGACCGTTTTATCGCACAATCTGGCAATAATGAGATAAAGCAGTTGAAAGATTATCCCTTTAGAATGAGAAACGATTTGACCTATAAGGGAGAACAGACGATATAGTCCAATGTTTACATTAAAATAAAGTACTTATAAGTATGAGACTCATGACTAATAGCTGTATGTATATGACTTGGCCGGTTATTAATCCATTTAGACCGGGAACACATCTGTATCATTTTTAGAAGTCTTTGGGCTTGTAGATCTGCTATTTTTTTTTTCTCGTGAAAATATGTGCAATTTGGCCGATTAAAATGTCTTCCAAATCCATTTTTTAAACATATGTTGCTATAATATCAGTGGTTCTAAAACTTTTTCATGTCAAGGACCACCCAAAATTATATGTATTTGGCTGCGGACCCCCATCTCAAATGTTTTTTCCAGGGACCCCCAGAAGCAAAGATTTGAGTTACAAATGTTAAACATTTTCAAGATTTTTCAAAAAATAGCAGATATACAAGCTCATAGCGCGGCACCGAGCTTGTATATCTGCTATTTTTTAATAGCCAAAGAAATCTAAAAATGACACAGATGCTTTCCCAGTCTTAATGGGTTAAAGTAGTATCAAAACGGGGGGGGGAAAACCACCAGCCAAAGTCATGTTGGTTAAATTCCTGGAGAATACACCCATAATGTTGAGAGATTGAGGATCACATCCTAGGATAAACATCCTAGAAATCCATGCCAGTTATTCCCAGCATCCCTATAGTTAGCCTCAGTCGTGAGTAATTTCTGTCTGGGAGGTCATGTTTCAGTCAGATTAGCAGTCACCTCATGGAACGTCTGTTTTCTCTGTGATTAAGTGCTTCTGCTCCCCGACTTTATGAATGAAACCTGTGTGATCTCTCCCTTAATTATCGTGAACTTAAGACCATGGGGTCTTCGACACTTTTCAGGCCAAGGCCACTACATAATACTGTGTGAAATTGTTTTGCATATTAAACTATAGGCCTCGGTCACCTCCAACTTCTGACCCTTTTTATGTTTTAGGAAGTCTATTCTGTCGTATATTGCATAGAATTATCAAGTTTGTTGAGCTCAGAAACTATTTCTGCCATGATGTGTGAATGATGCAATCCCTCTCAGCTTCCCTCCATTCTCATAAAAAAAATTTTTTTTGATATCCTCAGACATATTTAAATATTTAAACATTAAAAAAAAAACGTTAAAATCAAACCCCCCTCCCCCTGCAATAACTCTGAGGACCTCCAAGGGGTT
>NC_137623.1:12304442-12319442 GCF_963280865.1 Gymnoscopelus braueri | reverse complement strand
CACCCTCCAGAGACTTCTCTTACTGTATAACGACGCCTCCGATGGCCTTTTGTGCCGACCGCATTCCTTGGAAAACATGTAAAAAATACCAAAAGGTATCTGCGGACAAATTACTATCGCCCACTACCAGCGCCGTGGGGAAACCGATGCCGGAATCCGGTCAAAAAGTGCCGGAGTAAAAACACTGTGTCATGTTTCTTTGTAACCAAGTAGTTGAAACCGTACACGGGGCCTTTTGTTCCGCGAGAAGGCAGAAAGCCAGCGAGTCTCACCCGTTTGTTTAGAAGGGATGTTTAGCTGATGAGCTCACGCTGAGATTCACTTTAACCAAGTAAATGGTTTAGCGATTGGAATGGAGGGTGAACTATAAGGCTGCCTAACTCAGCAATATACCGGAAAAAATAAAAAGACAACAACATTAACCCAATTAGACCGGGAACGCATCTGTGTCATTTTTAGATGTCTTTGTGCTATTCAAAAATAGCAGATATATAATCTCGTAGCGCGGCACAGAGTGCCGCGCTACGAGCGCAGAGTGCCTCTGCACAGAGTGCCTCTGCAGCTTGTAGATCTGCTATTTTTTTATAATAGTGAAAGTGAAAATATTTGAATATATATATACATTTTTAAAGGAAAACATTTTGACTCACATCTTTGCTTCTGAGGGTCCTTACAAAATATTTTGAGATGGGGGTCCGCGACCAAATGCATATAATTTTGGGGGTCCTCGACATGAAAAACTTTGAGAACCACTGATATAGAAACATACGTTTTAAAAAAAAAGTTTAGGATTTAGAAGACATTTGTAGAATCCCCCACAGAAGCAAAGATTTGAGTTACAAATGTTCACAAACATATATATATTCAAAGATTTGCACAAACTTTCATGATTTTTCAAAAATAGCAGATCTACAAGCTCGTAGCGCGGCACTCTGTGCCGTGCTACGAGCTTGTATATCTGCTATTTTTTAATAACCAAATAAATCTTAAAAACGACACACAGATGCGTTCCCGGTCTTAATGGGTTAATACAGGGTATAATATAATATAGCACAGCAAGCAATGTGTACAAAAGTTTGGAGGGAAATTATTAGCATTGTTAATTGCTCATTTATAGTTTCCAGTTCCCTCAATTATTTATTGTTAGCTCTGTGTTTTCTGCAAGCACTGCACTTTAGCTTTTTTTATGTCCGCGAGCAGAGCTTGCATTGACGAAAATAAAGCGAGAACCAAAAAAAAATGTTAATCAGCGTAACGAAACGAAAGTGGGGGGGGAAAAAGAGTGACATTTATAAATCAATTAATTTGTCTGGCAAGTTTTGCAGAAATGTATGAAATTCCTGGTCGTGAACTTACAGAGTTCAAATGCAAACACTGGAGTACTTCCTCTCTAATTGGTCAAATCCCTTTGAAAACAATTGGGCGTACAGCTGATGACTGTATACACATGCACTCATCTAAACTTCATAAATGTACAACCAAAAGCACATGGCGCACCAGGAATTGTACTAGTAGATCTACTGTACTAGAAATGTGCTCTTTATCTAGATTTGTTGCCATGAACGAGGATTTGTGGAGTTCAGTGGTGGAAAGTAACTAAGTACATTTACTTAAGTACTGTACTTAAGTACAATTTTGAGATATTTGTACTTTACTTGAGTATTTCCAATTTCCAATACTTTTACTTCTACTACACTACATCTCAGAGGCAAATATCGTACTTTTACTCCACTACAATTATTTGAAAACTTTAATTACTAGTTACTTTTCAGATATAAATTATTACATTATAAAACATACATTAACCACTTTAGCCCTATTTTATACCTAGGCTATTTGAAAATAGCCGATCTACAAGCTCACAACGCGTCGCATCGTTGTGAGCTTGTAGATCGGCTATTTTCAAACATTTTAGTACTTTTACTTTTGGTACTTTAAGTACATTTTGATGCCAATACTTTTGTTTTAATTCTGGACTTTTACTTGTAACAGAGTATTTCTACATTGCCGTATTGATACTTTTACTTAAGTAAAACATTTGAGTACTTTTCCCACCACTGCATGAACAAGGATTAGTGGAGTTTAATTTCGAGAGAGTCGAGGAAAAAGAAAAACTTTTACTCATAGTAGGCTTTTTCCTTTTTTTTACTAGCAATTAATCCATTTTTGTAACTGATTATTTACAGAAAAAGTCAACAATTATCCAACAGTATATCAAAGAATATATTTCTTAAAATCTTCCCATTAGCCATTACATCAAAGAATAAAATAACGAAACCGAAATCAATCCACGCCTTTGCAATCAATGCCATGCAGTGTCATCGAAACGTCTTTCAGAGTCCAGTGTCATCGATTATACATCTGAAAGGTTTAAAAGCATATTTGGCCCTTTTCCAAGTATATTTCTGTCTGAAATCTGGGTTGAGGACCCCGAAATAGAGTTATCTACTCATCCTATATATACCTTAGCATGTGGTCATTTCACTGAACCAAGAAGTGCTGATCCATTCCTGCTGGTGATCAGCTGTTTTTAATCGTCAAATGGACAACCGTGGATAGATTTGTTTCGCAAGCTAGGAAAAAAAAGAGACCTTGATCAGACAGTATCAATATTAACTTCACGACCTATATTATTGAAGGCATCATTTCGTATTACCTGCTGGTCTTAGCCGGTCATAATTACCTAACTTAACGATAATGGACACCAGGTGAGGTAGCCTTATTTGGTTCCTCTACTCAGGGAAAAAAAAAACAAAAAAAAACAGGAGAAGACAGAGGTTGAATATTTATGTTTCCACAAAGAGCTCACATCCGGAGATAATCTGCTGTATCCTCAGATAATCTTTAGTAGCTTACACACACCGTCCGCTGCAGCTGTGGTTAATGTGAGAGAAGCTCTGACACAGTGACCCAGGGATGTTTGTCCGATCAGCATACAGCCCGCTCATTAAGACAAGCTGGGACGCATGCGGTCTCATCCCCTGGTTCTCATTTAAAGTTCTGCATGTTACAGTCCAGCCGGGATGGAAACACTTTGGCTGTAACTTCTTACGTCTTGATGGCTATTGTCCATGTGTGTAATATGCAAACATTAAATGTCAGTCCTGATTGCAATTATAGGACTCTGGCATTATGATTGGCTTGAGCTTGTAGATTGGCTATTTCAACATTTAAAGATTTTTTTTTTTGTTTTAATCTAATGAATTATTTTGAGGAAAGGTGACAAAAACTGGATATGTATATATATATATTAGGCATGTAACAATTCACTCAACTCACTATACGATTCGAATAGGTTCACAATTTTTTCCCCTCTTCCACAAATCAGTAAACTTTTTTTGTAATCAATTCTCTTACAAAGCTCCCGTATTTTCTTCTCTTTTTTTACGAGCCCTATGCTTTTTGCATCGCGATAAATCTTTCATTAAATCGAATTTATATTGTCACCAGTTTGAATCGATTTGTATTTAAATAACTAATATATAAAAACTGGATTATTATCATGACCTATAAGAATGGGTCCGTGACCTAAAATGGGCCTATATGTTCGGGGAAACTGTCTTAAACTGTACTCATGGCTTCTGTGCTCACCATACAGTACAGATATGCCCCCCTCCCCCACCTCCCCCAACCAGGGTTGCCAGATCTGCTTATTATAATTTTTATTTGAAAATAGCCGATCTACAAGCTCACAACGCGTCGCATCGCGACGCGTTGTGAGCTTGTAGATCTGCTATTTTCAAATAGCTGATGTATACGTTAAAGTGCTCATGTGGCCCATAGTCACTTCTTTTTGGCTGGTTTTCCTAGACCTGGTTGCTTGTTTCTCTCACAGAATCTGGCAACACGTCCCCCATCCCCCAATGTCTCACATTACCGCTACCTTCTTTTCATGTTTTTTTGGAGGTACTTTATAGGCAGTGGGAGAGAACCTGGGACAGGTATACTCTCAGACTGTGTGTGGAAGTATATTAGTGGACGTTCACCCCAACAACACGGTCGTGAGACGTGTGGGAACCGCACGGCTGTGGCCACAGTGCTCCAGCCCTCTCTCTCATGCCGGCTCCAGTGTCTACACCATGTCATTTTTCACCCCTACTGCCGACATGAGGGGGGGGGGGGAGACAGGTAGTGTGCGTGTGTGTGTGTGTCAATGGTGGAAAGTAACTAAGTACATGTACTTAAGTGCTGCACTAGTACAATTTTACTTACTTTTTACTTTACTTGAGTATTTCCAATTTGCAATACTTTTACTTCTACTCCACTACATCTCAGGGGCAAATATTGTACTTTTACTCCACTACAATTATTTGAACACTTCAGTTGCTAATTACTTTGCAGATATAAATGACTATATTATAAAATATACATTAACCACGTTATAGCCCTATTTTATAGGCTATTTCAAAATAGCAGATCTACAAGCGATGCGACGTGTTGCGAGCTTGTAGATCGGCTATTTTCAAACATTAGCAGTTTTACTTTGGCTACTTTAAATATATTTCGATGCCAATACTTTTGTTCTTTTACTCAAGTAACATTTTGAAAACAGGCCTTTTTACTTGTAACAGAGTATTTTTATATTATGGAATTGCTACTTTAACTTAAGTCAAATATCACCGGTACTTCTTCCACCACTGGTGTGTGCGCGTGTGTGCATGCGTGCGTGTGCATGCATGCGCGTGCGTGCGTGCGTGCGCGTGCGTGCGTGTGCATGCGTGTGCGTGCGCGCGCGCGTAAAGCACACCTGGAAGAGATGGAAACCTATAACCCCACCCCTCCACCTTCCGACCTCATTCCTTCACTTAACTTCCCTCCCCACTCTCTCTCTCTCTGTCTCTCTGTGTCTCTCTCTCTCCCCCCCCCCCCCCCCCCCTCTCATCTTCCCCAATTTCCAGGCCCTGGGGGGAGAGATGGATATGAGTCTGAGGGCGGTGATGTCACTCTTGGCACTGCCCCGAGGTCTGAAAGTTCACCAGCAGCATGAGCCAAGAGGAACTATCTCACCTTGTTTACTATCTACCGGAGATTATATATAGGGACTGAACAGTAGGTCAGGTATATAGAGGCCTATGGCCACTAGGCCAGGTATAAACTGTATAGGCGGGGCGGCAGGTATGAGTGGCCACTTGGGAATCGGCAGTGGTGTAAAAAGTACTCTTAATTAAGTAATAAGTAATTAAGTAATATTTTTTACTTAAGTAAAAGTATCAATACTGCAATGTAGAAGCACTCTGTTACAAGTAAAAGTCAGATATTCAAAATTGACTAGAGTAAAAGTACAAAAGTATTGGTATCAAAATGTACTTAAAGTACCAAAAGTAAAAGTGCTCAAATGTTTGAAAATAGCAGATCTACAAGCTACAGGCTATTTTCAAATAGCCTAGGTATAAAATAGGGCTTAAGTGGGTAATGTATGTTTTATAATGTCATAATTTATACCTGCAAAGTAACTAGTAACTAAAGTTTTCAAATCATTGTAGCGGAGTAAAAGTACAATATTTGTTGAAGTACAAATACCTAAAAATTGTACTTAAGTACAGGACTTAAGTAAATGTACTTCCACCACTGATAAAGGCATATAAGACCTTTTAAAAAAAGACATTTTAAGAAAATAAATCTTTAAAAAAAGAAAATAAATGATCAGCTAACCGGTGCTGCCAGTGTTAATGCGCTGACGGCGTGTTGCTTTGCGAAGCTTCGATTAGTGAGTGTGTTGAGATTTAGGCCCCCTCCCCTTCTCCCTATCTCTCCTCCACTCTCTCTCTCTCTATCTCTCTTGCATTCTCTCTCTCTCACTCTCTCTATCTCTCTGTCTGACGAAACTGTCGCTGATCAAGCTTTGGTCTATGACAATTTCCGTTGACATCCACATGGGTATGTTATTACAATTGACAAGTCAAGCATTGAGCAGACGCTCTTCAGATTACAGTTGATTTAGTCGACTAAAATGTATTTTGCCGGTGCCTTGATGGCGTCGTAATGGACGATTTTACACTTGGTTGCATGCTGAAAATAGCCGATCTACAAGCTCACAACGCGTTGCGCTGCGGCGTGTTGTGAGCTTGTAGATCTGCTATTTTCAGAGCGCAACACCCGAGCACAACCAAACATTGTTCTATTGGATCTCTTCTCCACTAGTCCCCCGAGATTTCAGTCTAGTTTTTATTTGTTGACGAAGTTGTCAATATATTTAGTCTTAGTTTTAGTCATCATAGCTTAGTTTCTTATTTCGTTTTCATTTTGTTTTCATCAGTGAAAAAAGGTAGTCGACGAACATTTTTCGTCATAGTTTTAGTCGACGAAATCAACACTGCTTCAGAGCGACTTTCAATGAGCAAGTGATGTCCATCCCTACAGCAACCCGTTGCCTCGCAACACAGATTTGCGACGATGTCGGGTACGTCCATATTTTGGCAATAATCAACCTGCCCCACCCACCACAAACAGACAAGCTGCCCCCCCCCTCCTCCCCCTCTTGCTGATCCAGCTCTGGTCTATAGGCCAATTTGTGCCGACGTCGGGTGTTTTCTCAAACATCAGCCACTATACAGAAACCACTGCACATGTATGCACATCCTCACCAAGTTTTAACAGCTTCACAACACAAGTGTTTTTTCACCGGCAGGGATTAATGAATGAATAATTAAAAGCTTCCACCCTAGTTAAAAATGTTCCCAGCTCTGGGAACAACCCTAAGAGCCCCCCAATATAATAATCCCCCATAAGCAGTGGTGGAAAGTAACTAAGTACATTTACTCAAGTACTGTACTTAAGTAAAATGTTGAGGTACTTTTACTTACTAAAGTATTTCCAATTTTCAATACTTTTACTTCTACTCCACTACATCTCAGAGGCAAATATTGTACTTTCACTCCACTACAATTATTGGAAAACTTTAGTTACTAGTTACTTTGTAGATTTGCATTTTTATTACAAAACATACAATAACCACTTCAGCCCTATATACATTTAGGCCATTTGAAAATAGACGTTCTACAAGCTCACGATGCTTCGCGATGCAACGCATTGTGAGCTTGTAGATCTGCTATTTTCAAAAGATTGTTATACATTTGAAAACTTGTGAAATGGGACATTCTGCATAATGAGTACTTTTACTTTTGTACTTTAAGTATATTTTGATACCAACACTTTTGTACTTTTACTCAAGTAAATTTTGAATTCCGGACTTTTAATTGTAGCAGAGTATTTCTAAATTGCAGTATTGATACTTTTACTCAAGTAAGAAATGTGAGTCCTTTTTCCAAAACTGCCCATAAGGACGTCGACAAAGGACGAGAATAAATTTGAAAATGTGCGCGAGAGGTCTTCGTTTGGGTTGAGCGCGGTCAGATGGACTTGTGTGGGACAGGCTACAACATAATCATGTTCCATAAACCCGGAGGTTGGGGGAAAAAAACCGTCTGTTTTCTTGTTGTTGTTGTTTTTTCCTCATGGGTTTTTCTCAGAGGTGCGGTAACGTCAAGAGGAGGCACCAAACTTTGATACTTAATTGGTTCAAGAGAGTCTGTGGTGCGGACCCCTCTCCGAGGGGAGGAACGTCCCAAAGAGATACCTCGTGTGGTTTACATGTGTGTTTCTCCCCGACATGTAAACACACAGCTGCAGAATGCTGAGGATGTCTATTGTGGCCGGAGCCATTTCTTTGAGCACTTAGCTCGTTAAGGCCGGGAAATCACTTGTGTCATTTTAGATTTGAACCGCTTTAACTATTGTTTTACACTTTGGCTATTCAAAAACAGCAGATCTACAAGCTCATAGCGCGTCACTTCGTGCCACGCTATGAGCTTATAGATCTGCTATTTTTGAAAAATCGTGAAAATGTGCGCAAATCTTTGAATATATATATTTTTTAAAGCATTTTTTTTTACTCAAATCTTTGCTTTTGGGGGGTCCCTGGAACAAAATGTTTTGAGATGGGGGGTCGGCAGCCAAATACTTACCTTGACATGAAAAAGTTTGAGAACCACTGATATAGAAACATGCGTTTTTCAGAAAAACGGTTTTATGATTTAGAAGACATTTTGTATAATTGGCCGCAGGTCTTGATGGGTTAAGGCCTCAGTCTGTACAGTCAAGCAAAGACACACGAGACAAGACAACACGGGAGCGCGCGTTATGCATGTTAGTCCACAGATAGAAAAAAGTAATGTTTAGGCTATATTGTGAAGTCATGCTTGACGTCGTGCTGTCAAGCTGGAGACGCCGGTGTCTGATTGATTGATGTACTTTATTTAGTAAGACATGAGAAACTGTATGGAAGTACAATTCACAAGGTCTGCTAAACTGGATAACTCATAAAGCGCTAAGCTTGTTTAAAATGAGTTCCCACGCACACAAATCATGATGACATATAAGAGACAGACAGATATACACACTACTATACAGAATGTCATACAATCAGCTTACTGGTTACTGGTTAGGTTAAGACTTTGACACAGGGGCCAGTTTGAAATTGCAGCCTCCTGAAGGTGATTCTTTAGGGCAGTTTTGAAAGTGAGTAGGATTTTACACTACTTTACTCCCTTTGGTAGGGCATTCCACATTTTTGTTGTATAGCATGAGAAAGAGTTCATTCCCTTTGAACTCGTCAAGGGCAGTAGTGGAAGAAGTAAGTAAAAGTAGCAATACCACAATATAAAAATACTCTGTTACAAGTAAAAGGCCTGTGCTCAAAATTTTACTTGAGTAAAAGTACAAAAGTATTGCCGTCAAAATATACTTAAAGAACCAAAAGTAAACGTACTAAAATGTTTGAAAATAGCCGAACTACCTACTTGTAGATGTATAAAATAGGGCTAAAGTGGTTAATGTATGTTTTACAATGTAATAATTTATATCTGCAAAGTAACTAGTAACTAAAGTTTTCAAATAATTGTAGTGGAATAAAAGTACAACATTTGCCTCTCAGATGTAGTGGAGTAGAAGTAAAAGTATTGGATATTGGAGCTACTCCAGTAAAGTAAAAAATGCCTCAAAATTTTACTTAAATACAGTAGGCCTACCTCGAGTCTCAATGAGTATCGTTCAATATGCAGTGCCTGTGTGTGTGTGTGTGTGTGTGTGTGTGTGTGTGTGTGTGTGTGTGTGTGTGTGTGTGTGTGTGTGTGTGTGTGTGTGTGTGTGTGTGTGTGTGTGCGTGCGTGCGTGTGCACGTATGCGTGTATGTACGCGCGCAGAGTGATAAACTCTCTCTTTCGCTCATGTCAGATAAAAGCATGAGTGATGGTGTGAAGTAGAAAGGGGGCGTTTCCCTCGCCCGTCGCAGCGTTCGTTATCTGATCGATACCGTGCAATTACTGAGATTTATGTTGCCCGGCATTCCAGGGCGAGTTCGTCTCACAGCCACCTGTGGAAATACGATCTGTTTTGAACTCGCCTAACGAGGGGAGAGGAGAGGAGAGGAGGAGAGAGGAGAGGAGAGGAGAGGAGAGGAGGAGAGAGGAGAGGAGAAGAGAGGAATTAAAATAAAATAGATATAGCTAACCAATGCAGAAAGTACATGACAAACGAATCCCTTTGGCATCTAACAGAACGCTTCTTTGCGGCCTGTCAGGTTGCATGCTTTTCAGGATGACACAACACAGTCTGATTGATAGTCTGTACCTGTGCTTTCTATTTGGGTCTGATTGGGATCTTAACCTATGGAGTTACATTTGTGTCTTTATTAACCAAACAAAAAAAAAACATTTGAGAGAGAAAAAATATAAACAGAGCAAAGAATAGTTTTGAAAGAAAACGAATTAAAACAGCAAGCAAAAAATAATAATTTGTAAGCAAAGGAAATTATATAAACAGAACAAAAAATATTTTTAATTAAAACAAATTAAAAACGCAATCAAATAATATATATTTGCAAGCAAAAAAAAAAAAGATTTGAAAGAAAATAAAAAAAAATTGAGAACAAAACTTTTAAAATTCAAGAGTAAAAAAATAAGGAAAAACGGTTTAAACTACATAAAACAAAATACTTAGTAAAATGTTTGGGTAATAAAATGTGTTGTGCTAAATAAAATGTTTTTAATGTTTTTTTTCCTCATTTGCGAATGAAAGTTGTTTTTTCTGATTGCAAAATGCCTTCTCTCTCAAAACCTATGTCTTTGGTCTCGATTTTTTTTTTCTCTCTCTTGGATTTGTTTGTGTGAGGGGTTAAAGTTCAGAAGGCGGGTCCTACGCTGATAGATGTAAGACACCTCTCCATTGGTCACTTGGAGTCTGAGTGACAGCTCCCCCTTCCTTATGTAGCTTGTTGAATGCAGGGATGGAGGTGTGTTACGGCCAGCATGTTTTTTTGATTATTATTATTATTATTAGCAGTTTGCAAAAAAAACTAAAAAACATGAAAGTATAATGCAAGGTCAGCTAAGAGTATTTAAAACCTAAGAAAGATGACTTGTTTCCATTGGGGTCCTTTGTACTCAATTCATAGAGACATTTAATGACAGACAGATATACACTACTATGCAAAACATCATAATAACAAAGACAAAAAGAATATGTACAGTAAACAGTTTGAGTAAACAGATTGATGGAATACTTTATTAACAGTAGGATACAGAGGTACAATTGTACAATGATTGTTATAAGGATAACACAAAAAGGCTTGTTTCCATTGTGGTCCTCTGGGACTGAGGTCAGAGCTCCATTCCAGCTCTGGACGCTACACTATTCGTTACAATATTGAGCATTTTAGGCTATTAGCAATTCAGATGATTCCCTAATGTTAGGTTTCTGTTCTACTTACAGTTTGTGATCTGTATTTAAAATTGTTGTATTGTTGTTACTGTTATAGTAGGCCAGTGGTTCCCAAACTTGGGATCGGGACCCTCAGAGGGGGTCCCCAGAATAGCTTAATGGGCAACATTGTTTTCTCTCTCAACAGTAAACAAACCAACCTATACAGTATAAGTGTATACAGGGTAACACATTTCTAAAGTGACAATTTAATGACTTAAGACCTTTTTAAGGCATTGTGCGCTTGTAGTTCGGCTATTTTCACAATATTTATCTGTGGAACCGAGTCAAACTAAATCTAATGCCTGGGTCAGGGTGGGTGGTCCCCACTTCAAGTATGATTATTTTGGGGGGTCCCCAGTTCAAATATGATTATTTTAGGGATTCACAGCCTCGGAACCCTTTGAAATTATAAAATAAAGCTACATTATTTTATGTTATATTCGTTATTCTAATTAAGGCAAGGCTGAAGTGACTGGCCTATTGGCCAGGCCCATTCCAGATAGACTGCTTTGGAAACGTTTCGTCTGATAGTGTGCTTCAGGCTGTGAATCCCTAAAATAATCATATTTGAACTGGGGACCCCCCAAAATAATCATACTTGAACTGGGGACCACCCACCCTGACAAGCACTTGAAATTGTAGGCATTAGATTTAGTTTGACTCGGTTCCACAGATAAATATTGTGAAAATAGCCGAACTACAAGCGCACAATGCCTTAAAAAGGTCTTAAAAGTCATTAAATTGTCACTTTTGAAATGTGTTACCCTGTATACACTTATACTGTATAGGTTGGTTTGTTTATTGTTGAGAGAGAAAACAATGTTGCCCATTAAGCTAATCTGGGGACCCCCTCTGAGGGTCCCGATCCCAAGTTTGGGAACCACTGGCCTACTATAACAGTAACAACAATACAACAATTTTAAATACAGATCGCAAACTGTAAGTAGAACAGAAACCTAACATTAGGGAATCATCTGAATTGCTAATAGCCTAAAATGCTCAATATTGTAACGAATAGTGTAGCGTCCAGAGCTGGAATGGAGCTCTGACCTCAGTCCCAGAGGACCACAATGGAAACAAGCCTTTTTGTGTTATCCTTATAACAATCATTGTACAATTGTACCTCTGTATCCTACTGTTAATAAAGTATTCCATCAATCTGTTTACTCAAACTGTTTACTGTACATATTCTTTTTGTCTTTGTTTTTATGATGTTTTGCATAGTAGTGTATATCTGTCTGTCATTAAATGTCTCTATGAATTGAGTACAAAGGACCCCAATGGAAACAAGTCATCTTTCTTAGGTTTTAAATACTCTTAGCTGACCTTGCATTATACTTTCATGTTTTTTAGTTTTTTTTGCAAACTGCTAATAATAATAATAATAATCAAAAAAACATGCTGGCCGTAACACACCTCCATCCCTGCATTCAACAAGCTACATAAGGAAGGGGGAGCTGTCACTCAGACTCCAAGTGACCAATGGAGAGGTGTCTTACATCTATCAGCGTAGGACCCGCCTTCTGAACTTTAACCCCTCACACAAACAAATCCAAGAGAGAGAAAAAAAAAATCGAGACCAAAGACATAGGTTTTGAGAGAGAAGGCATTTTGCAATCAGAAAAAACAACTTTCATTCGCAAATGAGGAAAAAAAACATTAAAAACATTTTATTTAGCACAACACATTTTATTACCCAAACATTTTACTAAGTATTTTGTTTTATGTAGTTTAAACCGTTTTTCCTTATTTTTTTACTCTTGAATTTTAAAAGTTTTGTTCTCAATTATTTTTTATTTTCTTTCAAATCTTTTTTTTTTTTGCTTGCAAATATATATTATTTGATTGCGTTTTTAATTTGTTTTAATTAAAAATATTTTTTGTTCTGTTTATATAATTTCCTTTGCTTACAAATTATTATTTTTTGCTTGCTGTTTTAATTCGTTTTCTTTCAAAACTATTCTTTGCTCTGTTTATATTTTTTCTCTCTCAAATGTTTTTTTTTTGTTTGGTTAATAAAGACACAAATGTAACTCCATATTAACCCATTAAAGACCTGAGGGCGATTCTAAAAATGTCTTCTAAATCCCAACAGTATTCTGAAAAAACTTATGTTTCTATATCAGTGGTGCTCAAACTTTTTCATGTCAAGGACCCCCAACATTATATGTATTTGTCCGCCGAGACCCATCTCAAAATATTTTGTTCCAGGGACCCCCAAAAACAAAGATTTGAATTAAAAAATGTTCGCTTTAAAATAATATATATTCAAAGATTTGCACACATTTTCACGATTTTTCAAAAATAGCAGATCTACAAGCTCGTAGCGCGGCACTCGGTGCCACGCTATGAGCTTGTAGATCTGCTATTTTTGAATAGCCAAAGTGTAAAATAATGCTTTTTAGCTCAAATCAATGGGTTAAAACCTCTTATTAGTGTGCAGTTTAACTGTTCAAATTGAGAACTTCTTTTTTTATTTTCTTCTTTTCTATGTCATTACGGATACATTCAAATCTTGAAAACATTTCTAATGACAAACACAGACAACAGAGTTGCAAACAAAGGGTAATTTGATCCTACAAAGAAACCGTAGCTCGCATGCCTGTGTGAGGCATCACTTTAGTGCCCTCGAACCATTGTATTCAAGTGGTAATTACCGCTTCTTAGGTCAGTAGGCTACATTGTAATTATTTACAAAGGACATTTCAGTTGCATACATATATTTACATCCTACATTACTTAACTGCTATTCTTTTTCCAAATTTAAGCCATAATTAATTTTCCGTATTTATTTAAAATTCTTAATATTGTTTAAAACTTGAAAAAAAGTATACTGTGCTTACAGGGTACAAATGAATAACATGCCAGCAGTCTTCCGGCGCAAAACGCATCGTTTGCCTACAACAGTGACTTCCTGCGTTTCGGAGGCTACCGTTTCACCATAAACCATTTGTGGAAAAGTTCCCCTTTCTCCAGCCAGAAAAGTGTATAAAGGAAACATTTAGTAATCCGATAGCGAGGTACTGAGACAGTACTGATGATATAGCGTGTAAAAACGTGTGAAAGAAAGCATGACTTCTGGGATGGGGTTCCACTGCAGGCCCACTCGTTCCTCGCCCTGATCCTCGCGGAGCACTAGAGGCTAAAGTGCCGTTTCTGGTCAATCCAGGCGTTCCCCCGAGGCAGAGGAACCCAGGCTAGCATGACCGAGTGATGGGCTCCTGTTTTTTAACCTATTTAGACCGGGAAAATAATCTGTGTCCTTTTTTAGATTTCTTTGGCTATTCAAAAATAGCAGATCTACAAGCTCGTAGCACGGCACCGAGTGCCGCGCTACGAGCTTGCAGATCCGCCATTTTTTATTTTTAATCGTGAAAATGTGTGCAAATCTTTGAATGTACTGTATATATAAAAAAATTATAATATTTAAAGTGATTAATTTTTTTACTCAAATCTTTGCTTCTGTGGGATTCTACAAATGTCTTCTAAATCGTAACAGTTTTTTGAAAAAAACGTATGCTGCTATAATATCAGTGGTTCTCAAACTTTTCTCGTGTCAAAGGACCCCCAAAATGATAAGTATTTGGCCGCGGACCCCCATCTAAAAATATTGTGTTCACTTTAAAACAATGTATATTGTTATATATATAACATATTCAAAGATTTGCAAAAGAAATCACGTTTGTTTTTCAAAAACAGCAGATCTACAAGCTCACAGCGCGCGGCACTCGGTGCCGCGCGCTGTGAGCTTGTAGATCTGCTATTTTTGAACAGCCCAAAGAAATCTTTAAAATGACACACACACACAGATGCGTTCCCGGTCTTAAGGGGTTAACACTTGGCCAGCGAGGCGCTGCTCGCTCGGTGAGTGGCATACTGTGATTGTGGTTCCACTGGATGGGCCCTGTAGGAAACCACCAGGGTTGTGAAGATCTGTGGAGGTCCGGCTGTGAGGCCTCAGACATACTGATGTCCATTCACCCATCATCCATCCTACATCTTCTCTGTCTCTGTGGGCACTTCTCTCACTGTCTGATCCTTCTTTTTTTATTTCTTTTTTTGGGGGGGGAGAAGGGGGGTTCTTCCTTTTACCTTCTTTTATAGATTTTTCAGTTCTTGCTTTCTTTTGTTTGCTGTCTTTCTATCCTCTTCCTTCTCTCTCTCTCTCTCTCTCTCTCTCTCTCTCTCTCTCTCTCTCTCTCTCTCTCTCTCGTAGGGGATGAGGGCAAGGCAGGCTCTCTA
>NC_137623.1:12294442-12299442 GCF_963280865.1 Gymnoscopelus braueri | reverse complement strand
ATATAAAGACATCAGTTGGATGAAATGAGTGTAATTGGAGAATAATGTAGTTAGTTTGCTCTAATCTCCTGCATAATATTAAAATGTTCCCGATGCATCCCAGCTGCAAGCAATCACCCCACTCTAAGGGGGCAAAAGAAAAAAGAAAAGGGGGAAAATGCCGGGGTAAAAAGGAAAGGAGAGAGGAGAGGAAGGAAGGAGAGAGAGAGAGAGAGAGAGAGAGAGAGAGAGAGAGAGAGAGAGAGAGAGAGAGAGAGAGAGAGAGAGGAAGGGAGACGTTGAGAGCAAAGAGCAAAAAGGGAAGAGCAAAAGAGAGAAAGAGAAAGTGGTGGAAAAAGAAGTAAGGAGCTCCTGAGAAGGTCAATGAGAAAGAGAGATAGATTCTGTAGAGCATTGGTTGGCGCTCATAGGGTGGCACCGAGTGCCACGCTATGAGCTTGTAGATCTGCTATTTTTTTTTAATCGTGAAAATGTGTGCAAAACTTTGAATATATATATATCTTTAAAGCAAACATTTGCAACTCAAATCTTTGCTCTGGGGGGTCCCTGGAACAAAACATTTTGAGACGGGCTCCGAGGCCAAATACATATCATTTTGGGGGTCCTTGACATGAAAAAGAACCAGGGAGGGAGGGACACAGAGACGAGAGCGGGGTTTTTTCAGTGGGAAGTGGCGAGGGCCCTCGTCCTCTCCATAAACGGGGCGTCTCTATCTGTGCCTGCTGTGGGAGAGAGGCCGCTCCCTGACACCCTGCTGACGGCTGGATAATTTGTACTGGGGGGCTTGTCAGTTGCCAGGGCTGGTTATGGCGCTGGTGAAAATCAGGAACAGTGGGGACCAAAACTGTCAGAGTGGGTTTCAGCGGTTCAATTTTCTTGCATGCTGAGTGCAGGCTGGCTCCCTTTTTCTTCCTGTGCCAAAAATGCATCCGCACCACATTGGCTGTACAAAAAACGGAACAATAACATAAATGTTTTTATGGAGGAAAAAATAGGACCCAGCCGTGGTTTTGTTGCTTGTTTCCTCAAATGAGGCTCAAAACGACGAAACGTTAGCACCACAAAAGAACCGTTGTTTTGAAACGAGCGGGATGATGCAATCGAGGTCTGACACTGTCTTCATCAGTTGAGATCAGCCATTATGTTCAATCTCTCTTATAACTAGGTGGTGGTAGAAGTACATATTTTACCTAAGTAAAAGTACCAATACCACAATACAAAAATACTCTGTTACAAGTAAAAGCCCTGTGTTCAAAATGTTACTTGAGTAAAAGTACAAAAGTATTGGCATCAAAATATACTTAAAGTATCAAAAGTAAAAGTACTAAAATGTTTGAAAATAGCAGATCTACAAGCTCACAACGCGTCGCGATGCGACGCGTTGTGAGCTTGTAGATCGGCTATTTTCAAATAGCCTATGTATAAAATAGGGCTGAAGTGGTTAATGTATGTTTTATAATATAATAATGTATATCTGCAAAGTAACTAGTAACTAAAGTGTTCAAATAATTGTAGTGGAATAAAAGTACAATATTTGCCTCTGAGATGTAGGGAGTAGAAGTAAAAGTACAGTATTCGAGTAAATGTACTTGACACCACTGCTTATAACTCATTAGCATTAAAAATAAGAGTTCAAATGCTGCAGACATAGAACCAAAGACGCTAAAGCTCAATTCGTACTTCGTCGCACGACGGTGTCACCGACCTGCCATTCTCGGCCGTTCGCGCCGCACGACACCATCACGCGACGGGAGCAATAAATTACGCTTAACGTTGTGTTTATCATCCCTCATCATCCAGTTACGGCTGTGATGTGAAGTTGCGCTGAAACGTCATGACAGTTAGCCCTTCAGAGAATTAAGGACGAGAGGCGTATTAGCGCCTTGCATGGCTTAGCCTTGCCTGCCATTCCAAACTAGCTCTGAGGCGGCGTTTTAACCGGCGTTATTGTGCACGAAAATTATCATTAGACAGTGGAACAAATAACCTCGAAACGTCATGGGTGTCTTCGCTAAGGGATCTCGGATAACAACAAAGAATTAATCAAATTATAAGGGGGCCTTGTTATGCGATTTTGATTTAATTTCCACAACCAAGCCCCATTTAGTATTTGACAAAACCCTCGAAAGAAAATAATAATAATACAAATTGGCAACTCACAGTTTAGGGGCTCAGTAACCGTTTAATATCACCGAAGAATTATCAATCCTTTAAGCTAATTTGCGATAACTTGGGGGAACCATATAGTGCGGGCCATGGAAAATGGAGTAGCCTATTTGTTAAGCTCCCTACCCCCTGCCACACTCTTTTTCAACGCCACCGGAGCACTAATGCACTTTTGTCTTCCCTTGTTGATCATCTGCCATTTACGGCACGTTAAATCCTGCAAATTAATATACGCTAAATCTATGGAAGCCATTAGTGATTGCGTTGCACCCACATGAGCCCGGCAATGGAGCCTTGAGTAGGCCCTAAATAATTACCACAGACATAAAAAGGGAAACCCCTTATCCAGTGTCGATTTAAAGCCTCCTGTCTCTAGACAGCGTTGCTTGTTCTCAAGGAGATGCTGGACTGGAGTTTTTTTTTTAATGTCGTCCACTATCCTCTCCTATCTTCCCCTCTCTTCCGTTTTATCTACTTTTCCTCTCATTTCTGGTCCCATCCAGTGTTGCCAGATTCTGCGAGAGAAACGAGCAACCAGGTCGAGGAAAACAAGCCCAAAAGAAGCAACTAAATGGGCCACATGAGCACTTAAAACACATGCATCAGCTATTTGAAAATAGCAGATCTACAAGCTCACAACGCGTCGCGACGCGACGCGTTGTGAGCTTGTAGATCGGCTATTTTCAAATAAAATCTTGGGGGGGAAATTACAATAAGCAGACCTGGCAACGCTGGTCCCATCTCCGCTGCCCCAAACACTCATCACCTTTTCCTCTCCTCTCCTCTCCTCTCCTCTCCTCTCCTCTCCTCTCCTCTCCTCTCCTCTCCTCTCCTCTCCTCTCCTCTCCTCTCCTTCTCCTCTCTCTCGTCCCCATAGCCAGGCAGTTTAGTCAAGAGCCATATGCCCTGATTAAAGCTAGCGGCAGGCCAACGAGCACAGGGAGGCCTGTTTTGTCATTAGCCCCTCGCGCGGCGGAGGTGGAAAACTCATTTAGCCCCATGCTGGACCTTCATTATGATGGACTTGTATCAGATGGCATCTCTGGCTGGGATCTCTTGGCTCCTGGCTAACCGCGAGGAGGCAGGGAGAGCTGTGGCTTTTCGGCCGCACTCCAGCCCCAGCAGGGAGAGAGAGAGAGAGGGAAAAGGTTTTGGAATAGTAGGGATAGAGAAGGAAATGAATGGGAGATAGGGCTATAGGGAAGGATGGGCTAAGACCCCCCCCCCCCTCTCCCAGTCTCCCCATTGCCTCAGGACGTAGAGGTGGAGAGTTGTGTTGTGCCTGGGGTTAGGGCTGGGGGTCTTATAGGCTGGGCCGAGGTTGCAGACAGCAGTCAGAAAAATATGTCACTAAATAAAAATAACTTCTGCATTGTTTTGGCTCTTTTTTTTTTTTTTTTTGGCTGCTTGTAATGCTGGTTGATTGATTCAAGGGGTTGTACTTACTGTACTTGTGGATAAGAACATCTGCTAAAGTATATAATAGGCCTAGTGAAAATGTGGTCTTGTACAAGACCTTTGCATCATGCATGTCACACAAACAGAATGCGATGTTTTTTTTTATAAATATGACACGTTTTTTCATATACAGTCCTATCCACAAATCCACCATTTAACTTCCACAATCCACATTATCAAAACCATCGGTGTTGTGTGCCGCATTCTGTTTGTGTGACACATGCATGACGCAAAGGTCTTGAAAGTGAAACTGGGCCACCTATACTGTAGGTAACGGTTGGGTGTAGAGATAGGAGATGTATAGCTTTGAAAAAAAGGGATAGGAGGGGATATTTGTCTGGAGAAGAGAGGGCAGAGGGTTCTTATGGAGCGAGTTGGGAATGGGATTCGTCTTGAGGATAGAGGTCAGAGTTAGATGAGAGGCCAGAGCAAACAATGCAGATTCACAACTTTTTAAATTCTTACTCATCCATGATCCATTCAAAGCAGATTTTGTGAACTGTGAACGTGGCAATCATCTGACTAAAAGGGTAAACAGAAATACAATGTTACACCGCTCGTGAAGGTGGAACGCATGGGTGAGGACCGCAGCAGTAAGCTACAGAACAAAATGACCAACGTCCTTCTATTAATGAGTGAGTGAGTGAGTGAGTGAGTGAGTGAGTGAGTGAGTGAGTGTGTCACCAGCGTATCTCAAGAAAAGCCCGACCAATGGACTTAAAACTCAGTGTACGTATATCACCGAAGGCCAGAGGGAGTGATACACCCAAGTCAGATATCCAAAAAATATCGGTAAACCCTAAAAATTCCCATATACTGTATGGAGTACTCAATGTCATTAATATGATGTAATTTACTGGCCTGGACAGGACTACATTTGGGCATGCCTCACACCGAACTCCATAAAAGGGACACAGAAAGACATACAGAAATCTCTATATATATGGGCATAAAAGGGACATGCGGGTATGCTGAAAGTGGGCACCACCCGGTATTGCATAACCGGGTGGGGCAGGCATTCCCAACCGGTCTAGTCATGTAAATGTTGCCATGGCTATAAAAACAAAAAATAAACACGTCCAGTCCGCCTTTGCTGCTATAGCGGAGAAAAGTTATGATGTAACTTTTGACAGAAGGCTCCGTCGGCGGTGTGTATCGTGTGGCGTGCGGCATGTAGCGGGTGGCGTGTGGCATGTAGTGGGTGGCGTGTGGCATGTAGTGGGTGGCGTGTGGTATTCAATGGTGGCAGAGCTCTCCATTGCTGACTCAATGAATAAAACTGAATTTCTGTTTTGGTCGTCTACCATCTCCATTTATAAAGCAGCGGTGTAGGATGGGGATGTGTAAACGCCTGTACGGGCCTGCGGCCGGAGGAG
>NC_137623.1:12254442-12284442 GCF_963280865.1 Gymnoscopelus braueri | reverse complement strand
GTTATGTCGAAACAACAAACCCGCAACCAATAACACATCCCTGTACACACTGCCATAGGACTCCTACGGGGCTATTCTAGGAGTCCGGGGGTAATGTCACAGCCAATCCCTCAGTCACAACTGACAGTCTCCACCAGCCACCAGCCACCAGATAAGAGGCGCTAGGATAGTCCCGATGATAATTACGTGCACACATGGCTTGGCAAAACTCCCCCCCCCCCGCCCCCCCCTTATTTTCATCCGTTCGCTTTCAATGTGCCCTTGAATAACATACAGTACGCTGTCAACACGCATCCATCGCCGCCCCGATTCGCTCCAAGTTAGCGCCGCGCCCCCCATCAAACGGGCTGCTTGACAGTGACGGGAGGCTGTCGAGCTGGATCAAGGTAATTCTGTCTGAGCCACCCCGCTGAACCGCGCTCCCACCCCGCCCCCCCCCCCCCGCCCCCCCCCCCACCCTCCTCTCGCCTCACCCTTGCTGTCAGTGGAGCGCGGCGTGTGACCCCCCAGGCCCCCTTGGCTTTAGCTATCCCCAGACCTGTTTATTTTTATCACAACAATGGGAAATTAGCATGATGCTGAACGCCTATGCACATCACACAAGCCTCCGAGGGCTGTGTGTGCGTGCATGTGTGCGTGTGCGTGTGCGTGTGTGTGTGTGTGCGTGCGTGTGTGTGTGTGTGTGTGTGTGCGTGCGTGTGTGTGTGTGTGTGTGTGTGCGTGTGTGTGTGCGCGTGCGTGCGTGCGTGCGTGTGGGCTAGTAATGACAGTGTCACCTTCTCGTCACGGGGGTGATGCTGTGTAGCCAAGACTGATTTAGCTGAGAGATAATGGGGCTTTGGTGTGTGTGTGTGTGTGTGTGTGTGTGTGTGTGTGTGTGTGTGTGTGTGTGTGTGTGTGTGCCTATATACTGTAAGCCCTGTTTGCTCAGACAAACCGTGACAGGTATCACCGGCAGGACTGGAGGACAGGAGGATCTGGTAGGACTGTCATATATAGGGAGCCAGGTGGCGGTTTTGGGGAGCCGATATCCAGATAGATCAGTGGTTTTCAACCTTTTTCATGCCAAGGACCCCTAAATTGATATACATTTGGCCGCGGACCCCCATTCGACAATGTTTTGTGCCAGGGGACCCCCAGAAGCAAAGATTTGAGTTAAAAATGTTCGCTTAAAATATATATATTCAAAGATATGCACACATTTTCAAGAATTTTCTAAAAATAGCAGATCTACAAGCTCATAGCGCGGCACTCGGTGCCGCGCTATGAGCTTGTATATCTGCTATTTTTGAATAGCCAAAGCTAAGTGGTTAAAATGATTGTGACGCTATGCTAACTAATTTAGCTGGGGACCCCCTGGTACCCCCACCAAGGACCACTGGTGGTCCCCGGACCACTGGTTGAGAACCACTGAAATAGATGAAAGGACTGTTTCTCTGTGCTTTATGTATCGTTTGGTTTTGACTTTAAACTGATATCCCATGATGGGTGTTGTGTTCGTTTGTTTGTTTTCTGTGTTTGTTGGCGGGGTCACTATGGTCATATACAAGTAAAGAAAAAATACTTTTAATTCATAATAAGATAAAATAAAGATATTCTGTTGGCTTGTTTGTGTTGTGCCGTTCTAACCCATGTCGGTATAGCTGTTAGATACAGTTTATCCCACCCTATGCATTATTAAGTATAACAGGAGTTTGTGTTAGCTTGTTAATATGTGTTCGGAGGGTGACTGAGCATGGAGAAGACTGCCTGCCGTGACTGCCTGAACTATTGAGATGCTCAATAAATGTGTGTGTATTTGCGTATCGTTTTGAAGTGTGTACATCCTGTAGAAACCAACTTTTTAATCCTTGAATTGAAATGAAATGGTCTCTTGCTCTCCATGCAGCATTCACGAATGTTACCTCGCACACTGAGAGACATTACATAAACATAGTGGTGGGAAAATAACTCAAGTGTTTCACTTGAGTAAAAGTATCAATACTGCAATGTAGAAGTAATCTGTTACAAGTAAAAGTCTGGAATAAAACATTTACTTGAGTGAAAGTACAAAAGTATTGGTATCAAAATGTACTTAAAGTACCAAAAGTAGAAGTACTAAAATGTTTGAAAATAGCAGATCTACAAGCTCACAACGCGTCGCTAGCTTGTAGATCGGCTATTTTCAAATAGCCTAAGTTTAAAATATGGCTAAGGTGGTTAATGTATGTTTTATAATGTAATATATTTATATCTGCAAAGTAGCTAGTAACTAAAGTTTTCAAATAATTGTAGTGGAGTAAAAGTACAAGTAAAAAGGGGTAAGAAGAAAAAAAAAACTCTAATATGGTACTTGACATTGTGATGATCTAATTTGAAGTCACCATCAATTAAGGTAAATAATGTGATGGTTCATCAGATTTGCCATCATCACATCGTCACATTATCAGATTCGGCGTGATGTGAGAGAACCAACGGAATAGCAGGGATCTGTCATGCGTGACAGATGTGACAGCATCATCAGTGACTTCTCAGTCTGCACGTTGACCTGTTCGCGAAAGACAGACGTTGCACGGTTCGTACGAGCACGTTAGAGACGTGATGGTTACAAATTGCATTTCACAGTGTGGCGCGTTTCACTTGGTCTTGTATGCTTGGTGTTTGGAACTAGAATAATTTAGAGAAACCTACATGTAATGCAGTATCAAACGTTTATATGTGGTCGTACATCCTTTACAACCGACAAAAATGCAGCATTTTAAACTGAAAAACAGTGTTCAATGGAATGACAACTGTTTTAATACTTACATTTATTGAGACAGATGTTCAACACTCCGCTTGCTCACTCAAACACACACATGCACATTTGCGAATGTAGCACACATAAGTATGTACACACATATGGCCATGAACACACACACATGGGCAAACACAGAAAAACAGGCACATTGACAAACAAACAAACACACGCAACGGCGCGCGCGCGCGCACACACACACACGCACACGCACACGCACACGCACACACACACACAGATGCAGCCAAGAGTGCTATCTCTGTACAAAGATGCATGCATATTGTATGCACACGAGTAACTGCTCTCTCTGTGTGTGTGTGTGTGTGTGTGTGTGTCTCTCTCTCTCTCTCTCTCCCTCTCTCATTCCACACATAGCACATAGCGCGCACGCACGCACGCACGCACGCACGCACGCACGCACGCACGCACGCACGCACGCACACACACACACACACACACACACACACACACACACACACACACACACACACACACACACACACACACACACACACACACACACACACACACACACACACACACACACACACACACACACACACACACACACACACACACACACACACACACACACACACACAGGCCCCAGTGGAAAGCAGAGCCTTTTTTTTCTCCGCCCCAGTGTGATTGACAGCCGTGATGGAGGTGAAGATAAGGCTGATTAATTGGAGGGATGGCTGGGAGTGAGAGGCTACACAGAGGCTAACCTAACCCCTGTGCGTTCCAGCGGTGGCTCGGTGACATCGCGTGCCACTACTCAAACTATTTGTCAAGGCTGCCGAAAGACATTTATTTGACTGCGCCTATGGTCTCCATTTTGCAAAGTGGTATTTTGTCATTGCTGAAAAATGGCCTTTCTGAATCAACTTTGACACTTGGCTTTGAAACAGTATTTTTTTTCTCCCGGGGTGGGGGACGGGGGGGACGGGGTTGTTCCTACTGGGTTTACAATGAAGGCAAGTGGCTCAGATCATCCGACTGAGACTGCCAAAATTCAACAGCAGATTACAATTGATTGCACATCTGTTTTTTACTTACAGTACATGGGGACGTGAGGACACAAATGGGGCAATCTGTCCTCCAATTCTTCTCCCTCTATAAAGAAACATGCAGAATAGACTGACATTAACCCTGAATTCAAAAGAGCTCTGACAGAACCTGATGGGTCAAGCTCATTTTATTATATAGGATGGGCTGATTTGTTCGTTGGATATTATTCGCTTGAGACATTTTTGGGCGGTGAAACCGCCCCTATAAGTGAGATTTGGAAAAATGTACATTTTCCTGCGCTGTGATCTGGGCCCAGGAAATTTGTACAATTATCCTGCGCTGTGATTGGCCAATCACAGTCTATTCAGGACTGTGATTGGCCAGTGTCACATGACACATGTGCATAGCCCTATATAAGAAACCATAACTTGAAAAAAAAACAAAAATTTGTTTTTTTCAAGTTATGGTTTCGTCCATCATAAAGACTGTTTCAATAAATGTATTTATCTTTTGTACATGATTGGTTGACTCCATTCAGTATTGTGATTAGCTAGCAAGACACCGCCCACTTCACACAGGGTGTGATTTTTTATTTGGATTTGGGCATCATTGTTTGTCCCATAGCCACACAAGCATTTTGTTTCCACATGTCATGGCTTTGGTTTTGAGCAGTGGTGGAAAAAGTACTCACATTTTTAAAAGGATCACTTTACTTTAATGTAGAAATACTCTGTTACAAGTATTAGTATCAAAATGTACTAAAGTACCAAAAGTAAAAATACTCATTATGTAGAATGTCCCATTTTACAAGTTTTCAAATGTATGAAATGTATAAATATCTTTTGAAAATAGCAGATCTACAAGCATCGCAACGCGTTGTGAGCTTGTAGATCGGCTATTTTCAAATGGCCAAAATGTATGTAGGGCTGAAGTGGGTAAAGTATGTTTTGTAATAATAATCAAAATCTACTAAGTAACCAGTAACTTTAAAGTGTTCAAATAATTGTAGTGGAGTAAAAGTACAATATTTGCCTCTGAGATGTAATGGAGTAGAAGTATATACTGAAAATGTAAAATACCTCAAAACTGTACTTAAGTAAAGTACTTGAGTACATACACTTAGTTACTTTCCACCACTGTTTTTTTGAGCGATTTCATTTCCTGGTAGAGAAAACACACACATACTGTAACCAACATGACACATCACACATTCTGGATGCAACAGCAGTGTGCTGTGGAACTGTGCCTGGCAATGGCAATGATTGCCCACCTCTTCCGCGTATATGGTCCTCTCTTCTCTGCATTTTATAAAATGACTTACAGTAAATCCTCCGCTTGGATCTATCCGCCCCTCTGTGATTGCTTTTGCTCTGCAGCGTTCACATCAATTCAGGCCTCTGTTAATACAATCAGTGTTGTTGAAAATGTTTCGCCCTCCGAACATACGCTCGACAAACACGATCCATTTGTGCCGTTCCACTTTGATTCAATCATCGCAGAATCCCTGAAAGCCCTCATTCAAAAAAACTGCGGCGAGACAGACAGATAGACGGCGAACCGTAGAGATCTATTCAAATATGATTATAGGTGAATTAATAGACATTGACGTTTGAGTATGTTCCAGCGTGGTTGAGTAGGCCCTGTGTTCCCGCCAATAGGCCCCGTGGATGACAGTAATACCTTGTAATCAAAGGAAATGTGTATCGCTCCATGACCATTATGTTCCAATTTTTGTTCTTTCTCGTTTGCTGTACTTCACTCTTGTTTGTTTCGGTGCAATGCAGATCAGTTCTGGGTTTGTTTTCTCCCCTCAAAGCCGAGTCTTTTTATTTGATTTGCGGTAAATATGAAAAAAAAAGAAGGGAGAGAGAAAAAAAATGGATACTGATGAAATTACATCCACATGGCAAGAGCTGTCGAGCTCCCTAGCTTGGGCTGGCACTGACAACAGGCATGCCACAATGACACAACAACTTAAAGGATAACTGGCGTGTATTGTTCCGAAATGCGTTTTGGGCAACAAAATAAATAAAGCAACGCTATTTAAACTTCATCATTCTGCTGTAAGCTTTAACTACTCTTTTTTTTTTTACAAGGCTGTAAAACATTTACTTCAGTACAAACTGCATGAGTACTGCATAAACTTTAGATCTTTAAACTTATTTGAATGGAATAGGTCCATGCTTTTGTTAAAAAGTGAAAATTACAACACAACCGTGACACAGTTGACAGTTCCCACTCAGTAGACATTTCAAACGTTTTTGAACACAGAGACACAACGTTGACTTTACAAAGTTGAAAGGCGCGCCCACTTAATCATTCATCTTGTCCTCTTCACCCCGGGATGTGGTTGACTTGGCATGAAAGGAACCTGGATGTGCTATTCTCATATCTCTGCAGTGACTGAACTCTCTACGTTTTCTTCCTCTTCTTTTTTTTGTCCCTAAATGCCTGTGAAGACAATTTACCCTGGGGAGAGAGGCGGCTACATTTTCGTCCTCTCTTCCGAAAGCGCATGGAGGGAGAGATTAACCAGTTGAAAGGTTACGTTGGTAAGTCAACATTAGCTTTTCAACTTACTTCAGTGATTGAGCCCCATAATTATATGACACTGGCCTGAACCCTGCGCTGGCTGGCAGAGCCCTTATGTGTCTTTTCGTCCATTCACTTTGAGAAAATAAACCTGGCAGAGGTCTCTGTGTTTGTCCTGGTAATTATAAGCACTTGCTTAAAGAGGTGGTGCCATGGTTTTGCACTTTTTCAGTTTTTCATGTGTCTATGAGGTTGATAGAACTTCATTAAGCCCCCTGGTGGTGTTTTTATGGTGTTTTATGTCTTCTCTGACTATTTTGAGTTTCTTCCTGGAGGCTGAAACCTTGAGGGTGAAACGTGCCAATAGAAAAACAGCACTTTAAGGACACAGTAAAATTATACCCTCCCCCTCATTATCATAACACAACAGGTGTGGGCATGAGGAGGAGGAGGGACTAGGACAGGTGGGTGGTGCTAAGGTGGTGGAGGAGGTGCTAAGGTGAGAACCAGGTATACTTAATGAACTGGAGGCGTGTCCACATAAAAACATAATTTTAACACTTTCTGTACACTTTTTTGAAAAAATCTTCCTCTTCCTACTATAACCATAATACCTGATTATTATGTTTTAGGGGGGGGGGATCACTGAAAATAACGGCACCCCTTCTTTAAGTAAAAGTATCAATACCACAATGTAGAAGTACTCTGTTACAGGTTGGCACCTGTTTCATGTAACACTATATTTATTTGCATCTGTGATGATTGTAATATGATTCACATGTTTGTTATCGTTTTTCATTTTGTATGTATTTTGTATATTATCAGGGCGTCCTTGAAAAAGAGAGCTTGCTCTCAATGGGCTTCCCTGAATAAATAAAGGAAAAAGAAGAAGTGAAAGGCCTGTGTTCAAAATGTTACTCGAGTAAAAGTACAAAAGTATTCGCATCAAAATATACTTAAAGTAGCCTACCAAAAGTAAAAGTACTAAAATGTTTGAAAATAGCAGATCTTGTAGATCGGCTATTTTCAAATAGCCTATGTATAAAATAGGGCTAAAGTGGTTAATGTATGTTTTATAATATAATAATCTATAAGTAACTAGTAACTAACGTTTTCAAATAATTGTAGTGGAGTACAAGTACAATATTTGCCTCTGAGATGTAGTGGGGTAGAAGTAAAAGTATTGAAAATGGGAAATACTCCAGTAAAGTAAAACATTCCTCAAAAGTGTACTTAAGTACAGTACTTGAGTAAATGTACTTAGTTACTTTACACCACTGGTGTGATGGGTCTAATTCTTACCAAAAAAAACGGCATATATAATGAACACAACATCTAATAAACCCCAAATTGGTTGTCACATGTTAAGGGGCCTCTATAGAGCTCTTCAGAAGCACTTTGACTTCTGCCCATATAGGCGCATCACATTTGAAAAGTTGGATTTTAAAAGCTATATCCTTCTTCAGCCCCCTTGGGTCCTGAGGGCTGCAACCCACCACTTACACAGCCCTGGATATAGGCAACCCAGCCTGGTGGAGATTTGCGCTCCATGGAGCGCCCATTGCTAGTTTAACTAAAAGTCAAAAAAAAAAAAAAGATCCAAATGGGCCCGTAAATTAACACTGAGGATTTTCTGTGGAGTTAGCAGGGCCTCTTTGGAGACAATTAAGAAAAATGTCTCCTTTTTTTTATAAAGCTGCAGGTTGAATGACCAGTCTCCTTAACCTTGAAGTTCACCGTGCACATGAATATTGTATGACTCTTTAACCTTCTGTTCTCATACTAATTGAAGGAGAGGGGGTGATATTACATATTTGTAATTAGGAGCTGTTGGATTGGGGCTTAAGCTCTGAGCCTCATTAGCTTAATCATAAGGACTCTTATCAATTATGCAGGTGGAGGTATGGCGGTGATTTGGGTAAAAATTACAATCTCTGGAAAAAGTTTTTTTTCCCTCTTCTCCCTGGAGTAATTATATTGACAAATTCCTCTCGGACATTGTCATTAATTTCAAGGCCAGCAAGGGTAACCTTTTTCTCCAAGGTGTATGAGACGGAGGGGAGAAAAAAAGCCTTTTTGTAAACGTGATTGTGGCTGACTTTAAAAAAGCCTGAGCTGTTTCCATATTGATGGATGATCCCAGGCAAGGCAACGTTATAAGGAGGCTAATCCATATAGAAACTTAACGCAAACACGTTGCCCGGCGGGGACACTCGCCGAAATACGACATCAAACGGCCTCCTGACAGGTTTGCTGATGAGCACAAACAAGGGTTCGTGTCAAAACCCAACTCCCCCCCCCCCCGTGACATCTTGAACTTCTGTCTAACTCAAGTCCTCTCACATAGTTTCGGGCCTTGAGAATTCGCCTATCACCCCTCAAGGCAACTGAGAGAGTGTGAGAGCGAGAGAGAGATACGGAGAGAGGGTGGGAGGGAGAGAGAAAATCAGTGGTGTAAAGTAACTAAGTACATTTACTCAAGTACTGGACTTAAGTACAATTTTGAGGTATTTTTTACTTAACTGGAGTATTTCCAATTGTCTATACTTCTACTCCACTACACCTCGGAGGCAAATATTGTATATGTATATATAAATATATAAATTATATTATAAAACATACATTGACCACTTCAGCCCTATTTTATACATTTTAAAATAGCCGATCTACAAGCTCACAGCGCGTTGCAACGCGCTGCGTTGTGAGCTTGCTATTTTAAACATTGTAGTACTTTTAATTTTGGTACTTTTAAGTATACATTTTGATGCCAATACTTTCGTACTTTTAATTTTTAACATTTTGAACACAGGCCTTTTTACTTGTAACAGAGTATTTCTACTCTGTGGTATTGTTACTTTTACTTAAGTAAAATATCCGAGTACTTTTTCCACCACTGTGGGAAGGAGAGAGAGAACACAATGGGGAGAGAGAGAGTGAAATATGAGCTCCGTCTCCTTACAAGATGTCTTCACCGTCCAGCGTAGTCTCCTTGGACCTGTCATATTTCATTTGAGCGCCACAACGCGACCGTATACCACCGGTCCTACGCTGTCCTCCTCCTACCCTCCCGCCGTCATGGACTCCAAGCTTCTGTCAGACCTTCCTCCTCAGACGTCCACCTTACGTCCAGTTTCGCCAGCAGGTCTGGGCTCACACCATTAACCCATTAAGGCCGGGAACGTCATTTTTAGATTTCTTTGGCTATTCAAAAATAGCAGATCTACAAGCTCATAGTGCGGCACCAAGTGCTGCGCTATGAGCTTGTATAGATCTGCAATTTTTGAACCTTTTATATATATATGTATATATATATATATATATTCTTTTTAGCTAACATTTTTACTCAAATCTTTGCTTCTGAGACAACATATTTTGGTATGGGGGTCCGTGGCCAAATACATCAAATTTTGGGTGGTCCTTGACATGAAAAAAGTGTGAGAACCAATGATATTATGGCAACACACGTTTTTAAAAAAAAAACTGTATGTAGAAGACATTTGTAGAATCCCCCAGAAGCAAAGATTTGAGTTACAAATGTACGCTTTAAAAAACATATATTATATTCAAAGATTTGCACCAATTTCCCACGATTTCGCAGATCTGCTATTTTTTAATAGCCAAGAAAATCGATAAAATGACACACAGATACGTTCCCGGTCTTGCTGGGTTAATCTTGAGCGAGGTGAACAGGAGAGAGACGGCGGAGGAAGGTGGTGGTGGTGGGTGGGGGTTGGGGGGGGGTCTGCTTTCGTCCGAAGTGTAGGTGCGCGTGAAACTGGGTCAGAGGACTCAGACCGAAGCGAAGGCAGCTGCCCCTACAAGCGCCTCGGACTTCCTCCTGCAAAAAAAACCCGCCACCCCCCTACCCCACCCCACCCCCCCGTCTCTTAGGTGTGGAGGAGGTGACAGTTGGTGAGGGACCTTCGAGAGGGCCCCGCAAGAACGGTCGTCAGGCTGTACAGTATATGGTGGCGAATTGGGGTCCCGTACTGTACACACTATAAATGCTATCCACGAATAGGAGCGGGTTTACGTCTTTCATCTCTGGTCGGGTTCATGTACAGTATAGCCACACAAACCCACCCGAGAGGTAAACTTGCACTTAGATCATAATTTTAGATCATAATCATAATTTTTTCTATGTCTGTTTATACTTAAACTGGGCTTGCTTTGGGTTTTCCGTTCCCAACATACTCCACTGACCAATACACCTCTCTCCTTCTTCTGTCCTGTGTCCATCTGACTTTATGCACAGCTGACCTATTTATTAGTGTGTTTATATATAGCGGCGCTGTGTGTGTGTGTGGTCTGAAATTAGCAACGAGCTAAACCAAAAAGTCAAATCCTTCTGACCCAACTAATGAATGAGTGAGAGCTGAACATCATCAGTGGTGGAAAGTAAATAAGTGCATTTACTTAAGTACTGTACTTAAGTACAATTTTGAGGTATTTGTACTTTACTTGAGTATTTCCAATTTCCAATACTTTTACTTCTACTCCACTACATCTCAGAGGCAAATATTGTACTTTTACTCCGCTACAATTATTTGAAAACTTTAGTTAAGTTACTTTTCAGATAAAAATGATGATATTATGAAACATACATTAACCACTGTAGCCCTATTTTATACATAGGCTATTTGAAAATAGCCGATCTACAAGCTCACAACGCGTCGCACCGCGACGTGTTGTGAGCTTGTAGATCTGCTATTTTCAAACATTCAAGTACTTTTACTTTTGGTACTTTAAGTATATTTTGATGCCAATACTTTTGTACTTTTACTCAAGTAACATTTTGAATTCCTGACTTTTACTTGTAACATAGTACTTCTACATTGCAGTATTGATACTTTTACTTAAGTAAAGAATTTGAGTACTTTTTCCACCACTGAACATCATGCCTTACCATACCTGGTCTATAAACGCTACGCTAGCATTAGCTAACAACCATCTAAACCGATTCTCCATCCAGATTGATTCGGCTCAGTTCACTGCCTCTACAACAGCCTTCAGACTATAGCAAGAGCATTACTTTAACCACATGAACCCTATAGCAATCACCTTGACCTCCATTCTGGGTCAAACCTTCACCGGAAATAGCAGCTCACGATGTGCCGCGACACGTTGCGATCATATAGATCTGTTATTTTCGGTGAAGAGGGACAAAAAGTATAGAAGCCTAGTAGTAGACCCCTGGGGGACTCCAGTCAATTAAAGCTAATTTACAATGTGTGACAATGGCATGATGGCAAATATGATGCTGGTGATGATGACAAAGTGGTGATGAAAAAACGAGCTCCCTTACTGACACGGTACTGTCATTCCCGACCCTGACACCATATTCTGCTTGTTTCAACAACAGAAGGGGCGTCATTGCCATGTAAAGACAGGCAGGGGGGCGGGAGGGTTGGCGAAGAAGGGGGATGCTGGGAAAATGTATAGCCACACAAATGCATTAAAATATTGCTTTTACACCCCATCTATCACAAGTGCAATTTCATGGGTCCCCCCTTTTTAAAAATTAATTCGTTTCTCTGACCTGTTACGCTAGCGGAAGCGCTAACATGGGTAGGCTGTGAGTTAAATTGCACTTGTGACTTATCACATTTTCAATTACCTCTGAGAACTGCGAACGGGGAGGGGGGGTGAGAGAGAGAGAGAGAGAGAGAGAGAGAGAGAGAGAGAGAGAGAGAGAGAGAGAGAGAGAGAGAGAGAGAGAGAGGGTAGATCAAGAAGCTGGGGCGTGCTCCGACAACAACTTTATTTACTGGGACAAGTGGTATGGAAAAGTGCGATTTAATGAGCTATGTTCAACAGGGAGGAGGTAATGGAATACGAGCAGAAGACTCTCAGGGTGGAATCTGACAGACAATAACAGAGGGTAGGTTTGACGTGAGCGCACACACACGCACGCGCACACGCACACACACACACACACACACACACACACACACACACACACACACACACACACACACACACACACTACTGTAAACACATGTAACACATGAGTACGCCTTTTCGCAGTAATGAAATGGAAAAGAAAAAAAATGCTCACATTCATTTTGATTAGGTTATTGGAAATTTGTATTGACTTTGAGATCTATATTGTGTTTTTTTACAGGTACTGCCGTTGTTATACAAAAACGAAAACGTTTTTAATGGAATGTTTTCTTTCAAGGTATAAAAAGTCGGATCCTTTCATGCCAAATCAAAACGAGGACCTCTGTGTTAACAGGTACGCATGTGCACGCACATGCGCACACATGCACAAGCGCACACACACACGCGCACACGCACACACACACACACACACACACACACACACACACACACACACACACACACATAACACATAACACATAACACCTTAGCATTTTCCCACAGGAATGTGTCTTTGTGACAGAATACATGAATCTCAGACTAACAGAGAGAGTATGAGACAACCCTGTGAGTTTGTGCTTATACTTTACACAGTCATCCCATGAGAACATGCCACAGCCCTTCATCATGTTAAAACATGAAACAAACAAAAAGCCCTTATGGCGACTTGTACTGCTTTCTGTTATCCTACTGTGTGTCCTCCACTGGAAACACAACCCCAAAAAAAGAAGAACCTTGAGTCTATTGATTCCAGATGGCTACCGACATATTTCTCCTGTGACTTTGGGGGATATTAGGGGATATTAGCAAAGAAGAGCCCAATTTATTGTGGATTACTGTCAGCAGGGGGGAAATTAAGGTCCAATTCTAAGGTAAATGGCAAATAATAACGGTAGCTTGGACTCACATTTTAACCGGTGTTGTTTTGTCAAAGATAAGGGGCTCTCAGAGGCTTAGGATGGGGCTGTAGACAAATATGCTTCAAAATAAACACCATGTATTTAGTAGAATCCCATATTAGAGAAAATATAGGCCAAGCAACATGGCCAAAATGCATCTTAAAATGTACCTGTCAAAATGTATTTTAACCACATTAAACCTGGTGTTCCTATTTTGGGCAAATCTTCAATTTTCTTTTCATTATAATTATTATTATGTATTTTGTAATCTTTAAACTTTAAGCTTAAAAAACTCTAAATGTCTGACCATGACGTCATAAGGTAAACCCACTAAAAGTGTCTTATACAAGGCGGGGCTGGCTATTCAAATGAGTTATACAAGGCGGGGCTGGCTATGCAAATGACTTCTCTCCAATATTCTGGAGCCTGTTCAGGCTCCATAGATTCAGAGTGTCTATTATAGCTTTTGTGTCATTGTCAGGTCAGATATAATGTTTTAAAGATGATCCCTAAGGCATCACTGCTTCATTAGATAATATAGAATACTGAGTGACAGGGAAAGGAGAGAAAGAGATGAGCTCAGGAGACAAAGACTATAAGCTGTTCTCAAATCCACACCTTTGCATTCCAGCACGCTCAACCACATCCTCTGAACCAGTGGTTCCCAAACCTTTTAGCCCACAGAGACAAAAGAGACATTTGTGTCTAAACTAGTGAAAATATAGCCAATGTACAAGCTCTCAGTGCAACGCGTTGTGAGCTTGTAGATTGGCTATTTTTGGGGAATTTCTTTGAAAACTTTGCCCAATTTCTTTTGGCAAATCTTTTCGAAAATCAGTTTAAACAATATATATATATATATATATATATATATATATATATATATATATATATATATATATATATATATATATATATATATAGAAAGAGAGAGAGAGAGAGAGAGAGAGAGAGAGAGAGAGAGAGAAAAGAGATATTTACCCGCCGTGACCAACACCTCTAAAAACCACTTGAACCTATAGCAGGAGAACTTTAGCCAAAAATAGCAGATCTACAAGCTCACAACGCCTCGCAGCGCATTGCAAAGAGGTATAGGTGTAGAGGAAAAAAAAGAGCAGACCAAGTAAAAAATAAATTAAAAAAAATTGTCTGAAACACAATTTTATACAATAAGTAGTGGGGGTCCCTGCTTCATCTCTCTCTCTCAGCTAGGGGGTCCTTGTCCTGAAACCGTTGACATACGTAGACCCATGACATAGATAGACCATTGCTAAAGCATATAATGAGAGTTGTTCCTTTACTTAAGCTGCTTATAGAACACTTTTTTGGAAAAACTTATGCCTTGCATAAGGAGGTCATTTTGTTGGAATGAAGAACAAACAGGTGTGTGATGTAAGCTAGGTGTGGTGTCAGAACTCCAGACAGATGCTTTCTGATTGATGTCCCTGGAGGCGGTATAGGTATATCTAACGAAAAGTGATGTGTCTGTGTGCATGCGCGGGTGTGTGTTCATGTTTTTATTTTTTTTACAAATGTCTTCCGATTTCAATATCCCCTTAAAAACTCAATATCTAAGTTTAACGGACGACTAATTAATACTACTGTATGTAGATTTAGCATTGACAATTTACACGAGCAAGAGTTGAACGCAATAACTCTTGGTAAGTTGGTATGAATGTTATGTAATACATGATGTCAAAGTTATGAAACAAACGTTCTGTCAATACAATAGTAACCACCCTGTTGTGGATTTGCCACTAACCATATTCAGCTCTCACAACATACCTCTCCCCCACACACACACACACACGCACACGCACACGCGCACGCACACACACACACACACACACACACACACACACACACACACACACACACACACACACACACACATTAAGTAAATAATAAACAAACAAGCAGCAGTTAAACTACCTTTACATTGAGCCAATAACGTTCCTCTCTAGAGAACGTCACAAACACACAGCGGTCAGTATAACCCATAAGGGACATCATCATCATCATCATCATCATCATGTCTCCTGTCCTGTTATTAGGGCCTGATGGCGTGTGTGTGGCGAAGGACAAAGATGGAGTTCAGTACTTCAGAACCCGGTGCTTTGCTTGAGTTCATCTCCTCCAGAATTTGCCTGACCGTTGACTGGGGGGGGGGGGACTGGGGGGGGGGCTTGGAGGATAAGGCACCGGGCGCTGGCCATGTGTCAGCAGTACGGACCACAGAGCAAGGACTGGGACTCAGAGTCTGGGCTCCGAGCCCACAGGCCCCGAGGCTGTGTGGGCCCAGCACACTGCCCCCGCTGGCCTGGTCCGGCACAGCACAGCTCTAGCCCAAGCCCAGCCCCGGCCTATAGACCCATCCCAGCTCTGTGTGTGTGTATGCCCCCACCCCCTCCTCCTCCCCTATATATACCCTCCCCTCCCTGTGGCCTCCCCGTGCACCTTCGCCAGCTGCGCTTTTTTGGCTACAGCTGCAACTCTGAAATATCCTCGGTGTGGATTTAACTCGGAGAGTGTAAGACTTGACCCTCGCGGGTGCGTTTTTGCATTTCTCAGAGTGAAATCGACACACAGGATTTACAAAGTGTAGGCGTATTATGCAGGGTGTGTGTGTGCGTGCGTGCGTGCGCGTATGTGTTTGTGTGCGTGTGTGTGTGAGTGCACGAGTGCAACTCACCCCGGACACTTCCCTCCCCCATTTTGCAATTCCTTGTTTTATCTTGCCATTCTCTCTCTCTCTCCCTCTCTCTCTCTCTCTCTCTCTCTCTCTCTCCCTCCCTCCCTCTCCCTCTCTCTCTCTCTCTCCCTCAGTCTTTCTCCCTCTCATCCTCCCCTGCCAGACAGCCAGGAGTTGTAATAGTGCCCAGCAATTACTGAGTTGGCATGTGCTGTATTGTTTACTCACAGTCCTATTCCTACTGGACTTTATTAAAACACCATCTGCCGTCAGCTCCGCCGGAATGGTGTGGAGTTGGAGGGAGAAGGTGGTGGATATGGAGTAGGAGGAGGAGGTGGTAGGAGGAGAAAAGGAGGAGGCAGTGCGGGAGGAGAGTGCGAGGGAAGGCGATTGATTTGGCTACGTCGGATGGCAGGAGTATGGCTGTACCGATGGCCTCCCACGGAGACAGAGTGTGGGCTGCCACTGTGTGGGTCTCTGAGTTTGGAAGGGACATCCAAATGAGATTTCTGATGCACGGAGGATGGGGTTTGGGTGGGGTTTGTTAAGCTAGCCTATAGCATGCAGTCCAGCTAGGAGAAGGATTTCCACTGGCTGGCACATGGACAGTTTGAATAGCAGCCATGCTAAGACTTCCACATCTCTAAAAGTGTACAGGAGAAGAACTTGGGGAGATAGATAAGTACGGGAGAATGTTGTATTGCTTCATTAGCAAGGTGTTTTTTTGTGTGGGGGGTTTTGCGTTTGTCTTTTATCCAGCCTAATACATCAGCCGGCCTTTTGGACCGCTCTGTGTTTTGAGTAAGATGGTGCACGGCGCACGGTTTGGTCAGGTTCACACTTGGCTTTGAATAAAAGTACAACACAGTGGGCAGAGATATTTCATTATAGGCCCTCCTGTCACACAGTGTGGCCCAGGTGCTAAGTACTGGGCTAATAACTGTGCGAGCGTCTATTTATGAAAACACACACACACAAACACACACGCACGCGCGCACACAGAGCCATAGAGCCATGCCCATGCTGTGTAATAATGTTCTGGGCCCGCCCATGTAATGACATACTGATGGTTATTTCATTAGCTATAATTTGTTAAGGGACGTGTCATTTAGGTCGAGAACCCTGGATTGATTGGACGGTCGCTGAAGGGGGGCGGGCTGGAACTGTTACAAGCTGGATCAATTAGTAGAGAGAGGCTATTGGGCCTGGACGCTTCTGGTGTGTTATGTGTGTGTGCGTGTGTGCGTGTGTGTGTGTGTGTGTGGGGGGGGGGTTCGTTCTGCACATTACCATCGAGTAGAATATCTATTTTGCAACAAAGCACTGTACACTTGATACGTCCATTGTATAGCATTACTGTACATAGTAGTAGTCACGGGTCCGCCATTTTGTCTCTGGCATCTACAGCCGTGGTTCTCAAACTTTTTCATGTCAAGGACCCCCAAAATGATGTATTTGGCCGAGGACCCCCATCTCAAAATATGTTGTTCCAAGGACTCCCAGAAGCACAGATTTGAGTTAAAAATGTTCGCTTTAAAATATATATTCAAAGATATGAACACATTTTCACGATTTTTCATAAAATAGCAGATCTACAAGCTCATATCATCAGAGACATCAGAAACTAAAGCGGGTTGTGTGCAGCGAAACAATTCAAATGGTGACAACGTTGGCCTTCCCAACATGCAGCTCCATCTGCAGCCTGCCTTGCCCCCGATGTGTCCGTCATATAAAGAGATGCAATGTCTCGTTGTGTTTTCCTAATTCATACCATGCACATCAGGCCATTAGAATAATCACATGCTGACGGTTTAACAGCCAAGGCTGATCCCTCATGTTGTTCAAACACAGGCTTATACAGTGGATGTTTATTTGCGGTCCGGAAATTTTCTGTGGGAATCAACGAGATGGAAGGCACGAACACATGTACATACAAACACACACACGCACACACACACACACACACACATAGACGTACGCGCACACGTGCGCACACACACACACACACACACACATGCACGCGTGCGTACACACGATAGCTGTGCCTGGATGCTCCATTACTGGAACGCTCCACAGAACTCTGTTTTAATTGGATACATATTGTGTAGAGAAGGGAAAAGGCTGGGCGAGGTGAGGACTAGAGAGCACATGCTTGGTAAAGCTTTACCTCCACACTGGGGAGGAGGAGAGAAAACGCACAACAGCGAGTGAAGCCTTGTTTGTGTCTGTCTGCCTGTCTGTCTGTAAAACCGTCCCTGTCTGTCTATCTGTCTGTCTGTCTGTCTGTCTGTTTGTCTGCTGGGGTTCCCAACGAAGACAAACTGCATTGTGGGAAGAAGCGCAGAGAGAGAGCGTTTCACTGTAGCGTCAGTCGGTCAACAAAGTATAGGGTTTAAGTGGTTACTAGACGGTTTATATATATATATATTTTGAAATGTTTTGTTTTCATTGTTTGTAGTTTAGTTTAGTTTCTTGTTTAGTTTAGTTTATTTCGATCCTCATCAACAGTATCACAAAACATAACACACTGTAATCCAATAATTCATTCTGGTTGATCGAAAAGGCATATAGGCTGAAGCTCAAAGCTTATTCATGGCTATCCTTCATACATGTTGGTTTAAGTCAGTTACATCATTTATAAAGTTCATATTGAATGAACACTCAAAAATATTTCGTAATTATATTCAAGACTACTTACGTTGTTCGTAATAATCGAACACTCGAGAATATTCAATATTTACATTCATGTCTTCATACTTACATACTTTTAATAATATGATATGATAATCATCATCATTTAATGTTTTTCTCTGGAGTTCAAATAGAAACAGAGATGTGACAAGGGAGCCAGGGATCCAAGGCGTTCCTCTGAAGGAAGTGCAGGGAGGCCACAGACCTCATCACACATGCAGTCGCTCTGTGAGTCAGCCATGCATTAGCACAGTGCGGTAGCTTGTCGGCGTGACCACGTTAGTGTGGGCCTCACACCTCAGCGGGCACGTCTTGCTCCCCGGATGGACACATGCAACCACAGAGAACGACCAGGAAAGACACACAACAGTCCCAGCGTTGCCATGTGTGCTTATTATAAGCGACTTTGGGCTTGTTTTTCTGTAAGGTTGCTTGTAAATATTGGTAGCTGCGGGTTTGCATTTTGTTGGGGCTTGTTTCTAAAGTGCAGTTGCTTATGTGGGCTTGTTTCCTAAATGTTGTTTAAACCAGTGGTTTCAAACACTTTCGTGTCAAGGAACCCCTAAATTAATATGTATTTGCCCAAATCTAAAAATACTTTTGTGACAGGTAGCCTTCCCCAGTACCAAATTTGTTTGTTTCAGAAAATATTCAAAAAAAATGTCACAAAGTGTTTTGAAAATAGCAGATCTTCAAGCTCACATCGCGCCTCAACGCGTTGTGAGCTTATAGACCGTCTATTTTTCAAAAAGCCGAAGTATGGGTTTAAAGTTCTCATTTGGCCTAATAGTCGATTCTTTCGGGCTTTTCTTCTCACATACCTAGTTGCTTATTTCTCTCGCAAAATCTGGCAACACCGAACAGTCCCTGAAGTCTGAACACAAGCCCACAACAACAACAAAACACGACTGAAACGTCAAGCCCGCCAAGTCAAATACATGTTGACACTCGCAGAGACGCTGTGTGAAGAGTGGATTTATTTATTTTCCGTTTCCGGCTGATTTTCTGCTGTGCTAATCATGTATCTATCCAAGTTATGTTTGTGTGTTTGTCATGGACATTTTGTTTTGTTTTTTATGCTTAGATGATGCTTCAGCACAACGGGGTGCCGCACAATAAACAAGACAAATCACATTTGCTACTGTTAGATGTGGAGGTCATGTACCAATGCTTCTAGCTGCAAAATATGATGCTATCCACAGGGACCTGACTGTGTGGGAGAGAGAGGCAGAGAGGAGAGGGCAGGGACTGTTATATAACTGCAAAATGGAAGGTGACATCTCCACCAGGGGAGCAAATAAACGCACTTTCATGAGGGCAACTGACCCGTGCCCACGTGTTTGTCTCTCTGCGTGTGCACACGCACAAGTGTTTGTGGGTGTGTGTGTGTGTGTGTGTGTGTGTGTGTGAGCGTGTGTGTGTGTGTGTGTGTGTGTGTGTGTGTGTGAGCGTGTGCATGTGTGTGTGTGTGCCATACCACACAAGCAGACCCTCTGTGGAAGCCCTCAGCTGGTGATGTTGTCGACGGTATGGGATCAAAGGTCAGAGCAGGGTTCATTATGACCTGCCATCTTTCACCATCCCCTGACGCCAGCACCCTGCCGGGAACCCAACACCCACACACGCGCACACACGCACACACACATGCGCGCACACGCACACGCACACACGCACACGCACACACACACACACACACACACACACACACACACACACACTAATCTAATTTAAATGATCTAATTTAAAATGAGATTATCACCATTTTAAAATTGTGAAACCTACCCCTATATATCGTGGATCTGAATATGAATAACTTTAACCCTGCCATCCCTATTTTGGGCATAATAGGCAAACAAGAAAAATAAAATTGCAGATCTACAAGTCGCACCGTGACGTGCTGTGATCATGCGGCTGTATTCTCTATTCATGGTACAAAGAAGTACAGGGCTTAAGTTATTAAAGGAAGGAACGTTCACTATGACATTATTGTCTTCACATTATAGTTAGATCTATTTTGGGAATATTGAACAAAGGACATGTGGTTATTTTTTTAACATGTTCTAAATATAGAATATTTAACTGCATCATAAATGCCCTCAAAATAACTTTTTGTAAGTAAAGGGACGGTATGCTGAAGAAAGTGTTTTTTGTAGTTTTCATGTGAACAGTGTAATATGAATTTCAGAATTAAATGTGATGTAAAAACCTTCATAGTACTGAACATAATAACATCATGTCCTACAGTTGAATCCCTTCTTAATATTCTTGGTAGGTACTGTAGTACAAACTTTATTAATGCAGTATACTTTTTAATTTGAAAATATTAGGCAGATAACGTACAATTAGGCAAATGGGACTCCCTTTCCTGCTCTTCTCACATATTAAATCAAACACGATAAAACGTTGGTTCTCAAAGTGGGGTCTGGGGACCCCCAGGGGTCCTTGAGGGAGTTCCAGGGGGTCCCCAACTAAATGATGGATAGTTAGGAACCAAATGGACCCTTACGGGTGTGTAACTCTGAGAGTGTACAAATGGAACCAAATGTACCCTGACGGGTCCATTTGGTTCCATTTGTACACTCTCAGAGTTAAATTAACAGATAGAAATGCCATTAAATGGGGGTCCGTAGCCTAATGCATGTCAAACAGGGGGTCCTTGAAATTAAAATGGTTGAGAATCACTGCTAGATCCATGCAAATCTTCTCTTGTGGGGGTCCCTGGCATATATTTTCAAATGGGGGTCCGCGGGCTAAAATAAGTGTCAATTTGGGGGTCCTTGACATGAAAAGGTTTGAGAACCACTGCGTTAAAACAGTACCGCACCATTGCGGCGCACTTTGCCAGGAGAGGACCCCAGTAATGGTGTCAACTCTACCATAAAATACCGAGGTGTTTTAAGAGTACACTAATGTATAGTATGACTGCATATAGTTATTTTAATCACTTTGTCTCAAAGCGACACACTGTTTTATAAGGCTCGTCAGTGCTGCGTTCAAAGCAAGCATCCGCCGTCACAACAGGATGTGCCTCTCCAACACTTCCTCTTCCTCTTATTAACGCTTTTAGTCACTATGGGTTGCCACGGATACCTAGCATGACACAGGCAAACAGGAAGGTAAACAAACAAGGAGTGAGGTAACTGTGTCAACACCAGAGACTGTAAAAAAAAATATGGACAGCTTCACGCCATTGGTTTCCACAGACTGTAAAATGAAGCCTATTTTGCAGCGATTTCAAATCCGCCATATTTCTATATCCGGTTGATATCCGGTCCGAAATGCAAACGGAAATGAATGCTATTGGCTGAAACCGCATGCGAGGACGGGTCTTCACTCGGTAGAACCAGTAGAAACTCTAGAAATATACCCTACTTTATCATTATGGGACCATAATTGACCAAAACGCATGGTGATTGAAAGAGGCCTTTAAACTAGCGACTGGAAGCAGTGGTGGAAAGTAACTAAGTACATTTACTTAAGTACTGTACTTAAGTAAATGTTGAGGTATTTGTACTTTACTTGAGTATTTCCAATTTCCAATACTTTTACTTCTACTCTCCAATACATCTCAGAGGCAAATATTGTACTTTTACTCCACTACAATGATGTGAAAACTTTAGTTACTAGTTACTTTTCAATGATTATTATGATATTATAAAACATACATTAACCACTTCAGCCCTATTTTATACATAGGCTATTTGAAAATAGCCGATCTAGCTTGTAGATCTGCTATTTTCAAATATTTTAGTACTTTTACTTTTGGTACTTTAAGTACATTTTGATGCCAATACTTCTGTACTTTTACTTACTAAGTAAATTTTGAATTCTGGACTTTTACTTGTAACAGAGTATTTTTATATTGCAGTATTGGTACTTTTACTTAAGTAAAGAATTTGAGTACTTTTTCCACCACTGGCATATAGTATTTATGACAATGTTTATTAAGGTAATGAAATCAAGTGTAAAGTTCGGCCAAAAACCCATGCGCTTGAATAGAGAGACCGTCTGTCTGTCTGTCTGTCTGTCTACTGTATCTCTATCTATCAATAAAGAGAAGATTAATACAAATATATCATCAATCATCCCTATACATACTACACCGTATACGACATTATCTTGAGATGCATTATCCACCAAAATATGTTTTTATTAAAATGTTGGGGAGGTTGGTGTAGGCCTTTTTTGTAAGGCCATCCGTGGGCATCTCTGTGGTGAAAATGAAAGGTCAACCACATGTACAGTTATTGAAGCATTGAGTCATTTTGATATATATATATATTTTTTTAATGAACTTTAAGCTCCCACAATGACCTACAGCTTAAATTAAAGATCTGTTCTCCCATAATTATACGGTCAATATAAATCTTTGATCGCAGACCTACCCACAAATGTCTGCAACTGCTTTTAAACTTGTGTTTAACCCATTCAATCCAGGGACGCATCTGTGTCATTTTAGATTTATTTGGGCTATTCAAAAATAGCAGATCTACAGGCTCATAGCACGGCACCGAGTTCCTTGCTATGAACTTGTAGATCTGCTATTTTTGAAAAATCGTGACAATTTGTGCAAATCTTTTAATATATATATTTTTAAGCGAACATTTATATCAAATATTTTGTTCCAGGGCTTGTAAATCTGCTATTTTTTGAATAGCCAAAATAAATCAAAAAATGACATAGATTCTTCCCCGGTTTAAAATGTGAATACGAAATTGTACTGCGATGCATCTCGACGACACGTGCAAATGAGGGCAACCTCAATGTCTTTCGAGAATAAACAAAGGTTTGAATGAACTGAACGAACATTATAAACAAAATACGGCGACTCAATTATCAGTCGGCCAGAGTTCACCGACAGTTGAGACAGTGAGGGAAGTAAAAAAAGAAAGAAAAAGAAACGACGCGTGGGTGTCTAGCGCCGTGTCAGCGTGTCTCTATCACCACGGTGATGGAGGGTCCAGCTGAGGATGAAGCCTTATGGCCTGTGACATGTTCCTCCACCCCTAGAGCCCCCCCCTTACACCTCCCCAACGCCCGCACGCCCGGCCTCCCCTACAAGCACCTTTTGTGCCGGGCTAAATGGGGTTGGATGCACCCCTTTAACTTTGATTTCCATTTCCCATTGTCCGCCCATTGACGGGGAGGGTGACTCCATCTGTGCTCGCCTTGCATGGTGCCACCCTTTCAATAGGCATATGCTCGGCGTGTAAGCGCCCTAAACGCGCCGAAGAATGGGGCGGAGGGGAGGGGAATAATGATATACAAGACAGGCCCCCTCGTCCCACAGAGAGACAGAGCAACTGAGAGAGAGAGAGAGCGAGAGAGGGGGGTATTCTATTCATCGATTTATTGTATGGCCCCCCCCCGTACAGCTTTCGCAGTCTTTTTTATGTATATTCAAGAGCGCAGAAGAGGGCTAGACAAAAGACCCCAACGTTGCACTGATGGAGTTTTAAATCGCGGTCAAGCTGCTTCGCTCGCCCTCCATGAGACGAAACTCTCTAAAACGTTCGCACGTGCGGCTTTAACCCGTCGAGACCGGGAACGCAGCCAGCCGCGTGTCGTTTTAAGATTTCTTTGAGCTATTCAAAAATAGCAGATCTACAAGCTCGTAGCGCGGCACCGAGTGCCGCGCTACAAGCTTGTAGATCTGCTATTTTAAAAAAATCGTGAACATTTGCGCAAATCTTTGAATTTATGTATTTTTTAAAGCGAAAAATTTAAACTCAAATCTTTGCTTCTGGGGGTCCCTGGAAGAACATATTTTGAGATGGGGGTCCACGGCCAAATACATATAATTTTGGGGGTCCTTGGCATGAAAAAGTTGGAGAACCACTGATATTATAGTTTTTTCAAAAAACTGTTAGGATTTAGAAGACATTTGTAGAATTTTCAGAATCAAAGATTTGTCTTCCAAATGTTCGCTTTAAAAACAAAAATGTATTCAAAGATTTGCTAAATTTTTCAAGATGCAGCGCTACGAGCTTGTAAATATCTGCTATTTATTATAGCCAAAATAAATCTAAAATGACACAGATGCGTTCCCGGTCTTAATGGGTTAAACAGGAGAGGGGAGATGGCAGCTTTAGCCTGGCAGAGGGGCCACAAAGAGAGAGAGAGCCTCCCCACCACCCAGACCATTGATAACTGTTAGCCGAGGTGGCGGCGCTAGGGTCATTTTGACTTGGAAAAGTGCAATACGCTGTGAAAACAGGCCCGTTGTGTTCACTCCCCCCCCCCATCAGATCTTATCTCCACATGTGATAACACCACTTAAGATCTCATACAGTAACCACACATTAAGTCATTTCCCTCCCCAAACAAACGGAAGAGGAAAGCCCGGTTACAAGAGTGGAAAAAAATACTAATAATAAAATGGGGTTTTTGGTGCGATCGTTATTTATTAGTCAATGTTTGTCTTTGATCTTTATCGACATAACCTAATTTTCATTTTTGGGGGGCGGGGGGGGGGGGCACTCGAGCTGAAATCACCTTTTGTTTTTTTGGGCCTTAAATCCTGACTTAGTCGAACAGAGCGGCCTAATCCAAAGGGTATAAAAGAGGAAACCAGACGATTATTACTTTGTTCCCTCGCTCATTCACTCACTCGTTCATTTATTCATTCTCTCTCCCCGCCCGCCCGTCCGTCAACCTTATCCCTAATCTCTCTCTTTATCCCTGACACCCATGACGCTCATATACTCATAGCCTCTACTGCCCCTGCACTTACCCCCAACCAGGCCCCCCTCCCCTCTCTCCCCATCCTCACAGATCAGTATGTAGGACTCTATCGATTACAAGCCTGTCATACAAAACGACCTAATGGGAGGGTCAGCTTTAATGTAAGGGGCGGGGGGGGCTTCTCCTCCTGCCTCGTTCGCCTCTCTCCCCACCCCCTGCCGAGCTCCGCCTTGTCCCTCTTTAGCCCCTTTACCATTGGAGAGAGAGAAGGACCGTGAAAAATCAACAGCCGAGCCCGTCACTCCGTCATTCCCCCCTCCTCCCTTTCCTCTTTTTTACAACAAGGCCCACACCGCCGGCTGCTGTTGGACGGCCCATGTGCGAGGGTATTTAGTAGGGGGGCTTGAAAGCTGAATGGAGAAGGAGCCTTGGTAGAATAGGGAGGGGGGGGTGGTCTAAGAGAGAGGGAACAGAAGGAGCCCTCTCCGGAGGGGTGCTGCTGTGAGGGCCCCGTCCTGTTTTATAGACTCCCCTGAAAGAACGTGATTACAGATCATTATCCAATTGAAGCAGATTGATGGGCCGGGGTCAAAGTAATATAGCTCATAGCAGCTCGGGGAGAAAAACGGGGAGGGGCCGAACTGGAGTGTGGGGGAGGACGGATGGAGAGAGAGAGGAGAGGGGGGGGGGGATTTGGAGGGGACAGAGAGAGGGTACAATGGTCTGGATTGTTGTCCCCCCCCCTGTGGAATGGAGAAGGAGAGAGGGGGAGATGGGAGAATTAACCCATTGAGACCGGGAACGCACCTGTGTAATTTTTTTTGTTTTCTTTGGGGTATTCAAAAATAGCAGATATACAAGCTCATAGCCCTATGAGCTTGTATATCTGCTATTAAAAAAAAAAAAAAAAAAAAGGAAACATTTTTGCAAATCATTGAATATATATATTTACATATATTTAAAAAAATTTACTCAAATCTTTGTTTCTCTACAAATGTCTACTAAATCCTAAACAGTTTTTTTTTTAAACTTATGATAACTAATGAAACTTATAATATCAGTGGTTCTCAAAATTCTTTCATGTCAAGCCCCCCCAAAATGATATGTATTTGGCCGCGGACCCCCACATCTCAAAGTGTTGTTCCAGGGACCCCCCCAAAAGCAAAGATTTTAAAAATGTTTGCTTTAAAAAAAAATATATATATTCAAAGATGTGCACATAATTTTCAAGATTTTTCAAAAATAGCAGATCTACAAGCTCGTAGCGCGGCACTCGGTGCCGCGCTATGAGCTTGTATATCTGCTATTTTTTGAATAGCCCAAAGAAATCTAAAGAATGACACACAGTACACGGTCTAAATGGGTTAAGTGGAGGAGGAAGACTCCAACTTGTCCAGTGAAAGATGGGGAGCTTTTCTTTTCAGGGAGTGGGCTGAATTGGTGCAACAAGTGCTGATGGAGAGATGCTGGAGTCCGCCTGTCATCACAAGAGGGCAGATAAAGAGATCTTTATGTAGCGAGGGGACGTAGGATAATTTGTCTGAAGTGACTCGGCTCCGTGTCTCCCTTGTCAAGCGGGTGGTCCCGTTTTTTTTTTTCCGGGTAACAGTTTGAAACGGCGCTAATGGCAATTGTTAGATAAGAGACGTTGTATTTTCAACAAGCCTTTCACTGTAGAGTAGACTGAGTTTTATCAATTGGCAAACGATGCTGGTTTAACCACTCGGATACAGTTTCCAGCCAATAAAATGGGTTACATGTACCCTGAAATTATGAATCGTACGAGAGAATGGCCGTTTACAATTTGCTTTTTGACCAAAAAAAATATTAAATTAACGAAAAGAAAGTCAGGAATAAAGAAATTCAGAAATAAAGAAATTCAGAAAGAAATAAAGAAATTCAGAAAGAAATAAAGAAATAAAGAAATAAAGAAATTCAGAAATAAATAAATAAATAAATAAATAAATAAATAAATAAATAAATAAATAAATAAATAAATAAATAAATAAATAAATAAATAAATAAATAAATAAAGTCAGAAAGTCGGAAATAAAGAAAGCCAGAAATAAAGAAAGTCAGAAATAAAGAAAGTCAGAAATAAAGAAATAAAGAAAGCCAGAAATAAAGAAAGTCAGAAAGTCAGAAATAAAGAAAGTCAGAAAGTCAGAAATAAAGAATGAAATCAAAATAACCTTTTTAGATCAAAGCAATATCCATGAAAACATTATCGGGGTTGTTGCTATTGCATTATTGTATTACATGCATACTCGATACAGTAAAGATTGCCAAAATGTATGTAAAGACACAAAGCAGCATGCTATTTGCTCCGTGTTTCTTTCATCTCAGTGAGTCAGATGCTACGCGGAAAGCTAATGGCCTGACCCTTATTTTAAATGTTCGGATGTATACTGTATATATATATATATATATAAACTGTACTTGCCTATAAACACAACCATTCCCCTCAACCCTTCTCTTCCTAAAGTAAATACAATCCATTACAATGCATGATAGCCCTGACCTTTCCAATACGCTGGTAAAGGTAGATTTCAGATGATGAACCGTAGCACTTCAGAGCTTCAAACACGGGCAGAATGGCTTCCAACTGCCTTGATAATAATAATGCACCCCCGTGCACTGTGACTGAAGCAGCACAGCTGACCTGATGAGTCATTTTCAAATTAATTAAACCACTGCAAAGGAAAGAATATTTCTTTGTATTTTTTCTGAATGACTCACTGCTTGGCTTTTACGTTTATATGCAATGTGCAAAACAGTCATATATTGGTTCAACCATGCAGTAGCCTATAGCATTTACGGTACTGTACTGTACAGCCACGTAGCCAAAAACACAAACATATCAATTCCACAGCAGTTATTTTAACCCATTAAGGCCTGAAGCCGATTCTACATAATGTCTTCTAAATCCCAATAGTTTTCTAAAAAGCGTATGTTTCTATATCAGTGGTTCTCAAACTTTTTCATAATTAACTTTTTCAAAATATTTTGTTCCAGGGACCCCCAGAAGCAAAGATGCTGGGGGTCCCTGACAATTGTCAGGGGCCCCCCCAGACAATTGCTTTTTTAGCTCAAATAAAAAAAATATGCAGATGCGTTCCCGGGTCTTAATGGGTTAAGAAATTATCACTGGTTAATTTAAGATATTATCACTCGTTGTTTTACGAAGCCGCCACGAGCCGCACTTTTCGAAAGCGCGCGAACGGGACAGAAATTCATCAAACGGTTTCTATTTTATCAGGCAAGCGTGCACGGATGCTTGTAGCACACCAAAAAAAAAAATCACGCTGACATACCATAAGCTGGTATGTCATGGGCGTCTTCACAGTATGACACTATGAATCTGATGTATTCATTAACGGTTCGTTAGCAGGATCTGCGGTTCTGCGGACTGGGTGCCAATCGGGCTGGAGTCTTGTGACAGGAAAGAGACTTTCGGCTACAATAGAGGGACTTATGGGTAATAGCTACGGCGCTGAATAGCCTTTTGAAATTTGCAGACACGATGCGTCTCTAACACCCCCCCCCCCATTCCCACCAGCTTAAAAGGCCCGCAAATGTAAAAAAAAAAAAAAAGGGAAAAGAAATCCCTTGAAGACAGCAAAGCGTATGTTTTAGTTCAAGCTTGACATTTCATCTTTTCGCCCGGGATATTATTAACAAAACGGACCCCGACTGAGGCATGAGTTTGGGGACTTTGAAACAGTCTTCCGTCTTCGTGCGGGGACCGTGGTTGGTCGACTTGCGCCACCTGGCGAGAACGAGTAGACGGCCTTAAAAAAAAAAAGAAGAAAATCATCTGAGAGTTTCACAACATTGCTCTGTGTGGCCTTTGAGCAGTGGTGTAGAGTAGCTAAGTATATTTACTCAAGTACTGTACTTAAGTACAATTTTGAGGTACTTTTACTTTACTGGAGTATTTCCAATTTTCCATACTTCTACTTCTACTCCACTACATCTCAGAGGCAAATATTGTACTTTTACTCCACTACAATTATTTGAAAGCTTTAGTTACTAGTTACTTTGCAGATATAAATGATTATAATATAATCATTTATATCTGCAAAAATAGGGCTAAAGTGGTTAATGTATGTTCTATAATATTATTATAGAACATACATTAACCACTTTAGCCCTATTTAACCTACTTTAGCCCTAAATTAGCAGATCTACAAGCTCACAACGCGTCGCATTGCGATGCGTTGTGAGTACCTGCTATTTTCAAACATTTTAGTACTTTTACTTTTGGTACTTTAAGTACATTTTGATACCAATACTTTCATACTTTTACTCAAGTACATTTTTAATTCCGGATTTTTACTTGTAACAGAGTACTTACATTGCAGTATTGATACTTTTACTTGAGTAAAACATTTGAGTGCTTTTTCCACCACCGCCTTTGAGTAATTATTGGATTAATTAAGTATGCACTTCTAATCACAGAGTCTGTGACGCACTTGTTTCCAAGACTCTGAAGGGAGAACCTGTACAGTACGTATAAGGAAGTGCTTAGCGAATCTCCGGCTCATTTTGGGAGGAAGTGAATTTGCGAGGCGACAGACAGTGGGGGCAATGCATGCAATCACACATGTGTCCTGGGCTGGCACTGCACAACAAATATACACCACGTGTGTGTGTGTGTGTGTGTGTGTGTGTGTGTGTGTGTGTGTGTGTGTGTGTGTGTGTGTGTGTGTGTGTGTGTGTGTGTGTGTGTGTGTGTGTGTGTACTGTGTACACATACCATACCATACAGTACACATGTGCTCATAAAAGTCCAAAGTACAGACATGTCCCCCACTGAATGCATATAAACT
>NC_137623.1:12111942-12251942 GCF_963280865.1 Gymnoscopelus braueri | reverse complement strand
TCGAGTAAAAGTACAAAAGTATTGGTATCGAAATATACTTAAAGTACAAAGGTAAAAGTTCTCATTGTGCAGAATGTCGGTTCCATACAAAAATACTGCATAAGGTCAAATGTATGTATGATACTTTTGTAATATCTCAAATGAATTTCATTCATCTCAAGACACTATAACAGTGGTTCTCAAACCAGTGGTCCGGGGACCACCAGTGGTCCTTGAGGGGGTTCCAGGTGGTCCCCAGCTAAATGATGGAGAGTTGGTAACCAAATGGACCCTGGCTTACAGATCTTTAACTCTTGAGAGTGTAAAATGAAACCAAATGTACCCGTAAGGGTCCATTTGTTTTTTTCAATTATTGTTAAACATCTGCATTAATGAATTAAATCATTTCTATTTTGATCAACGTTTGCCAGTTACGGTACCACATCAATACAGCATGGAATTGTGGACAACGATAACAAAATCTTCTATGTTTTGGGTCTGAGAGTCTAAATCTCATGAGACGGTGGTCCGTGGCGCAAATGGCGAAAAAATTATGGACCTTGATATGAAAAAAAGGGTTGAAAACCACTGCACTATAATAAACATACACATAATAAAATAATATAGATTTTCAAATAATACAAGCTAATCAGCCTGACAAGTCAATTAAAGCATCGCGTAAACAAGTTGCCTTTGAAGCCTCTCATTGACTGTAGATACAGTGCTGGGGCCTAGCATGCTCTAAACCCAGTTCCAGGCGGAGTAGGGAAAAGCAGGACTCACTCCCTCTGCGTTACACTTAGTCAGATAATTGGAAATGCGAGGGCATTAACTCCGACGGGATTAAGAGGGGGGAATTAAATATGTTAACCCATTAAGACCGGGAACGAGTCTGTGTAATTTTTTAGATTTGAGCTAAAAAAAAAGGATTATTTTACACTTTGGCTATTGAAAAATAGCAGATATACAAGCTCGTAGCGCGGCACCGAGTGCCGCGCTACGAGCTTGCATATCTGCTATTTTTTTTTAAATCTTGAAAATGTGTGCAAATCTTTGAAAATACATATTTTTTAAGCGAACATTTGTAACTCAAATCTTTGCTTCTGGGGGTCCCTGGAACAAAATATTTTGAGATGGGGGTCCACGGCCAAATACGTATCATTTTTGGGGGTCCTTGACGTGAAAAAGTTTGAGAACCACTACCATAGTAACATAATTGTTTAAAAAAAAAAACTGTTCGGATTAAGAAGGTATTTGTAGAATCAAAACCTCAGGCCTTAACGGGTTAATCCCCAAAATAGGTAAATAGCCTCGGCGATACAATAACCAATTTCTAGGGTTTTCCTCCCCCGAGGACACGTCTGCCTTTGAACGCAACTTGCTAACACACATGTTCGCTAACACACTCACACACGCACACACACACACACACACACACACAGAGAGCAGACACGGTGAAACAAAAAGTGTGTTGGGTGTTGTGTAAAGTTCTTCTCCAAGGTCATGCCTGTGGTGTGCGTGTGCATGCGGCCCCGTGGCTGACTCCTGAACCTGCTCTCCTAAGGTTCTGCCTCTTTTGTTCCAGAGATCATTACCTCTGTCGCTCTGCTCTCTCCCCACTACGCCTCCCGAGACCGCTCCGTCGCCATGTGTTCGTCTGCCTTGTAATTATAGCACGGTCCTCCATGTCATGGTTTAGGGACTCTGCCACGCGCGTGTGTGCGTGTGTGTGTGTGTGTGTGTGTGTCAGGGGACTACCTGAGTGTGGAAGATGCGTGGCATTGTAATGTCTTTGTCTGTGTGTCTGTGTGTGTGTGTGCGTGTGTGTGCGTGTGTTTTCATATCACAAAAAAAACGATGGTATTGTAAACCGAACATCACTTTTTATCCAAAGACATTGCCTTTGGAGATGGGGGGGGGGGGTCACCATTCATTAAACCATCAAGACCGCGAACACATCTGTGTCATTTTAGGTTTCTTTGGGCTTTCAAAAATAGCAGATCTACAAGCTCAAAGCGCGGCACCGAGTGCCACGCTATGAGCTTGTAGATCTGCTATTGTTGAAAAAACTTGAAAATGTGCGCAAATCTTTGAATATATATATATTTTTTAAACATTTGTAAAATATGTTGTGCATGGTACCACTCAGGAGAAAAGATTTGAGTTACAAACGTTCGCTTAAAAGATATACACATTCAAAGATTTGCACACATTTTCACGATTTTTCAAAAAATAGCTGATCTGCAAGCTCATAGCGCGGCACTCGGTACCACGCTATGAGCTTGTATATCTGCTATTTTTGAATAACCCAAAGAAATCGAAAAAATATGACACACAGACGCGTTCTCGGTCTTAATTGGTTAAACCACACTCTCACTGGGGAAATGGAATAACAACACCGCCGATACAGTGGACGCAAAGTGCCGGAGCATCAGTCGGAGGCAGAAATCAAGTCAAAAAGTGGCCCCACAGAGATCAAAGAACATTTTTTATACACAATTAGCAGACTACAATTTCGGCTGGAACTGAAGCATAGCAAGAAGACCCCCAAGGTCAATTGCTTGCTTGCCTCTGATTTTTTTTTTTTTTTTTCATGCTTCTGTTCTGTGTGTCCATATAAAAAGATGTATGTCTTAAAGCGACGGAGAGAAAAAAAAGAAAGAAAATAATAATAAACGAGAGGAGTCAATCATGGAAGAATGCAAGACCGTAAAGAACCACACAGTCAAATTCAATAAAGTCATTATTCCCTGGCTTAGCCGTGGAAATAACTTTTATTTTCCTGAAAACCATATACTGCATGCCTCTCTCTCTCTCTCTGTCTCTCTCTCTCTCTCTCTGCACTCCTCTCTTCTCAGTGCTGGCTACAGGGCATGTAGAATGGCACTGATACTCCCATTCAACATTTGGCAACACGAAACCCTGTTATTTAACCCAAAAATGCCGTTGTCGCTCCACGATGTATCGCCGCGCGTCCACAAGAAAGAGGGAAAAACGGGCGGTGAACACATCGGACACAAGCCTTCCCGTATTACCTCTGACATATTCCATTAGGTCACATTACACATAATGACGGCAAAACAGCTCTCGCGTCGTACGAAGAGGAGTTATCGCATAAGAACCACCCCCCTCCCCCCCTCTCCCCCAATCTCCTTCAAGTAGGAAAAAGAAAAGAAAACGCTCAGCACAAAGTTGCTTATCTCATCCTCCCCAAAGCCCAAGGAGGAACCACACACACGGTCCAAGCTGAACCTTATCAGTCATTAGGCAGTTAAGTACTTGCCCAGAGAGGAATTAGATTTTGGAAGGGGAGAGTTATGGAGATAACCAGAGTGGCACACACTTATTTGGTAATGATGTCTCATTTTTCAACACATTTATGGTTTTGGGACTGCAGCTAGCACACAATGCTGGGTACACAGCATTAAGTAATACTTTTTTCTCAAATACTTTTTGTGTTAAATAACAAACGAGTGGTAGTATTTTGAGGTGGAAAGTGAGCCATTTATCTATAGTGTCAGAATATACATTTCTATTAATAGTATTTTTTTTGCCATTTAAGCCATATTTAAAATGTATATATATATATTTTTTACAATTATTATTTTTTTCTATGTGAAATTAGCCGATCTACAAGCTCACACCAGGTTGCGATGCAGTATATTGTGATCTTGTAGATTAGCACAAAAAAAAAAATCCTATAATGACATGCTCCAAATAAGAACGCCAGGGTTAAAGTGGTTAAATGGTATAATGTTCTTATTTTACATTTCCACCCTAACCCGTGTCACAAAACATTCCACCTGGTTCCCTTCATGGTAGTTACCCTGCTTTAACTTACAGGTGCGGTCACTGTGACCTCACCAGCTGTAATGCGTAGAGTGTTAATGACACTAAACAGGCTATATACAGTGTAAGCCCAGAGAAAGAGGTGCAGGCTATATTTCTGTCTATATCCTGGACTTCCAAGCTAAAAGAGGCCCCAGCCAAACAACATTGCTGCCTTGCCAGACTTGCTCTACGCTCAACTTGTTGTTGCTCCGGCGGCGCTGCCAGTGGAACAAATTGCCGAGCGTTTAGTCCAAACTTTTATTTGGTTCACAAAACGAGACCCCATGCCATAGATGTGGGCGAGGGGTATTAATTTAAGGAAATGAGCGCCGGGGTAAATAAAGGGCCTGTCTGGTTGTTGGCCTCGACAGGAAATGCTATGCAGGGGACCGGTGGAATGGGGAGGCGTGGGGAGGGGGGGAGAGGAGGGGGGGAGTGAAGGAGGAGAGACGGGCTGATGGGAGGAAGGAGGAAACGATTATGACCTCATTTAATAGTCTCTCTCTCTCTCTCTCTCTTTAAGTCTCTCTCTCTCTCTCAGGGCTGCGGCTCCCAGGCAGAGTTCGGGGAAAGGAATGCCCAGCTTCAAAACCGCAAGTCACCTCCGAACATGGGAGCGTTTGGCCTAAGTGTTTCCTGTTGCAATAAAAATGTATGTCAAGTATGTGAACCGCGGTTCCTCTCTGGCTCGACCCCTGCCGAACACACTTACTTTACACACATGCCCCGACACACGGACACACACGTGCATATCACACACACGCAGGCAGGCAGGCAGGCAGGCATGCACGCACACACACACACACAGACACACACACATACACTCATACACACAATATGCACATTAATGCACAAACACTCGCTGCACCCCACTTTGTCTTGTTTTGAATCTTCCGCACCCAAGGTGAGTCGATTTATGAAGTATACAGCGAGCTCACAACCACAGCAGTGTGATTAATCCAACCGCGGTGAGTGTGTGCGTGTGTGTGTGTGTGTGTATGTGTGGGTGTGCGTGCGTGCGTGCGTTTGTGTGTGTGTGTGTGTGTGTGCGTGCGTGTGTGTGTGTGACCGTGTCACAAAGCCCCATGTGTGTGTGTGTGTGTGTGTGTGTGTGTGTGTGTGTGTGTGTGTGTGTGTGTGTGTGTGTGTGTGTGTGTGTGTGTGTGTGTGTGTGCGTGTGCGTGTGTGTGACCGTGTTACAAAGCCCCATGCCGTTCTGGTGGCAGGCTCACGATAAGAGTTTGGGGAAGTCGTCGCCATGGCGATAGCCACGGGCGCCATAATGTGTGGGGAGGGGGGGGGGGGGGAGGGGGGCTCCGGTGCTAATTTTATTCATTTACCTCCCTCTCTGGATAATTGTTTCTGTCAACCGGGCGACGGCTTGATAAAGGATTTCACGGCCGCTGAAAAAAAACAGTTACACGGCTATACTTTGGAACGGCGATCGCCAGAGACGATTATATTTATCACCTGCATTAATATCCATACTCTGGTGCAAATTGATTCATTCTCTGAGGAGCGCTGTCACACGAAACAATGTGCCATTTTTTTATTTTCTTTTGGGAGAGAGAGAGAGGGGGGGGGATTGTCAAAAAGAAGATATCCACCGTTTGACACACCTGCTCTCACGCACACACGCGCACACACACACACACACACACACACACACACACACACACACACACACACACACACACACACACACACACACACACACACACACAACACACACACACACACACAAATAAGAGGATATCGTTTACTTTTGGGATATTGAATAAAACACCTTTCTTTGTATTTGAAAAAGTGAGGGTTCAAACTAAATTGCTTATTGTTCACAGCTGTGGTCGGATGACACCAATACTCTTTCATGCTAACACATGCAGTCACACTCTGACACAGAGGTGCACGCTTCTTTTCACGACTGTCTCTGGGATGCAATGTTTTATATTGTACATTACAATGGAGAGTAGAGTGAATCTAAACAGACTAACAGTTTACTGTACTTCCAATCAGCTGTAATGAGGGGGGAAAAAAAAGGTCTTTACAAGAGTGTTTCCCCTCAAATCTTCATAATTAGCCTACCATAATGATACCTTTCACTGGGTCAAACCATGTTTCTCAAGCTGGGGGTTACAGATCAAGAAGTAAAATAAACCGGTTACGAGCTTGTAGATCTGCTATTTTGAAAAATCGTGAAAATGTGTGCAAATCTTTGAATGTATGTATTTTTAAAGCGAACATTTTTAACTCAAATCTTTGCTTCTGGGGGGGTCCCTGGAACAAGATATTTTGATGGGGGTCCGCGGCCAAATACATATAGTTTTGGGGGTCCTTGACATGAAAAAGATTGAGCACCACTGACATAGAAACATACGTTTTTCAGAATACTGTACTATAGAATCGGCTTCAGGTCTTAATGGGTTAACAAAGTCATCAATTGTGCCAATAAAAAAAGAAGAAGCATGTACGGCTGTTTCCTCGACGGGTTGCCCCCAAAACGTCAATCAAAAAGCTTTGGATTTCACGGATCACCTTTCCTTCAGGGACTGACAGACAGTGTCCCACCTATTCAGAAGAAGCCTGGCCCCGGAAGTCTTTCCCCTCCAGAGTTTAAAAAAAACATGTCGCTGTGCCTACGCTTGGGAGGGACGTGCTTTTATACCACTCTTTGTAAAACAGTGTTTCTTCCCTCTTTCATCAAAAAAAGAAAAAAACGTCAGACGTAGCCATGCTCTTCCTCATGCTTTTATTGCTATGCTATCCTAAGTGTAGTACTGTCCTTAATGACTGCACTTATTGAATGTACTGAGATGCATGGTGAGAGCAGGGCAGCTGGAGCCTGCATGCTTTGAGCGCCAAGCTTCAGTGGACAAATGCATGACGACAGAGAGGGGAATGGAGCCCAGCGCGGGCCTTCCCTTCATTTCCCCTCCTATCCCTATACCTCCACCATGCTGCTGTGTTTGTCTGTGGGAGTTCAGCCCTGCATGTGCAACCAACGGGGTCAGCACGACCCTTCTTCTGTAAAGGACAGAGTGACACACGGTCCCTCTGAAAGAGAGAGAGAGAGAGAGGGGGGGAGGGAGAGAGAGAGAGAGAGAGAGAGAGAGAGAGAGAGAGAGAGAGAGAGAGAGAGAGAGAGAGAGAGAAAGGAGAGAGAGAGAGGAGGGAGAGAGAGAGAGAGAGAGAGAGAGAGAGAGAGAGAGAGAGAGAGAGAGAGAGAGAGAGAGAGGGGTGAGGGAGAGGGGTGAGGGAGAGAGAGAGGAGAGAGAGAGTAGAGAGAGAGGGGGGGGGGAGAGAGAGAATCTGGCAGTTTCTTGAAATAGAGTCTTTCGAAGAAAACATTGGCCAGATGCTTTATATGTATGTATGTGTGTGTGTGTGTGTGTGTGTGTGTGTGTGTGTTGTGTGTGTGTGTGTGTGTGTGTGTGTGTGTGTGTGTGTGTGTGTGTGCGTGTGCATGCGTGTGCTTATAGGGGTATTGCATGCATGCTTACATGTGTGTCTGTGCGCGTGCGCGCAAACACACACACACACACACACACCCACACACACACACACACACACACACACACACACGCATGCACGTACGCACACACACAGATTTGTCTTGTTAAAGTCACTCTATAACTCAACTCAGTCCCATTTGCTTTAAAGAGCCCTGTAGAGGAGGTAGTGGTTAGGAGAGGAGAGGAGAGGTTAGGAGAGGAGAGGAGAGGGCAGCTCCCTTTGCTGTGTGGAATGAGAGGTATGGAGTTGTAATGATCATTCATGCATGCATCTCACTCATTTTTCTCCCCTCTCCCCTCTTTAGCTTTCCTTTCAGCTCTTTACGTCTTTCTCTCCACACACACACTCTCTCTCTTTCTACGACCAGTTTTTACATTCTTCACTTTTAGAACAGGGCCAACAGAGAGAGACAGAACATGAGAGAAAAAGAGACATGGTAGAGGTAGAGAGACAGAGGGAGAGAGAGAGAGAGAGAGAGAGAGAGAGAGAGAGAGAGAGGACCAGTGGAGTTGGGGAGCAGCACAGCGTGAGATAAAGGAGAAGAACCGCTGAACTACAAACAACCCGGGCTGCTCATTACAGAGGCCTAGGTCTGACTTCTATACCTTCAAACACACACACACACGCCCGCACGCCCGCCCGCGCCGCCCGCCCGCCCGCCCGCACGCACGCACGCACGCACGCACGCACGCACGCACGCACACACACACACACACACACACACACACACACACACACACACACACACACACACACACACACACACACACACACACAAGGGTACAAAAATGTCTACTTCCTTGCGCACAGTTTTCAAGTAAAATATACCCTGAGAGACAAAAGATCGTCCCCCCCTCCCCCCCAACGACCTAAAAAAAAAACGCAAGGAAAGAAAGAGAAGAGGAAGTATTTTTGTGTGTGTGTGTGTGTGTGTGTGTGTGACCCTCCATTCACATCGTGACAGCTGATTAAACACTTAACACAACTTGTTTATTTACATGTGATTTCCTGCCCCAACGGATGATCAGCTGCCTCTCTATACATCATGGTTCACAAATACTGTCACATTGAAATAAGTGTCACCACATTGTATCTAATAGTACTGACTGATAACCAGCTAGGATACGTTGAATAGCCTGCAAATGCTATGATGCTACTGTCTGTTATGGTGATTGTGTGAATATTAAAAAGTAACCAATTCTTGGCATTGAGGTGTCTTCAAAGAATGAGGTCAAAATGATATTACTGCATTATATATACTGTGTGTGTGTGTGTGTGTGTGTGTGTGTGTGTGTGTGTGTGTGTGTGTGTGTGTGTGTGTGTGTGTGTGTGTGTGTGTGTGTGTGTGTGCGTGTGCGTGTGCGCGTGTGTGTACACATTTGTAAATAGATGATAAATAACCCAGTTTTGCTCTGATGCACAATTCATAATCAATAAACAAAGAAATGCCATACAAATGTCTATGCTTGATTTCACTGTTTGTATCCCATTGTGATAAGAGCACAGACCAATTTATGTTATCTTTACGCACACGCACGCACACACATACACACACACACAGCAAGTTAAAACAAATAAAATGACTGCCGTACAGACAGAGCCATATTACTTCATCAACATTTACAACTCACTCTCTTATGTTTAAACACACAATGGAACCGAAGGCCAGTGGCGTTATCCAATCCAGCGGGGAGATGTAAATATTAAAAAGAGATGTATGGAGATGTGACAGGGAACAGGATGACAATATGCTCCTCAGATATTCCTTTACAAGTTTCTCAGAAGATCTCCTTGCCTTTTTTCTCCCCCCCCCCCACCCCCCCTCTCTCTATTCAAACAGAAGACTGCTGGTAAACCAGCGTTGCAGTGGTTTGGCTTGATAATCCCCCAACTCCCCTCCTCCGCTCAACGCACTGACACATGTTCTGTGAAATACTGCCATCTCTTGGCATTTCAAAATAAGGGCTCCTTGTACCAGGCCCAAAGGAAGAAGGAGGCATGATTTGGCTTGGTTTGGCTTGGTTTTTTCAGACCTCTATACAATCACAATGTCACGCGGGTCACGTGAGGTCAGCTGCTCTCATGGAGCAGAGTGTGGGATGTTTAAAAACTTAAATACATTTAGATAAAAGAGGAACAAAGATGGTTCGCGATTCGCTAAATGGAAAAGGCCAGTTTTTAAGTGTTGTACGCTTGTAACGTTTTAGCCTTGAAATGTGTCTGGCAACCTATGCTGCGGGTCATTTCCTTTCTATGCGCACACAAAAATAATAAATAAATAGATTAATAAATAAATATTAATAAATACACGGTAAATATAAGGGTATAAATACACATACCGTATATACTGTACATATATATATATATTTACACATTTAATTGTTTGGTTGCCTATGCTGTTTTTATGCCATGCTGTATGCACATAATTATACTGTATGCACACACACATATAAACTCATTATTCTTTGACAGGTTTCTCCGCTGGTTCTTTTGAGAGCCCAAAAAAACCCCACCTCTCCATTCTACGTACATGAAAAAAAAACTGAGGACTTCACATGGCTCTTTGTTATTTTTCTTCTTTCTTTTTCTGTTTTCTATTTTTTTTTGTGAACGAGAGCGAAAGCATATTTCTGTGCCAGTTCAGAGTGTGTAGTGGAGTTGTAATTCAATACTCCCCAGTCAGTGCTTTTTGAGGGGTTTCTCTACAGAGAGACTGTTGTGTTTCACAGAATGTATTTCCACCGTGGAACAGGTTGTTCATCACAAGGTCTGTTGATCTTAACCCTTTGAGACCGGGGAAGGCGTCTGTGTAATTCTTTTGATTTCTTTGGCTATTCAAAAATAGCAGATCTACAAGCTCATAGCGCGGCACCGAGTGCCGCGCTATGAGCTTGTAGATCTGCTATTTTTTGGGGGGGAAATCGTGAAAATGTGTGCAAATGTTTGAATATATATATTTTTTCAAGAAAACATTTGTAACTCAAATCTTTGCTTCTGGGGGATTCTACAAATGTCTTCTAAATCTGTGTTGCTATAATATCAGTGGTTCTCAAACGTTTTTCACGTCAAGGACCCCCAAAATATTTTGTTCCAGGGACCCCCAGAAGCAAAGATTTGAGTTAAAAATGTATATTATATGCACGAAGATTTGCACACATTTTCACGATTTATTTTTAAAAAATCGCAGATCTACAAGCTTGTATGAGCTTGTAGATCTGCTATTTTTGAATAGCCCAAAGAAATCTAAGAATGACACGGATGCGTTCCCGGTCTAAATGAGTTAAACACACACACACACACACGCACCCCCACACACACGCACCCCCACACACTCGCACACCCCCACACACTCGTGCACCCCCACACACCCCCACCCCCTCGCACACTCACACACACACACACACACACACACACACACACACACACACACACACACACACACACACACACACACACACACACACGCACACGCACACGCACACACACACACACACACACACACACACACAGAGAGAGAGAGAGCTGGGAATTTTGAAGTGTGAAAATAAACATCTCCACCTAACCACTAATCTTCTCTCTCCCTCTCTCTCTCTCTCTCTCCCTCTCTCTCTGTGTGATCTGAAGCTGTTTTAATCTCGAGCATCATTTACAACTCTCTGGTTTGGATTCATCCCATCAGTCCATGTGTTATTGTAGTGGAACAACCTAGTGCCGGGGCCCGGCCCCTCTCTCTGCTTAGTGAAACTGTCATAGGCTGTGATTTGATTTTATAGGATTTCATCAGGGACCAACAGGCTGGCGTTGTGCTGGCAGGCTCTGGCCTCTCTCCCCTCTCTCTCTCTCTTTGACTGGACTGGACTACTGTTTGCATTTAAACATCCATTTGAGCAGCCCGTATTCCCTCGAGGGTTCATTTGTTTCACAGAGGTCCAATTACCTCTCACCACCCACTCCCCCCACACACCCACAGAGAGAGAGAGAGAGAGAGAGAGAGAGACGTGTTCCCTTTTTTTTCAGCCGCAATTAACCCGTTAAGACCGGGAACGCATCTGTGTGTCATTTTTGGATTTCTTCGGCTATTCAAAAAAATAGCAGATCTACAAACTCATAGCGCTATGAGCTTGTAGATCTGATTTTTCTTTTGTATTATCTTTGAATATATATATATTTTAAAAGCGAACATTTGTAACTCAAATTTTAGCTTCTGGGGGATTTTACAAATGTCTTCTAAATCCTAACAGTTTTCTGAAAAACTTCTTGTTTTTGTTGCTACAACACTGGTGCTCAAACTGTTTCCATGTCACGGACCACCCAAAATTATATGCATTTGGCTGTGGACCCCCATCTCAAAATATTTAGTTCCAGGGACCCCCATGAAGCAAAGATTCGAGTTAAAAATGTTCCCTTTAAAAAAACGTATATTGAAAGATTTGCACACATTTTCACGATTTTTCAAAAATAGCAGATCTACAAGCTCGTAGCGCGGCACTCGGTGCCGCGCTATGAGCTTGTATATCTGCTATTTTTTAATAGCCCAAAGAATGGATGCGTTCCCGGTCTCAATGGGTTAAACAGATTTTTCCTGTTTATGTTCGGTGTCCTTAGGAAGAGAGTGCCTGGCCGAGGTCAGCGTTTTAATTAGCCAGTATTTAAGACCAATAACAAACTGATTATTCGCCAAATGGCTCTCTTTGCGAAACCCAGAGGCATGGACGGGCGATACGTGGTGGAGAGTTCGAGAGGGCTCTCTTTCTCTCCACTCCACACCCCTCGACACATGCACCGCGCGCTGAAATGAAGTCCCACGACTCCCTGAGACAGGAATTCGACAAATCCTTGCTTCCCATTGAGGTTACTATGGATACCAAGATATGCCCCCCCACTGACAAGTCAAAGACTTTTTTTTTCTCTCTTTCCTAACCTCCATCTCCTTACCTTTGTCTCACACGCGCACGCACACACACACACACACACACACACACACACACACACACACACACACACACACACACACACACACGCACACACACACACACACGCAGTGGTGGTAAAAGTACTCAAATGTTTTACTTAAGTAAAAGTATCAATACTGCAATGCAGAAGTACTCCGTTACAAGTAAAAGTCAGGAATAAAAAATGTACTTGAGTAAAAGTACAAAAGTATTGGTATCAAAATGTACTTAAAGAACCAAAAGTAAAATAACTAAAATGTTTTAAAATAGCCTAGGTATAAAATAGGGTTAGAGTGGTTAATGTATGTTTTATAATGTAATCATTTATATCTGAAAAGTAACTAGTAACTAAAGTTTTCAAATAGTTGTAGTGGAGTAAAAGTACAATATTTGCCTCTGAGATGTAGTGGAGTAGAAGTAAAAGTATTGGAAATTGGAAATACTCAAGTAAAGTACAAATACCTCAAAATTGTACTTAAGTAAATGTACTTAGTTACTTTCCACCACTGACACACACACACACACACACACACACACACACACACACACACACACACAGTCCCCCGCTCTCTCTCTCTGCCTCGCTCTCCCTCTCTCTACCCCCTGTGCAGAGTCAATGCCAGGCACTAAGTAAATACGTGCTCTTTATGTTCCTCTCGTTGCCTTTCAATATTTGGCAGCGCGAGCAGCAGGGGATCAAAACGTGTGTGTCTGCTAAATGTCAGTGGGTAAAAAAAAGGGGTGGTGGTGTGTGTGTGTGTGTGTGTGTGTGTGTGTGTGTGTGTGTGTGTGTGTGTGTGTGTGTGTGTGGGGGGGGGGGGGGGGCTTTAGCTGGAGCACCTGCTGGAGCGGTGTGCAGCAGCAGGAGGGAAGAGAAGAGAGGCTGTATGTTTGGGTTTTTGATCCAAGATGGTGCAAAGCTATATATGAGCCAATGACATCGTCGTTGTGGCTAAAACAGCATGCCCCCCCCCTGCCCGTGCTATGCACACACCCCGTTTTCCGTTTTTTTTGGGTTCCATTCAACAGATGGTGATGGAATATCTCACCTTGGCATCATGTGACAGCGTGGCATTTTTAATCAGGGAGGAAATACTGTTTGGAATCATTTGCATGCCACTGCTGTGGAACATTGCAATCGATTAGTGCTTTATCCAAAATATTCTTTGGGTGAATTACTGCTTTATTTTTTGGGTTGACGTTGATGAGAATGTCAGCCACACGTTGTTGTCAAGAACCTTTTGTTTAGTTTTACATTTGTCTTATTATAATCAAACCAAAAGTGTGTCAAGCTAATCAAATTTGTATGACTTTATTCTCTTGAAACAGGTTTTTAATCTGGGATTCTGTCAGATTTAAGTGATTCAGTGAACTATAAACATTGCAATTCTAAAGCTGTTATTTTTGTGTGTGTGCTAAATGGCTGCATTCCTGCATTCCATTGTGCGACTTAATACGACTTTTCCACAATGGCATCATCGCTCACAGTAAGTTCCTTAATAAATGCCGTTTTCCCTGAGAGAGAGAGAGAGAGATTGGTCTGGTAGATGAGGTTTGGATTGGATGTGAAATGGTCTGGATGAGCGTGACCAGCCATGGGAAGTATCTCTAGCCTCTGGGGAGACCGGAAGAGAAAAACGAAAAAAAAAAAAAAAACAGGAAGCCCTGAAGTAGCACTGCGGGGCCATCAAGCCCTCCAACCCCACCACCACTGGGCCTTTGTCTTTAACCCATTAAGACCTGGAACTGTGTCATTTTTAGATTTGAGCTAAAAAGCATTATTTTACACTTTAGGCTATTCAAAAATAGCAGATATACAAGCTCATAGCGCGGCACCGAGTGCCGCGCTACGAGCTTGTAGATCTGCTATTTTTGAAAAATCGTGAAAATGTGTGCAAATCTTTGAATATATATATTTTTAAAGCGAACATTGTTAACTCAAATCGTTGCTTCTGGGGGGTCCCTGGAACTAAATATTTTGATGAGGGTCCGCGGCCAAATACATATCATTTTGGGGGTCCTTGACATGAAAAAGATTGAGCACCACTGATATAGAAACATACGTTTTTCAGAAAACTGTTGAGATTTAGGAGACATGTAGAATCGGCTTCAGGTCTCAATGGGTTAAGTCTGTGTGTGTGTGTGTGTGTGTGTGTGTGTGTGTGTGTGTGTGTGTGTGTGTGTGTGTGTGTGTGTGTGTGTGTGTGTGTGTGTGTGTGTGTGTGTGCGCGTCTTTCCGTGCATGCATGTCCGTGTGTGTGGTTTTATATGCGAGTGTGTGTGCATCCTGTCCGTCGTCCTCCTGTCCCCGGCTGCACTGCATTGCAGGCAGCAGGGCTGATGCTATCTCATGGCAGAACTGTGGCAGCCACTGCCGCGAATAATCAAAGGCAGATGTTTGGAAAATACCAGAGATGCCGAACAGGAAGCATTGAGATGGCCTGGATGCACTTTTTTTTTTTTACACCCGGTGACGCTCACGTTCTCACAAAGAGATCAACCGGACCTCCATCACCGCTGTCATCCATCCAAGCCCACCTCCATGTTCGCTCACTGTTACACCGTGGTGCCCCCCTTGCGTTGCAGCCGAGGTCATGATGTGGCCCACCTCACGTTCGTTGTGCACTGTGCACTGAGCCCAGAGGTGGAAAGTACATTTACTCAAGTGCTGTACTTAAGTACAATTTTGAGGTACTTTTACTTTACCGGAGTATTTCCAATTTTCAGTACTTTTAGAGGCAAATATTGTACTCTTACTGCACTACAATTATTTGAAAACGTTACTAGTTACTTTGTAAATTTGTATTATAACAAAACGTTACCCACTTCAGCCCTATATACATTTTGGCCATTCAAAAATAGCAGATCTACAAGCTGTACACATTTTATACATTTGAAAACTTGTATTGTATGTATTGGGACATTCTGGGACATTCTGCATAATGAGTACTTTTGTACTTTAAGTATATTTTGATACCAATACTTTTGTACTTTTACTTTTAGTACATTTTTAATTCCGGACTTTTACTTGTAACAAAGTATTTCTACATTGCGGTATTGATACTTTTACTTAAGTAAAGAAAGATTCGTACTTTTTACACCACTGACTGCGCCCGTGCGCTGCATTTGAGGCACGTGGTCCTTGTAGCATGCGTGCATGTGAAACGCTTGTTCTCAAGAGTGCCACTTGAGTTTTGAGTTCTATTTATTATCACATAGAGTTAAAAACAGAAGAAAAAAAAGACCATATTGTGCCGGAGACGTTTAGAAGCCTAGAGGCTTATAGAGAACTTCCCCTTCTTGCAACTCAGACAGATATATGTATTGCACATGCCATTTGAAGCTGCAAATCTGGAACTTTCTGTGAATAAAACATTATTCTGACCAATCTGTATGGTAGAACTACAATGTATTACCGTGCGGGTGGTCTCCCTGCTCTTTTATTAGATATTTTGTGTGTGCCTTTAATGATAGGGTAGTAGTTTGACAGGAAATGGGGAGAGAGATGGGGAGTGACATGCAGCAAAGGGACTCGAACCTGCAACGCGCTGTCAGGCTACTTTGGAGCCTATAGGAGCCAGGGTAGGCAGAACACCAGCGATCCGGGCCTCCCTGTTCAGAAACGTAGATCCTGTGTTGATGACCGTTCCTTTCTTATTATTTCAAAAAAGTTTTTTGAGCTTGTAGATCTGCTATTTTCATCTGCTTTTGTGCGAGAATCTTGTACAGTATATGAAGTAGGGCATTCATTTCCGGGAAAAAAACATAAAAAGTCGAAACATGGAGATACGAGGTTTCTGCCACAAAGTGACTATGTGTCAGTCTGGAATCTGGCCTACGACTGCATGGCGTCCAGTGGCGGAAAAAGTACTCCAAGTAAAAGTCCGGAAATAAAAATGTACTTGAGTAAAAGTACAAAAGTATTGGTATCAAAATGTACTTGAAGAACCAAAAGTAGAAAGTACTCATTATGCAGAATGTCCCATTTCACAAGTTTTCAAATGTATAAAATGTATAAAAATCTTTTGAAAATAGCAGATCTACAAGCTCACAATGTGCCGCATCACGACACATTGTGAGCTTGTAGATCTGCTATTTTCAAATGGCCGAAATGTATATAGGGCTGAAGTGGCTAATGTATGTTTTGTAATAATAATCAAAACCTACAAAGTAACTAGTAACTAAAGTTTTCAAATAATTGTAGTGGAGTTAAAGTACAATATTTGGCTCAGAGATGTAGTGGAGTAGAAGTAAAAGTACTTAAAACTGGAAATACTCCAATAAAGTAAAAATACCTCAAAATTGTACTTAAGTACAGTACTTGAGTAAATGTACTTAAAAGTTACTTTAAACCACTGACATTGACAGACATTTCATTATGTACGCACACACACACACACACACACACACCCACACACCCACACAAATATGCACATTTCTGTCATAATTACGCCTAATAATTCTCAAAAAACAAGGCATATTCCCAGCCCGGGTCTTCTAGGGGTAATGCGAGGGGGAAGAGGCCTATTATTTCTGTTATTTGGATGGTGCGCCGAGGCAGCTTTTTGGGGCTTTGATTGTGTTTTGTTTGAACAAGTCTGGCTAATGAACACCAATGGCTGGACGCTGGTAGTTCTTAATGCGTATCTGCCGATCTGCAGGGTCCCAGCAGATCTTGGCCAAACAGCCCGGGCAAGGCAAAAACAAATCTGTCTGTCAGCGCGGGGTTAGGAGTTCCTAATTAGGGGTCCTGACTCTGCGTCCGCGGATCCAAGTCAAGCGTCAGCTCCGCACTGATTGGTACAAATCTAGTTTTTCTAAGCCCCAAAGGTTGACCGGAGAGGGTCAGCGGTTCAACCCCTGGTGGTGATTTGCTTGTACGTTTAAAAGGCCATTGATTACGTAATTAGAAAGGGAAAATGCTGCAACCGCTGAGGAGGAGGAGGAGGAGGGGTTGGTGCCGGTGGGGGTCCTTTGAAGAGCGGTGGGAACTTTTTTGCGGCATTGGAGTGTGGAAGTGTGTGTGTGTGTGTGTGTGTGTGTGTGTGTGTGTGTGTGTGTGTGTGTGTGTGTGTGTGTGTGTGTGTGTGTGTGTGGTTGCTCATACGTCAGAAAGAAGACAGAATACGTCAGAAAGAAGACAGAATACTGCCTCATATGTAGGTTACTGTATGCTATTGCAAAATGGCTTTAAAAATAAACGAGAAGAAAAAATGAAAACAATTGCCGATCTACAAGCTCACAACGCTATGACATGTTGCAAACTTGTAGATCAGCAATGTTTATTATAAAAAAAAATGTTGAATGTTATTTAGCAAAATACAATGTTTGTCCAAAAAACTCACGCAAATCGGTACACATACATTATCTCTGTGGTCACGTGATCAAGATGTATCTGTCCGATTTTTCAGATTCCATTCCGATTGGTTACGATTGGTTTGCGGGAGGGGCCTGGGTCACAACTTATGTATGCAACGTTGGGTTTCGGTTTCGCCCATTTGTGCCAGACTGCATTTTCCACTATTTAGCCTTTTCTTCAAAACAATATTTTTTTGCTACTATTATTCCTACAGATGTTATCCAATCGGTACACACTGTCTCTGGCGTCATGTGATCAAGACGGGACCGTACCTATGTTCCCCAGGTTCTATGTTCCCCAGGTTCTATGTTCCCTGCAAAAAAGGTTCTATGTTCCCCACTTACCAAAAAAGGTTCTATGTTCCCTGGGTTCTATGTTCCCCTTTTACCTAAAAAAAGGTTCTATGTTCCCCGTTTACCCCAAAAAAGGTTCTATGTTCCCCATTAACAAAAAAAAGGTTCTATGTTCCCCGCTCACCCAAAAATGCAGGAAAAATACATTTTTAATTTCCAATTATTAATTACATCTCTGAACACACACAACTGAACATAATGGGGAGAAATTACTATCAGAAACTTGCCCGCCCCTTTCCCCTGGCGGCCATCTTGGTGATATAGAGGACGGCTGTGGACACTTCAGAAAACCACCTACCAGTGACAAGATTTTGTTTAAACATATATATATTTATATTTTATTTTATATTTTATTAACGTGAGAACAATGCCTTTCATTATAGCATGCTAACTTTCCATGAATAGAAAGCCTGCAGTTTCTATTAGCATGGATTCCCTATTGATGATGTCACTGGTAGGTGGTTTTCTGAACTGTCCACAGCCCTCCTCTGAAACAGACTGAGTAGACAAAAATTGTACCATAATAAGCATTGGTGAGGACCAATTATATGAAGATATGGTGAAAATGGGTTGTCCTTTAAGCTTGCATAATTGTCTCCACCAGGCCGAAAGGCATGGCGAGAGAGTATGTTTTACCCCCTGTCCGTCCGTCCGTGTGTGTGTCCTGTCCGTGTGTTACCAGCTAATCTCCGGCACCATTGGCCCGCTCGCTGCAAAACTGTGCACACACACTCCCTCGATACCAATTCAGAACCTCTGCCCCAAACTTTTCACATGGGCCTGTTATAGCGCCACCAGGAGACCGATTTGTGCAAAACCCATTTTTTGACATTACTCCTACAGATTTTATCCAAACGTCATGCAAATCGTTACACAGTATCTCTATAGTCATGTGATCAACCCGGATCTGTCCGATTTCCCATATTCCATCCTGATTGGCTAAGGTTGGCTTCCAAAGTTTGCAGGATTTGTCCGTTTTGAACAAAATGCCTCGAATCATGAACGCAGCTTGCGATTTCCGTGAAATTTCACACGCACATTCCCACTAGGCCGAGGAAGAAATGCCACCCATTTCACATTGGCCTGTTATAGCGCCACCAGCAGGTCTAATTTAGCAAAACACATTTTTGGAACAAAATGCCACAAATCATAAATGCAGTGTCCGATTGCCATGAAAGGCCTAGGAAGAAATGGCACCCTTTTCACATTGGCCTATTATACCGCCACCAGGAGGCCACAATAACGTACCTGACCTGGCGTAGACCTGTGCTCCGAGGAGCACTTTTTCTAGTTGTATTTATTTTTGTGTGTAAAAAACTTTTACTTTTTTTATATGCTTTATAAATTAAGCACTTTGAAACTGAAGATGATGGCCAATGTTGATAATAGTAAAAATGATAATAATATCGTATCGACATCGTGAGCCCAATATCGTGTATCGTATCATATGTACCGTGAAATTAATGTATCGTGACACCCCTAAATAAATTTTGAGTCATGTCAAAGAAGTTTTCAAAACATGATATTTTGACACTTTAAAAACTGAAAATTTACAAATAACTAATGGGTATAAATACATGTATTTATACCTTTTTAAATGTCTCACCATTTCCTGCATTTTTGGGTGAGCGGGGAACATAGAACCTTTTTTTGGTTGAGTGGGGAACATAGAACCTTTTTTAGAACCTTTTTTGGTTGAGTGGGGAACATAGAACCTTTTTTTGGATGAGTGGGGAACATAGAACCCTTTTTTGGTTGAGCGGGGAACATAGAACCCGGGGAACATAGAACCTTTTTTGGGGGGGGAGGGGAACATAGAACCTGGGGAACATAGAACCTGGGGAACATAGGTACGGTCCCATCAAGACGCATCAGTCAGATTTTCCAGATTCCCTTCCGATTGGCTACGACTGGCTACCAAAGTTTGCGGGCCCTGGGTATAGGCAGACCAGCCTGGCAGGGAACTTTTCTAGTTCATTATAATTTTTTCTCTCCTTTCCATTGGCCCCCCTAGCGGGCTCCCTGTGGGCCACGGCCCTCACTTTGAAAACAACTGATCTAGTTTAACTGATACAATTGCAAGAAACCACTTCCCAAGATGATAATGGGTACATTATTGAATATACAGTACAGTATTCCTTATCAGGACCAGAGTCAGCATCTTAATGGAGAGGATCTATTACATTTATTTATCCAGGGTAGGTTCGCTGTAACAACAAATGCTCTTTATCAGTAAACATCCTGCTATGTGCACTCATACAGTCTCACACATTCACACCTGGGACAACCACAGTCCTATGTTAGCCACTGAGCAGCTCCGCTGAGCATTTTGAGGGTTCAATGCCTTGCTAAAGGGTGGATATTGAGGGAGGGGTGAGTGTTGCTCATTCCCACCCCTCCCATCACAACACTGCACAGAAGTTAACGATCATACTTACAGTACATACTTACAGTATACTGCACCCCGCTCAGCACAGTCCCAATGAACACTTTTAAATGACCCAGTAAATATAAAGATATAAAGATACAAGTCATTATAAAAGGCTTTATAATGTGGTATGACTGCGTACAATACATAAACGTTTTTATTTTTTTAAATTTATGTTTTATCCCACAATTTTTTAACCCCTTTTTTCACCCAGTGCCAATTGCCTAAAAACTGTAATCCTGGGCGCTACTCTCCCTCTGCCAGCCTGGGGAGAGCCCCGGACTGAGCTCATGCCTCCTTCAATGCATGAGGAGTGAGCAGGCCGCTTCTTATCACTTGACAGGGGAGAGTTTCCCCCGGTTGGACGTAGCGCGTGGAAGGAACACGTTATTCCAACCAGTTCCTTTCCCCTTCATCAGGCGCCCCGGCTGACCAGGGGGAGGCAGTATAGAGACCAGGATTACTGCATGTTTTTTGTGAGGGTACCTTGTGAGGGTACCTACCCTATAGGGATGACGCGGAGGAGAGAACACGCCCCCCCCAGTGCCCACAGCGTCCCCGGCGGGAATCGAACCCAGGACCTTCTAGCTGTGAGGCAACAGCGCTACCGTATACATACATGACATACTATACATGTATTCTTGACCGTGCATTTTCAGAGCAGAGAATTGAATGATCAATCGATCGATTGTGTTCTGGCATGGAGCAATGGAACTACTAACGTAGTATAGGCTACTTTAAGTTCCCATTTATCGGTAACGCAAAGAAAACCCATTTGTTCAAGGTTCTAAAAAGTCAATACCATGACACTTTTACATTATTTCATGTTATGTTATCATTACAATCTTAGTGATTTGCCAGTTATTTAGGGGCCCACTTGAGAACCACTGCCGTACATAATGGTTGATGAGCTGTGTGTGTGCGAGTGGTCTTTCAAGCCTATACTGCTATCATTTTGCACACACATTGCTGTGTTTACACTTGTATCAGTACACAGCCATTATGTCTCAATGCCCCTTCAGATGATACAAAAAAATGCACATCAGACCAATTATTGAATCGCTCTATTTGCTTCCTGTCACCTTTAACACATCAACTGCCAGGTATTAACCCATTAAGACCTTAGCTAAAAAGCATAATTTTACACTTTGGCTATTCAAAAATAGCAGATATACAAGTTCATAGCGCGGCACCGAGTGCCGCGCTATGAACTTGTAGATCTGCTATTTTTGAAAAATCGTGAAAATGTGTGCAAATCTTTGAATATATTGTTTTAAAGCGAACATTTTTAACTCAAATCTTTGCTTCTGGGGGGTCCATGGAACAAAATATTTTGAGATGGGGGTCCGCGGCCAAATTCATATCATGTTGGGGGTCCTTGACATGAAAAAGTTAGAAAAATATAGAAACATACGTTTTTTCAGAAAACCGTTTTAGAAGACATTTTGCAGAATCGGAACCTCAGGTAAGGCCTCAATGGGTTAATTCATTCATTAATCCGCCACTGCGAGCCACGATGTGGACACGGATGTGAACAAAAGCTGTCTGGGGGGAGGACGAGGGTTTTGTCTATCTACCGGATTTAAAAAATGGTAACCGTGATCTTCTGTTCTCTAGTTATCGGCAGTTGAATATAGCTTGTTTTCACCAAAAACGCAATCTGGGGAAATAAATCCGAGATACAGTAAATGTGTTCTTTTAAATGGCGTAATTTCCCGGTCTATTCTTCTCTGGAAGTCAGCATTCATAGGTCGTTCCCGGTCTTAAGGGTCCCACCCCATCACTTTCCCGGAGGCCAAGCTAAGCCAAGCCAAGACAAAATTCTGGTGAAGGTAGCCTCTCACAGCTAACATATCATGTGTTCCAATCCACTGACTCACAATGGAAAGAAGACAATGTTAGCAGGGTGGTTTAAGGAAACAGAGCTTGGTCAAGGTTTCCAATGTTTTCATGATACCGTCATCTTAATGCCCCTTTTACCGGAATAAGGATTATCTCTGTGGTAAGATTCTTCTGGGAAACCAAGCACTGATTGTGTGAAAAGATCTCAGATCAACATCTTAAGCACATGAACCCTAGCGTCACTATTCTGTGCATGTCATCAAAAAAGGTTAACATTTGGCAAAAATAGGCAAACGTTCTGTGAAAATGGGCAAACATTCCGTGAAAATAGCAGCTGCTATTTTTACTATTTGACAAGCAACAAAGTATATAGAGTTTAACCACTTGAACTCTAGCATCCCTAATCTGGGCATGTGAAAATAGGCGAACGTTCAGCAAAAACAAGTCAACATTTGCACACAAAAAAAATCTATTTTCATGGCGACGCATTGTGACCTCGTAGATTGGATATTTTTGGCGAAGAGATTGGATATAGAGGTGAAAAAGGACAACAAAATTGTAGGTAAAGTTGTATATATAGGGTTTGAGTTTTTAAAACAACATTTTATCATGTTGTCTCTTTGGTTAAAGTCATCGTGGATCATGTTATCATTACATTTGGGGGTATCATTTGACCTAAGAGGCTGAAGAGAGGCTTCAATCCTCTCCTTGTCTATTGCAGGTACTGAATTAAAGGATTGTTATGAACAAACAAATGAGCGTTGTATTCACAATCATTCTGAAAGAGTTTGATTTTGAAATGGAAAATATGCTATTTTGAACTGTTCTTATACTGTACCTCATCATACTGTTTTACTACAATGTTTATACGTCATCAAGGTTAATAAACCTACTACAGTCTCAACATACAGCAAAAAGTTCAAATCATCTAGCATGTCACCAAGTTTTGGTGGTGTAGCTTTCGTTTACATTTTTGTTTCACAGATTAGGCCTTTCAGGGAACATGAAGAGAAGAGTTGTAATGTTTATCTGCATGTCCACCATAGCCCTCGTTAAACCAAACAAATCACCTACATGGCTGAGATCACCCTTTGTCCATGGTGGTGAAATGCCAAGACTCTTTTTTTTTTGTAAATAAGCCAGCTGCTTTATTTAGCAGTCTATCTGTCTGTCTGTGTCTATCTGTCTGTGTGTATTTATCTGTCTGTGTCTCTTGTCTGTAGCCGTTATGGATGGCCTGGCCCTCCGAGTACGCACTGAGAGCAGAGGCCACATGCACCAAAGCTAAATAAACTGCAGGGGAAGGAAGTGGTTAACATTAACAAAGGTCCAATAAGAAGATTAAATGTAAAACGCTGGCCCAGGTAATTGATGTGTTCCTAACTGTGTGTGTGTGTGTGTGTGTGTGTGCATGCAAGTGTGCCTGTGTGTGTCTTCGCTTGCATGTGTGTGCGTGTGCGTGTGTGTGTGTGTGTGTGTGCGCGCGCAGTGCACACATGCTGTAAATGTGTGTACTGTGTGTGGACATAATTGCTCCCAGATTTGCGGCATAACTCTATGGATGAATGTTGATTAGCAAAAGTCTCTACTGTAACTAGTTGCCACTAATCATGCTAGGCAACATGCTATTTGGCACACAGGGGAAGGCTGCGACTAGACAAAGAACTAGAGGGGCCATATTTATCTCTAACACTCCTAGATAGTTGATTGTTTTGACACACGCACGCACGCACGCACGCACGCACGCACGCACGCACGCACGCACGCACGCACGCACGCACGCACGCACGCACGCACACACACACACAGTGGTGTAAATTAACTAAGTACATTTACTCAAGTACTGTACTTAGGTACAACTTTGAGGTACTTTTACTTTACTGGAGTATTTCCAATTGTCTATACTTTTATTTCTACTCTTACTTTTTTTTTACTATTTCTTTACCACTACATCTTAGAGGCAAATACTGTACTTTTACTCCAACACAATTATGTGAAAACTTTAGTTACTAGTTACTTTGCAGATATACATAATTATATTATTAAACATACATTAACCACTTCAGCCCTATTTTATACCTAGGCTATTTGAAAATAGCCGATCTACAAGCTCACAACGCGTCGCAATGCAGCGCGTTGTGAGCTTGTAGATCTGCTATTTTCAAACATTTTAGTACTTTTGGTGCTTTAAGTACATTTTGACACACACACACACACACACACACACACACACACACACACACACACACACACACACACACACACACACACACACACACACACACACACACACACACACACACACACACACACACACACACACACACACAGAGAGAGAGAGAGAGAGATTTACATGCAGTGATATGTATGCACAGAAAAATGTCTGCACAAATTGTTTTCTAAATGCTATCAAGATTGTTATTTCCCCTCATATTTTATTAAAAGTTGCAGCATTTTGGACAAATAAATTGAAAGGAAAGATAAGGGTATAAAACTTTTGTTGGGTCAGCTTCTCATCCGATTACTAAGTGCTTCTTATAGCACAGCAGTCAGGACTGTGTCTGCTGTCTGTCAGATAGGGTTCAACAGGGTTTGACAACAAAGATGTTGTCAACCATTGAATGCAACCGTTGGAGACATTTAGTAGTGTAAAGTAAACCATAATAAAAGTGATGAAAAATATAAACACATATCTATTTATTCAGTAAAATGCAAAGAAATAGTCATTATATCCTGTGGTTACATGCAGATTAATTTGGGTCAACAGAACACTGTCAGGTTTTTTCTTCACTGTCCTTTGGCCAGTTGTGGAAAATGTAAAAAGAAAAGAAAGAGACTAAAGTAAAAGTATCAATACTGCAATGTAGAAACACTCTGATACAAGTAAAAGAGAATGCCCCTGCCCCCCAGTTAAAAATCTCTAAAATCACTATAACGATAGAAAGCAATACGATACAATATATTTTTTAACATTCATCTTTTAATTATTATCATTACAAACTAATAAAATAACCCTTATTGTAAAAAAAACTAAGTTGTCCTTAACCCTTATTGTAAAAAAAAACTAAGTTGTCCTTTAAGTACAGTACTTAGCACATTGATGGCCAAGATTGCATTGATGCGTTCTTTCATTTTTGGGGGAAAATTCCACAAGGGGCGACCTAACACAGCTTTGGAATGATCGATCGTCACTCAGAGAAGTAGAATGTGGATGTGACGTTGTTCCAAGAAAAACAGCTGTAACTCAGTTTCTTTTTTTTGCATTGAAAACCACTAGTTTTCAGCAGGCCGAAACCCCAAAATGGCGGATCGCGGTTGGAACGTTGTCGTTCCTATGGATACACAGATCCCTCCACTAACCCACAGGGACTATTTTGTTTGTGTTTTTGGGACACAAAGTCGGTTCCACATCGGATTTAGGTAATTATACGCTGGCAAGGGGTTAGAAAACTATGTTTAATATCTTGGCAATCAATGTGTTAAGTAAATGCACTTTGTTACCTTCCACCACTGCCTCTGGCTTACCTCATGTTAAAAATAACAACAGCTATATTCTAGGATATTTAGCTTCTATCTATTGTCTGAATTGATTATACTGCACAGTATGTAACTTCACAAACTTGACTTTAAAGATGTAGCCCATATGTAGGCCAACTACATGGCTGTGTTTTCTCTGTTATTTAGTTTGAGATGAAACGAGTGAGAAAGAAGATGCGAGACACTTTTTGAATCCGTGAAGGGAAATAAAGGCGTCACAGCAGCATGATGTGAAATAGACATACTGTACAGTACGAGACAATACAAAAAACACCTTCACAACCAACAATTCCATGCTGTATTGATGTTGGTACCATAGGAGAGATGACAGGCAAACGTTGATCAAAATAACAATTATTCTACATGCTCTAATTGTGTAGACTTCTTGTAAATTAAATTAAATTAACAATAATTGAACTCTTGAGAGCGTAAAATGAAACCAAATGGACCCTTACGGGTCCATTTGGTTTCATTTTACACTCTCAAGAGTTAAAGATCTATAAGCTAGGATCCATTTGGTTACCAACTCTCCATCATTTAGCTGGGGACCACCTGGAATCCCCCTCAAGGACCACTGGTGGTCCCCGGACCACTGGTTGAGAACCACTGCTCTAGGACACTTCGACCCTAACTCCGGGGTCGAACCGGGAGCGCTCCGTTTTCCCAAAGCGACCACTCTACCTCCTGAGCTACTGCTAGCCCCCCATTGATGCACTTTACATCTAGTTTAAAACTTTGTTATCAATATTCCTTAGTTTCCATAGAGTTATATTAGAGTCAGTTTCTGTCGCTCAATGATGAGATAGTTGCTAAGCGGCCGACTAAGTGGAATTCATTTCTCATTTGTATAAATTAGCCCATTCAGACCCGAGGCCGATTCTACAAAATGTCTTCTAAATCCTAACAGTTTTTTTTTTAAATAACATATGTTGCTATATCAGTGGTTCTCAAACTTTTTCATGTCAAGGACCCCCAAAATGATAAGCATTTGGCCCCCCATCTCAAAATGTTTAGTTCCAGGGACCCCCAGAAGCAAAGATATGAGTACAAATGTTTGCTTTAAAAATATATTCAAAGATTTGCACAAGATTTTTCAAAAATATATAAATCTACAAGCTCATTGCGTGGCACTTGGGCTTGTAGATCTGCTATTTTTGAATAGCCAAAGTATAAAATAATGGTTTAAGTGGTTACACAGCTGATCTCAACTTTCTGACCCTCTCCTTGCCTGCTCCGCTCCACCGCCAACCCCACCATCCTGAATCGCCTGGGTCCATAATATAAGAGTAAACGTACAATGAGACTGGCAATAATGGGAATGAGTTGAATATTTTGTCATGAACTACAAGAAACAACAAACGTAGAAAACCTTCTGTTCACACTACAGAAGCACAATGTCTCTCCATCCCCAAGAGATTTAGAAAACACTAGAGCAGGGTTCTTTAACGTTTTTCAGGCCAAGGACCCCCTAGCTGAGAGAGATTAAACAGGGACCCCCTCTATATTGTATACAATTGTGTTGCAGATTAAACTCTTTTATTTTGGAGCGGTGCAACCGCTCCTATAAGAGGGTTCAGGACCCATCCGTGGTGAAAGTCTTTCTTTCCGTCGTGAAAATTTGTCTTTCGCTGTGACGCCATTCTGTGGAAAACACGCCCATAGGCTAAGCTTTGCAGGACGTGCTGTGATTGGCTAGCGAGATATATGATGAAATTAACTTCAAACTTCGCAGACGCGCTGTGATTGGCTAGCGAGACGCATGATGAAATTAATAATAATGTAAAAAATGTAAGCACGTCACTTCGCAGGATGTGCTGTGATTGGCTACCGAGATGCATGATGACAAAAAGCTCACAAAGCCTCGCGCTGCGAGGCGTTGTGAGCTTGTAGATCTGCTATTTTTGGCTAAAGTTCTTCTCAGAATAGGGATGCTAGGGTTCAAGTGTATAAATATTCCTATCACACAAAGATTTGGCGGACCCCCTGTAGTAACCCTGAGGACCCCCTAGGGGTCCCGGACCCCCTGTTGAAGACCCCTGCACACTAGAGCGCTAGAATTGCATAGACGCAAACTCCACTATACAACTATTTATTTGTATCTAGCCTCTTATGGAACTGCCGGGTATTTTAGAAGACTGCATGACTGTATGAAACAACTAATTATTATTTCGCTATTTTCATTCCATGGTACCAGTAAGTAACCATAAGACTATGTTATTAATGATAATTGCTGAAATACAACAGGCTCAGTGCACTGAATCCATCTCTGTCATAATCGTAGTTCATCATCGAGCGCGCCTCCGTTCTAATCAGGTCCCACGGAATGCTTTGATTGCATCCGCGGCTGAGAAGAAATTACGACGGAATTGTCTCGGGGTCCGCACGACGTAAACAACAAAACGCTTTTCAGTTCTCATAAGCGAACTAGAAAGCGTCCTCTCGCATTTCTTTTAACATGCTGCCACTTTCAATGCCGCGTTACGGTGACAGAGAGAGGCCCAAGGCAAAGTTAGAAAGCACTAAATATACGCCATTATGGTTAATAGATTGAACCGAATCCAAAACACTCCCGAGATTATCTATTGAGACGCTGTCAAACGGGGACAATGCGTGCCATCGCCATTCCCCTGCATTACTGTAAACCCTTACACCTCAGCACGGAGGGGGGGATCGAAGCTAAAAATAAATATGGGAGAAAGAAAACCCAAGGGCAAAGAGGGTGGATTTAACCCATTGAATCCGGGAACACATCCGTGTGTCATTTTGAGATTTCTTTGGGCTATTCAAAAATAGCAGATCTACAAGCTCATAGCGCGGCACCGAGTGCCGCGCTATGAGCTTGTAGATCTGCTATTTATGAAAAAGAAATCGTGAAAATGTGTGTAAATCTTTTTATATATATTTATCTCAAATCTTTACTTCTGGGGGTGCCTGGAACAAAATATTTTGAGATGGGGGGGTCCGCGGACAAATATACATATCATTTTGGGGGTCCTTGACAGCAAGTTCGAGAACCACTGATATTATAGCAATATAAGTTTAAAAAAAAAAAAAAATTAGAAGACATTTGTAGAATCCTCCAGAAGCAAAGATTTGAGTTAAAAAATATCTCTTTAAAAAACATATCTATTCAAAGATTTGCACACATTTTCAGGATAAAAAAAAAATTGGAGCTTGTAGATCTGCTATTTTTTGAATAGCCATCGAAAATCTGAAAATGACACAGATGCGTTCCGGGTCTTAAAGGGTTAAGAAAGCACTTATTCCAATCAGTGTGTGTTCCTTGTTACAGTGCATTCAAAAATCCCAGCCCTATGAACAGGGGTATGGATAGTGTCGGAATGTTAATGGTTTTCCGATAATTACCGCTATCTGTCCTCTGCAATCCTTGATTCGGGGTGGTTCTAAACAGCGAGTGTACGTCTGTTTATCTTCACGATGACAGGGCGCAGCAGTCTCAGGTTTATATCATAGAAAATTTTACAGGCGTTCTCTAAATAAAAGCGAGGACCCGCTGTGGACCGTGACGGGCGCCGTGTAAGCGGCAGCTGCACGGATGGGCGGACCGTGATGGGAACGCCGAGGAATACACCGATTATCGGAAATAGTAGCAAAACTGCGGAAACTTTAAGTAAACATGCCACCCGGGAGGCGCTGTTTTTTTATTCCTGATAGCTCTTGGTGCTTCCTCGGCCAGCGGAGAGACGAGATGTAAATGCATTGTGGGTATTTATTGTACAAATTACATTTAAATCTTTCAACAAATGCAAAATATCAGAATCAGCAGTAATTCTTACAATAATCAGTTTCACCAATAACCCTTAAAGACCGGGAACGCATTTTCAGGTTTCTTTGGCTATTCAAAAAATAGCAGATATACAAGCTCATAGCACGGCACCGAACATTTGTAAAATACTAATCCAGAAGGAAAAAAAATTGTTACAAATGTTCGCTTTAAAAATATATACATTCAAAGATTTGCATACATTTCCAGGATTTTTCAAAAATAGCAGATCTACAAGCTCGTATGAGCTTGTAGATCTGCTATTTTTGAACAGCCAAAGAAATATTAAAATGACATAGATGCAACAATGGGTTAATGCAACAATGTGTATGCAATGCTTCCATCTGACAAACAACTAGAAAAGTGCTCCTCGGAGCACAGGTCTCCGCCAGGTCAGGTAGGTTATTGTGGCCTCCTGGTGGCGCTATAATAGGCTAATGTGAAAAGGGTGGCATTTCTTCTTAGGCCTAGTGGGAATATGCGTGCAAAATGTCACTGAAATTGCATGCTGCGTTCATGATTTGAGGCATTTTGTTCAAAACGAACCAATCCTGCAGCAATGGGACACTGCATTCATGAATTGAGGCATTTTGTTTCAAAAATGTGTTTTGCTAAATTAGACCTGCTGGTGGCGCTATACCAGGCCAATGTGAATAGGGTGGCATTTATTCCTCGGCCTAGTGGGAATATGCGTGCAAAATGTCACTGAAATTGCATGCTGCGTTCATGATTTGAGGCATTTTGTTCAAAACGAACCAATCCTGCAAACTTTGGAAGCCAATCTTAGGCAATCAGGATGGAATATGGGAAATCGGACAGATCCGTGTTGATCACATGACTATAGAGATACTGTGTAGTGATGTTTGGACAACATCTGTAGGAGTAGTATAAAAACATGTGGTGCTCCTGGTGGCGCTATAACGGGCCAAACTGAAAAATTCGGGCCAGAGGTTCTGAATTGGCATCCAGGGAGTGTGTGTGTGCACTGTTTCGCAGTGACCGGGCCAACGGTGCCGGAGATCAGCTGCTCACTGACAGAAGGACACACGGACGGACGGACGGACACACGGACGGACAGGGTGCAAAACATACTCTCTCGCCATGCCTTTCGGCCTGGCGGAGACAATTATCACCTTTAGTCAAATTCAAGATTACTGCAGCTTCAACGTTTACCTCCCTAACCCATGCATCATCTTAGACAGTTATTATTACTTCAATCAATCAATTATTGCCATCTTCAACAAGAGGGTCAAACTAAGTGAAGCCAAAAAAACTCAATTCCCTATATTACCAAATTCACAGCCTCAGCGATGGGGCCAATATAAGTAATCAGCACATCTACACACAATAGAAAACCATACATGACACGTTCATATATAAACCTGTCCTAAACAATGCCTCGTCTTGCCTTAGTTACAGGCCCCTTAACGCGTTTAACCTTTTGAAGAGAATTGGACATCTTTGCTCCCTCAACTCAGCAACACAATCTCGGGCCCCGGTAGTAATGAAGACAAGGAAATCAATCGATTGATGAATGAAGGATTAGTCTATAGACAGAAAGCTAATTAGGGGCCGTTATCCCCGGAATGAAGAGGCCGGGGCCAGATGGATGGATCCCAGCGCCATAATCAGGATATACTTCATTTGACACCTCGAGGAGCATAATTGAAATAGTGATTTTATTGACTTTTGTGGCCGTTTGTTTATTCGCAAGAAGATGTGTGGAGATGTCGATGGCGCGTCGTATTTTGTGTGTGTGTACGTGCTTGTACGTGCTTGTGCGTGTGTGCGTGCGTGCGTGCGTGCGTGTGTGTTTGCACGCGTGTGTGTGATGATATACAACATTCTTTGTTCCCACCTCTGTTTTAATTAACCCATTCAATCCGGGAACACATCTCTGTAATTTTAGCTTTCTTTGGGCTATTCAAAAATAGCAGATCTACAAGCTCATAGCGCGGCACCGAGTGCCACGCTATGAGCTTGTAGATCTGCTATTTTTGAAAAATCGTGACAATTTGTACAAATCTTTGAATATTATATATTTTTAAGCAAATGTTTGTAAAATATTTTGTTCCAGGGACCCCAAGAAGCAAAGATTTGAGTTACAAATGTTCGCTTTAAAAAATACACATTCAAAGATTTGCACACATTTTGATGATTTAAAAAAAAACAGCATACCTACAAAGCTCATAGCGCGGCACTCGGTGCCGCGCTATGAGCTTGTATATCTGCTATTTTTGAATAGACCAAAGTAATCCAAAACGACAGAGATGCGTCCCCGGTTTGAATGGGTTAACAGAACTTTTCCATAAGACTTTGGATGACTTCATTAACGGCATACTTTTGTCTTTGATGATCGTGCCAACGGAGACGTTCACATCTCAAAGCCTCTTATGCTAATAGCATGTTCTACAATTGTACCTCACGGAATCCACAGTGTACACAGCACGAGTTCTGGTTGTATATACAGTATGGTAAAATGCTTGCTTTTGTCAGGGTTGTTGTTGGGTTTTTTATGTTACATTCAAAGTGCGATATCACCGAAAACAAAAGAAAGCTATGTTCACTGTAGAATTTACAGTGAATGTAGCTTTCTTTAGTTTTCACTTTGAATGTGAAAAAAAAACTGTGTAGATGATGCTATTACATGCAGGCAACAAACAATTGCCACGGTATATGTATACATGCGGGCAACAAACAATTGCCACGGTATATGTATACACGCGGGCAACAAACAATTGCCACGGTATATGTAATGTAGTACAAGCATGCACATGTGTAGCGTATACATTTTGCGCATCTCCAGCTCCAAACACTGAACTCTCTATGTATTAGCGTTGATTATCACGCCCACACGCTTTTTTTGTAACATTTGACTGCACGCCTTTGCCTTAGAAACGATATGACTAACCGTACGAGGGCTGAAACAGGGCCTGCTTAGCTTGAGTAAATGATTTGCGCAGAATTACAGTTGTACTGGTGTGTCTCTCGCCTATTCATTAATCACAGAGGCATTGTTAGAGTGGAACAATATGGTGAGTAATGATATTGATGAAGTCTTGCCTGTATAACACGGTTGTCTGGGGAAATGGGAACTGTACGGCTCCGGCAGGAGCAGATGTCTCATAATGCCGGAATTAAGCGATTAGAATAATCGCCTTTGCGCAAATAATCTTAAACGGCAACCTTCCGCCGCCCCGCCACACACATGATTGTGTGTGTGTGTGCAGTCGCAAAGCCGAGGAAAGAGATAGGAATGTCTCTTGTTTTGTTTGCTGCTTCGGCTAATTTCCCATAATCCTCTCTGATAAGGCCCCGTGGTCCTCGTCTACCTATGCTGCACACAGCGATGTGATGCACATTAGTCAATTAATAGCGTGTTAAATGACAGAGGTTCCAGTCAATTGAGTTCCTCTCGGGAACAGGCTTTGCCATTGTCCTACGATTCGAGGCACAGGGAGAGACAGTAACAGACAGAATAAATACTGATGCCTTCAAAAACAATGTTGAAGTAGCAGTAGAATAGCAATACCATAATACAAGAATACTCTGTTACAAGTAAAACGCCCGTGTTTAAAATGTTACTTGAGTAAAAGTGCAAAAGTATTGGCATCAAAATATACGTAAAGTATCAAAAGCACAAGTACTAAAATGTTTGAAAATAGCAGATCTACAAACTCACAACGTGTCGCGATGCGACGCGTTGTGAGCTTGTAGATCTGCTATTTTCAAATAGCCTTGGTATAAAATAGGGCTAAAGTGGTTAATGTATGTTTTTATGCTGTAATAATTTATATCTGCAAAGTAACTAGTGACTAAGGTTTTCAAATAATTGTAGTGGAGTAAAAGTACAATATTTGCCTCTGAGATGTAGTGGAGTAGAAGAAAAATATATTGGAAATTGGAAATACTCCAGTAAAGTACAAATACCTCAAAATTGAACCTAAGTACAGTACTAGAGTACATGTACTCAGGTACTTTACACCACCGTGTATTTGCTTTCTTGATTTTAATCATTTAATGTAGAACCCACCTGGTTAGAGAGAGTTATAACTTTAATTACTGACCGTGCGTTGTTGTTTTATTGTCATTATCATTATTATCGCTCCATTCAGAGGGCTGTGCTTAAAACAGACATTAGAGTGTTACTGGGTATGAAAATCAACAAAAAGTGTGTGTAACACTTCTCTCAAAATGAGTCCCCCCCCCCCTTCCTCCATTACAACCGCCTCGGTCAGAGAGAGGTAGTGGTCCACATATCAAATGGAGATCTTTAGAGCCAAACTATTCCCACTGGAGAGAGAGAGAGAGAGAGGGAGAGAGAGAGATGGAGGGAGGGAGAAAGGATGGAAAATGGCCTCCTATTATGCGACCCCTCAGACGAAGGCTTTACCTCGCTGACAAGGGTATTAAAATGAAATAAATCAGCCATTAAGAGGCGGGCGGCTGGCAATTGAAACCCTATTAATGCGTCGGGGCGGAGAGAGAGGTAGTCCCGGCGTGATGTGACAATGGAACACCACGGCGGGGCCCTTTAATTGCATTTTCGGCCAGGTTTTTATTCTCTGGGACCCGGGTGATGATGACAGGTGTATGGAGGAGATGATGAGGGCCCCCATTTCGCTCAATCTCGGACCCCCCCACCACCACCACCACACACACATACGCACACACACACACAGACACACACACACATACGCACACACACGCACACACACTGCCGTAGACACCCTACAAGCCCATATATCGCACATAAATGTGGGCAAACAGTAACACACTGTTGTACTGTATACAGGTATAAGTCCTCTTACAGTATACACACATAGGCAGTGGTGTAAAGTAACTACGGTAAGTACATTTACTCAAGTACTGTACTTGAGTAAAAAAAATTGCATTTGTTTTACTTTACTGGAGAATTCCCAATTTTCTGAACTTTTACTTTTACTTGCAAATATTGTACTTTTACTCCACTACAATTATTTGAAAACTTTAGTTACTAGTTACTTCGTAGATTTTGATTATTATTACAAAACATACGTTACCCACTTCAACCCTATACATTTCGGCCTTTGAAAATAGCCTCTTGTAGATCTGCTCTTTTCAAAAATATTTTTATACATTTTATACATTTGAAAACTTGTGAAATGGGACATTCTGCATACTGAGTACTTTTACTTTTGTACTTAAAGTATATTTTTATACCAACACTTTTGTACTTTTACTCAAGTACATTTTCAATTCCAGACTGTTACTTGTAACAGAGTACTTCTACATTGCAGTATTGATACTTTTACTTAAAGTAAAACATGTGAGTACTTTTTTCCACCACTGCACATAGGAACACATGGGTTACTGGAGCCAGTGTTTTTACCACGAGAAAAAAAAGATGTACATTCAACATTACTCCTCTTTTTCCATTTCCAAACCCAACCAAACAGCCGTTATAGTGGTGGTGGTCACTCGCTCCCTCTCCGACAGCCATCAATACCACTGTCCATCCATTGTCGTTTGGCCAAGCCCCATCAATGTTGCATAGGTTCCTTTCTCATTACCTTGGCTGTTAGACCAGACACTGGGTGATGGATCGTGGCCCCGACTGGACCTCATTTGGGTGATGTATCGCTAGCGTTCCCCCCGTGAAGTGTGTAGGTGATTATACACACACACACACACACACACACACAAAGACAAACACAAACACTCACACTGGGACACAAACACACGACAAATCGGTCCCCTTGCGTTTGAGGTTTCCCCCTCCTTATCGGTGTGTCCTTGGTATGAGCAAAACGTTGGTCTATTTGTTTGTTGTGGTTTGAGAACCTTGACTTTTGTGTTAACGAAAATGATGGCGTGTTGTGTTTTATAGAACTCGGAAAGGAATTGTCTACTATGGCCAGATTCTATGACAGAAACAAGCAACCAGGTCTAGGAAAACAAGTCCAAAAGAAGCGACATACATCAGCTATTTGAAAATAGCAAATCTACAAGCACACAACGCGTCGCGATGCGACGCGTTGTGTGCTTGTAGATCTGCTATTTTCAAATACAATCTTGAGGGACAATTACAATAAGTGGACCTGGCAACACTGACTATGGCCCGCTGTAACGTATTCTCACAGCGGTCTGTTTTATATCCTCCTACAAAAAGCATGATGCGTACAAAAAGTATTCATGTATTCACACTTTTAACTCTGATGACTCGCGTGATGTTTGGACAAAATCTGTAGGAGTACTGTCAAAAAATGTGTTTCGCAAAAGGCGGCCTATAACAGGTCCATGTGAAAGATTTGGGGCAGAGGTTCTGAATTGGCATACAGGGAGTGTGTGTGCACAGTTTCGTTGCGATCAAGCCAACGGTGCCGGAGATTACCCGGACGGACAGGGTGCAAAACATACATGCCTTTCGGCCTGCCGGAGACAAAAAAAACAATATACTTATTTGACTGGGGCACACCAGGGCACTATACTTAGTCCACTCCTCCAAAACCAAATCACTTTGGCGAAAATAGGCAATGTATAAGCTAAAAACGCAACGCATTGGGACGCATTGTGAACTTGTAGATCTGCTGTTTTCATAGAATGTTTGCCACAGAATAGGGGCGCTAGGGTTCATGTGGTTAAAGAAAGTTACTTTGGTTAAGGTAACGTTATAATCATGCAGTACAGTATCTTTTGTTGCTAGAGCTGTGAATTTGCCATGAGATCAGGCTGCATATACATAGAATATGTAGAACATACTGTAGACCATTATGGCAGTTAGAATAGCAGCTATTACAACGCTAGATAGACAAAGAACCAACTACTATATTGAAGTTGAACGGTCTAATCCCGTTTCATGATCCCAATGTTAAAAACAACGTATCACTTAAAAACCTTGTATACGCTGCTCCATAAACGTCTGTTCACCAGTTTAAAATATCATAATAAACTGTAATACGCGTTGAAACAACTGCTATATGCACCCATAAGCAGTTAATTGTGGTTTAGTCTCCCCTCCACCCGTTTGGCAGCCTGCGCCGTATAGCAAAACAAATGGAGGCATCCAGGACTGGTGTTAGTGCTTATTTGAAATGTCGTCGCCGGTACTCCTTCACCTGTCACTGTTTATTGATATATTCATTAGAGACCTATTCTCTCTCGCTCTCTCTCTCTCTCTCTCTCTCTGTCTCTCTCTCTCACACAGTTTCTTTTGACAGTGGCTCTGTGTGTTGACAACATCACTCAATGAATCACTTTACAATTATGATTGTTGATGGTCCATGACACGAACTTGGAGGGGATGTCATTATATGAACATTAAAGTGATAGTGGGGATGGAAGACCACAGCGTTTCGTTGCTACTCACGCCACAACCCCCACTCCCGCACTCCCCCACTTTCATTTAGAACGGGGGGGCCTCTGTTGCTAGAGCTGCATGTTACACTATAATGTGTTGTGTTGACTTTAACACTGGTTCTGTCACTTGAGTAGAGTAGTGTTTGTGCATTTGCACTGTTTTATGTGATCTTAAATGTCAATCGTCTGCAATTTAAGACTCCATTTGTGCCGTAGAATTCAAAGTGTTACATTTATTCTCATAAATACATCTAAAATTTAAGTTTAAATGTATCACAACATTTCACATCTTAATATACAATTGAGAGTCCCGCGCATGCGCAACGGTCGGTCGTGTACGGTCGGTCATACGGGTCCTTTTCAGCCGAGTGCAGCCGACTAGAGCCGGCCATTGAAATGTCTCCATCTCCACCTCAACCGGACATCACTGAAAAAGGTACTCATAGCTGCTTTTTCCTTCTTTCAACGGTGTGCGTGTGTGTGTATGTCCTGTGTGTGTGTGCGTGTGTGTTTGTTACTGTGGCTCTGTACTTTCGCGATTCGTCCGTGCGGTCATCTACACCGACGTTCGGGATCAGTGTTGCCAGATTGTGGGCGAGAAAAACAAGCCCAAAAGAAGCAAGCCCTTCAACCCGCGTGTTGTCTCTATGTGGGTCTTTGTGTTTGTCCTGCTATACGGCTATTAGCAAACATCCACCCCATGAGAGATGGAGCCTCATCTTCACATCACTCTCCCTCTCACACTGACTGCTACTACTCTCTCTCTCTCACACACACACACACACACACACACACATGCACACGCACACGCACACACATGGCCGGCCTTGTTGCCATAGCAGGCTAACGGGGTGGCGGTATATAGCGGTAGATTTGATTGCCTGCCCGGCGCTGAAGTGAAGAGGAGGAGACAGGACTAAATGAAACTCCATCCATCTTAATGAAACACAATTATTTTCCACTTATTAATCATTGAAAAATCAATATGTCTCTTCTCTGCCCACTGTCGGCTGGATTTGTCATCCGGGACAGAGCCCCGATGCATCATCCTCCCCGACACCATGGTAGACATAGGTTCACTCACCTGTGTCCTTTAAGAGGGAGGGAGGGAGAGGAGAGAGAGAGAGAGAGAGAGAGAGAGAGAGAGAGAGAGAGAGAGAGAGAGAGAGAGGATGGGAAAAGAGACAGAGAGAAATATATAAAAATAGAGAGACATGAGGGGGGATAGAGAGAGATACAGAGAGAGAGAGAGAGAGAGAGAGAGAGAGAGAGAGAGTCAACCTTAACAATGCACAGACTCAGTGAGCACAGCCAGGCCATGGAGAGAGAGACATCAAACCTGTCTGCCCAGACCAGTGACTTTCTAGTCTATACACACAATACTGTTCATTAACATCTTGTCTTGTCCCTATAGGTGGGGTTGGCGAAAGGGCCTTTCTGTGTGGAGTTTGTTTTTAGTTTCTCCCCGTGTCCCCTATAGGGTAGGTACCCTCACAAAAACATGCGGTAATCCTGGTCTCTATACTGCCTCCCCCTGGTCAGCCGGGGCGCCTGATGGAGGGGAAAGGAACTGGTTGGAATAACGTGTTCCTTCCACACGCTACGTCCTACCGGGGAAACTCCCCCCTGTCGGGTGAAAAGAAGCGGCTCGCTAGCTCTCATGCATTGAAGGAGGCATGAGCTCGGCTCTAGGCTCTCCCTAGGCTGGCAGAGGGAGTGTAGCGCCCAGGATTACTTAGACAATTGGCACTGGGTGAAAAAATGTGTCACAAAATCGTGGTATAACATTTTAAATAGCAAAAAAAAAGATCTTGTCTTGTTTGTTGACGTGTTATTTTCGCACGTTATTAATGCTTTGGCAATATAGGAATGCTTGTCGTGCCAATAAAGCTAGAGAGAACAAGACATGAAGAGAGAGAGAGAGAGAGAGAGACAGAGACAGAGACAGAGACAGAGACAGAGAGAGAGAGGGGGGTTGACCACAAACAAGTGATAAAAGGAGGATTTGAAAGAGACAGAATGAAGAAACAAAGACGGATGAATGCTCTCCGAGATAGATGGGAGCTCATTAGTAGCTGTTGGTTCATTCTGTGTTCCTCCACAGATCAATCCACTAAACACATTGTTGAATAGCTCATTATTTAAGTCTGAGGCCTCGTATTGACTGGCAGAGAAGGAATGAAAGGTTGAAAAATGGAAGTTTGTTGATTTATATACGGTGTGCGTCTCTCTCTCTCTCTCTCTCTCTCTCTCTCATTAATTCAAAACAGCAATATCAATACTGTGCCAATATTAAAATGTTTTTGTTAATGGGTCTATGCTCATCTGACAGACCTGCAAACTCACGAGGGGTGGACAAAAGAGACAAGGGACAGGGACCCACATTATACAAGATTTGTGATGTTAAAACGTTTCCAAAATATTAATTTTTTTAACCCATTAAGACCTGAAGCCGATTCTACAAATGTCTTCTAAATCCCAACAGTATTCTGAAAAACGTATGTTTCTGTATCAGTGGTTCTCAAACCTTTTCATGTCAAGGACCCCCAAAATGATATGCATTTGGCCGCCGACCCCCATCTCAAAATATGTTGTTCCAGGGACCCCCAGAAGCAAAGATTTGAGTTACAAATGTTTGCTTTAAAATAATATATATATTAAAAATGTGCACACATTTTCACAATTTCTCAAAAATAGCAGATCTACAAGCTCGTAGCGAGGCACTCGGTGCCGCGCTACGAGCTTGTATATCTGCTATTTTTGAATAGCCAAAGTGTAAAATAATGCTTTTCAGTTCAAATCAAAAAATGACAGGTTCCAGGTCTCAATAGGTTAAAATATATTTCTTCAAGAAGACGAAAAAAAGATCTACAATGCCTCACAGTGTGTTTGTTTCAAATCTGAAGTCTGTAAACGGTGCTGCAGTTTGAGAGTGCTTTTTCCCTTTATCTAGACTTGTCTTTCTCTCTTGCGTCATGCACTCACAAATACTCATAGCGAAGACATGTTGTAAAATTAATTCATTTTAACATAATTGTATTCCTGACATGTGGGTTACAATGCATACAATATACCACACTAGGCAAAAATGCTCTTCAGGGGTCTGCCATGACAATAGTCACACCAGGGGCCACGTTAGGGCCCCCCAGGGGCCACATGCACACCATTGCTCCAATCCTCACCAAACTAATGCATTTCAGGGGTCTGCCAATAGGCAATAGGCTCTATGCACAGCAGCCCTATTGGACAGAAATTGGACCTCTTCCTTACTTCCTTCGCGTAAGTGTTACCAATGATACTAATGAAGGCTCTGTTCCATTCTGGTCACACAGAGTCTAGGCTGCACTAGCCCGCCTGTTTTCTTACCTAGAGGGGCGGGTTTAACAGCTCTGGCGAGATAATGCGTGTGATCCCATTGGTTCACCGATCTGTCCGTCAGCCCCCGCCCCGTCAACACAACATTACGAGAGACGCCCACTGCACTCTGGTTGGTTAAGGAAATGAAACACTTCCTATACCGGGTACACCGAAGCGCTGGTCCAGGCTTTTATTTTTTAGCAAAACTAAACAATAAAAGCCTGGAGATCGAGGCTAAACAGAGTCAGGGTGCTGATATTGTGCATGTTGTCTCAATGGAAACACTCTGCTACACCAGTGAGTCTCAAAGTGTCATCCAGAGACCCTCATGGTTCCTTGAGGGTGTTCCAAAAGAACCCTTACGGGTGTGTAACTCTGAGAGTTATGGTGGTCCTTCAAATGAGAACCACAGTGCTACACTAAATGGAACAGAGCCTTCATTAGTATCATTGTTAACACCTGTGATGGAAGTAAGGAATGGTGCAACGTGCCTGACGTGTTTGACGTGTTTTTGAACAAAAAAAAAAAAACATTCAGAACCCAAAATATCATCATTTGAAGATTTGCTCCATTCACTTCTTGTTTAACTTATTACTGAAAAAGGCTGTATCTCGGCTCCTGAGCACTTTTTTTTTACTACAGTATGTATTTTTGGCTGGCACAGTTTGCATTATTTTTGGGCGGTGAAACCGCCCCTATAAGTGAGATTTGGAAAAATGTACAAATATCCTGCGCTGTGAAACCGCCCCTAAAAGTGAGGTTTGGAAATGTGTACAATTATCCTGCACCGTGATTGGCCAATCACAATCTATTCAGGACTGTGATTGGCCAGTGTCACATGACACATGTGCATAGCCCTATATAAGAAACCATAACTTGAAAAAAACCATAAATTGGTTTTTTTCAAGTTATGGTTTCGTCCATCATAAAGAGTGTTTCAATAAATGTATTTATCTTTTGTACATGATTGGTTGACTCCATTCAGTATTGTGATTAGCTAGCAAGACACCGCCCACTTCACACAGGGTGTGATTTTTTTTATTTCATTGGCACTGAATGAGTTAAGTGGCGCTCATCCACATCGATAGAGCTCTTCAGCTGCAAGATCATTCCTCATAAGTAACTTTCCCAAACTCTCAGAAAACATAAAAATAACTCATGTGTGCCCCCAAACCCCCTTCTTCTCCATGGAGGAATGAAATCTGTCAATCTCCCATTCATCAATTTTATCACCGGTCCGCTCCTCCTCGGCCCGGCCCCTCCTACGAACCCCAAAAGGAAAGCTTTTGGTGCTGTTTTGAAAAATCGTCTGCTGAAATAATGATTCCAAACCGTTTCCCCAGTGGTGGGAAAAGTACTCAAATGTTTTACTTAAGTAAAAGTATCAATACTGCAATGTAGAAGTACTCCGTTACAACTAAAAGTCCGGAATTCAAAATGTACTTGAGTAAAAGTACAAAAGTATTGGTATCATAATGTACTTGAAGTACCAAAAGTAAAAGTACTAAAATGTTTGAAAATAGCAGATCTACAAGCTCACAACGCGTCGCGATGTGACACATTGTGAGCTTGTAAAGCTGCTATTTTCAAAAAACCTAGGTATAAAATAAAGTGGTTAATGTATGTTTTATAATGTAATCATTTATATCTGAAAAGTAACTAAAGTTTTCAAATAATTGTAGTGGAGTAAAAGTTCAATATTTGCCTCTGAGATGTAGTAGAAGTAAAAGTACTGAAAATTGAAAATACTCCAGTAAAGTAAAAAAAAATACCTCACAACTGTACTTAAGTACAGTACTTGAGCACATGTACTTAGTTACTTTACACCACTGCCCTCGAACCCCAAAAGGAAAAGCTTTTGGTGCTGTTTTGAAAAATCGTCATGCTGAAATAATGATTCCAAACCGAAGTCGACCCTTTGTTTTCCCTCTCAATAAAGCAAGCGACAAGGGGCCGGGGCGTGTGTGATGTACGAGCGCGGTGGGCCGCACAGGCCGTGCGGCACACGGTGCATAAGCACACAGAGCCATGTTTCACTGGAAAACACACTGTTCTTTACAGCCCGGATGAGAATATAATGTTCTACACTGCATAACTGCTTCAGGTCAATACTTGATTTGCTCCGGCATGTTGCAGGAGAGCCTATCCTCCGCTGTGTGGCGGGGGGGGTCCAGGGATGCATTATTAGGGGGGGACCTGAGAAACAGGTCGGATGGAGGGGTTGGGTTGGGTGGGGAAAGCTGGGTTATAGGAGGGGTTTGGGAGGGAGGGGAGCGTTGGTGTGGGTGTGGGGTGTGTGTGTGTGTGTGTGTGTGTGTGTGTGTGTGTGTGTGTGTGTGTGTGGGGGGAGGGCTGTTCGGTGACACACTCCCCTGTGTCACCCGAATCATTTTCAGCAATGAGAATAAGGTGTGTGTGTGTGAGATGGAGTTACAAGTGTACTGTAGGTAGCTCTGTTGAAGAGTGCATGTGTTGTACTGTCAACACACACACACACACACACACACACACACACACACACACACACACACACACACACACACACACACACACACACACACACACACACACACACACACACACACACACACACACACACACACACACACACACACACACACACACACACACACACACACACACACACCATTTTCAGCATGCTATGGTTAGATTGAGTAAAAAGGCCAACAGGTCCCCAAGTGGCAATACCTTCAAGTGGGCAAAACATCCTATCTGATCATCTCCCATCTCACATGAAGATACTGTACACACACACAGGTACTGGGACCATTAAGTCAACTGATAGAGAGATATTCATTTCTTCACCCCTCTGCCCACTCTGCTGTACTGTAGGGTTACATTTTCTGGGGGGCATGACAGGGTGACCAATACTCAACCCTGCTATGATTGTAATAGAAGTTCAGATGGCCTTTACCTGGATGAACTTATTAGAGTGAAGTCAGCTGTTTGTGTCTGAATGACATCCTCTCCTCACATCCTGTGAATGTAAATCTGATGCTCAGTGTTCATTTAAAAAGAAAATTACAATCCCAAATGTAATTACATGAACCCTAGCATCTCTATTCTGGGGCGAAGATTTGGAGAAAAATAACAGATCTACAAGCTCACAATGCAACTCATTTTGTGCAAAGACATGGTGTAGAGGGAAAGGTTTGACTGTGTCCGGCAGTGGTTGAATGTCAATTGACAACCGTGGTGGCGTTCTTATCCCCTGTCCACTATCACAGTCAAAACTCCTTGAATTATTTATGGATAATGTATGAATGATAATAATGACAACTGTGCATAATATTATTAACTTAACCGCTACATACTTCAGAGTCCCTCTGGGCATCACCAGATCTCCTCGGCGACAATCTACATGCTCACAATCCATCGCATAGCCAGCCACGCGTTGTGAGCTTGTGCTTGTGAGCTTGTGCTCTGATGTACTCTTTTTTCCCCCCCGAATGTTCGCCTGTTATGACGTGCATAGAATAAGGACGCTCCGGGGACCCCCAGGGGTCCTTGAGGGAGTTCCAGGGGCTCCCCAGCTAAATGATGGATAGTTAGGAACCAAATGGACCCTTATGGGTCTGTAACTCTGAGAGTGTACAAATGGATCCATTTGGTTCCATTTGTACACTCTCATTAACATTGATTTTACAATAAATTGGGGTCCCAGAGATAGAAATGCCATTAAATGGGGGTCCGTAGCCCTAATGCATGTCAAACTGGGGGTCTTTGAAATAAGAATGGTTGAGAATCACTGCTAAAGCCGTAAAAATCATATGGGGGTCCCTGGCCTATCTTTTCAAATGGGGTTCTGCGGGCTAAAAGTGTCAATTTGGGGGTCCTTCACATGAAAAAAGTTTGAGAACCACCGGTTTAGATGGCCCATTCTGTCTTTACTGTTTACCTGCAACGTGCACTTACAGTACGTTCTCACAATCAAAGAAACTCTCGCCTGGTTCCTACTGTATAGGATCACATTATCTTAAACTAGAGTGCACCCTTAATTGGAAAACATAAACATGTATAGAGAAAAAGAAAATGCCAGCATAGACGATATGAAGCATACATGCAATATGAGGTCAGACGGTTACAGCCCGAAAATTAATGAGCCTGCTCTGCAGCGAGTTTGTCTTCTGCAGGAAACTATTAACCCATTAAGACCGGGAGAGAATCTGTGTCATTTGTAGATGTCTTTGGGCTATTCAAAAATAGTCGATCTACAAGCTCATAGCGCAGCACCGAGTGCCGCGCTATGAGCTTGTATATCTGCCATTTTTGAATTTTTTTGAAAGTTTGTGCAAATCTTTGTATATATATATATTTTAAAGCGAACATTTGTAACTCAAATCTTTGCTTCTGGGGATTCTACAAATGTCTTCTAAATCCTAACAGTTTAAAAAAAAAAACCTATGTTTCTATATCAGTGGTTCTCAAACCTTTTCATGTCAAGGACCCCCAAAATTATATGTATTTGGCCGCGGACCCCCATCTCAAAAAAGTTTGTAATAGGGACCCCCAGAAGCAAAGATTTTAGTCAAGAATGTTCCTTTTAAAAAATATATATATTCAAGATTTGCACACATTTTCACGATTTTTCTAAAAAAGCAGAACTACAAGCTCATAGCTCTATGAGCTTGTATATCTGCTATTTTTAAATAGCCAAAGCATAAAGTAATAGTTAAACTGGTTACGCACAGATGCGTTGCCGGTCTTAACGAGTTAATTTGCCGAGTTGGCCTGTAAGGCTTTTTTTATTTTTTTCCCCCACCGTTTCTTTTTTTTTTTACCCCAGCTTGTCACAGAAACTGTGAGCCGCCAGAGCTCTTGTTTTTTATCGCGGTGCTAATCCAGAGCCCCTGGGTCCCCTCGCCACATTGACCAGATGAAAGGCCCTGCCCAGATGTTTACAGCCTGTGAAAGTGGCAGGGAGCGTGGTGTAGGAAGCTGGCACAGCGCGCCCACAGACACGAAAAAACGAGGCCGTAAAGCGCCACGCTGTTTATGTAGAGAGTTTAGGAAACTAGGAGAGGAAGACGAGGGTGTCAAGGGGAAATGAGGGAGCGGGGGGGGGAGAGGTTTGAAGTGGAGTGGAGTGCGCGTGTTTGCGTCTGTGTGTCGGTGTGTTAGCGTGTGTGTCAGTGTGTGTGTGTGTGTGTGCGTGTGTACTTGACATTGACACTGTGAGGATTTTTTTTCTGGTTTTGCTGTCGTTTTAAGTTATTCCTTCAGGATTTACTTGCTTTTATTGATAGTTCACAGTGTGGAGGCAGGGAACAGGGAGAGAGACAGAGTCCACCAGGGCCCGGGAATCAAACCCAGGACTTGCTGTCATGGCATCAGAGCCTATATGTGCAGTGGTGGACAAAATGAAAGTTGCTCAGTCAAATTTGTGTCTGAGTTTAAGTATTTCGGCACTTGTTTGTATTCAAAAGTACAAATTACAAAGCAATAAAAAAGAATGGAATCAGGAATGAATGAGAATTCGTACCTGTTGTTTTTAGTGGCGGGGGCATTTAACCATTTGGCCGGAGGGCAAGAAGAGCCTGTATTCAGGGTTCAGGGGGGCGTATTATTTAATGGTAACTAGATTCTACCAAGCCCCACCCTGCCTGCCTTGTGATTGGCTGAATGCAAAAAAAAGAGAAAACAAGGACTCCGCCCCCAGAGGGGACAGTGGGGGGGGGGGGTATGTTGTTACATTCTAATACAGCTCCAAAACACTAATTCTGCACCTGGTCCGGTGCGTGGCTCGTTGAGCATTGGACTGCCGACCCCAACCCCTCGTGATGGAATCCCGCTGCTGCAGACGCGCCGTCTTGAGCCACGAGAGTGCCGAACGTTGCCGAACGTTGCCGAACGTTGCCGACTCAGCGCCGTCCAAGTTTATGTACCGATAGGCACAGAATCGTAAATCATGTTTTTGGGTGAGTGTTTGCCCCAACTGCCACTCAAAGTGACTACTGGCCAATCACAGCACGTCTTTTTTGGGACTTGTCAGAATCTAGTTGTATAAACATATCAAGCGTTCAGGGGATGGGAGCTATCCGTCCTAATTGATGCCGCTTTCTTGCACATGCTTGTCATATGACTCAAACAGCTAAACTGTGCCTCCACAATCTTACTAGCCCCCCCTCTAGGGTTTAACACCGGGAATCCCGGGATGCGGGAATCCCGGGAATCCCGAGGTTATTTACCGTCCCGGGAACTGACTTCGGTTCCCGGGATCCCGTTTTTTTTTTTTCTTGTTATAAATGAATACTAATTAGTAGAAAGGCCTATATACAGCGCGGAGGAATTACTATTATAATTAGCCAAGTTACTTGCCGCGTTGCCGACCAGGGCAGGGTCCCATCGTCCCGTTGTGAGAACCAATATGGGACGCACTGAATGTAACAGTAATGAACAAAATATAACACAAGTGGCCGTGATGCCCCCTGCCTGCAGTGCCCTGCGCACGCTGATTTCACCGTTTCCTCTGCTGTCAAACGGTAGACACCAGTTGACTAGTTGAGATTCAACATCAAGTGAAACGCTGCATAAACAGTGGGTAGGTTTGATTTCGAGCCTATATTCCAGCTTAAAATGCACGCAAGCCAAGCAATGCTTTTGATAGAGAGAGAGGAGAGACTGGAGAGAGAGAGAGAGAGCAAGAGAGAGAGAGAGAGAGAGAGAGAGAGAGAGAATTAGACCGATGTGGTCGGTGGTCCGATTTTTTAATCATCATTAATGTAGCCTACCCTACCTACGCTTGCATTTTAGAACGTTCAAACAAACTACCATTTTACTAGAACTACCCAGTAGAACAAGTGAACTGCACAACAGCTGTCTGTCTCATTGATTGTCAGTGGCAGCGCATGCATGTGCACATCAAAATCACACTACAAAACCCGACATTTGATCAACAACAAAATATAGATTAATACATTTGACAACATACAGCCAACATCCCAAAATGGAGTCTTAATATCCAGCAAGTAGCCTAATATAAATTAATAACTGCAAACAAATTACAAGTTTAGGCTATCAAATCAATATCCTACAAAAGTAGAGATAAGCTGTGACCTCACCGGCGCTCTGATGGACAATAAATAAATAATCCTTTTGTAAATTCTCTTGTCAATAATGATACAAATGGAACGTCTATTTCAGCAGCTAGAGTTTGACATTGTTTGAGTGCGTGTTGGGTGCACAGCGCAGCTCCTCGTTTAAGTTAATTGTCTTCACCCGCTGCTGCGTAACAGGGCAGATCTCCGCCAGGGCACTATATTATATTTATATATTATATTTATATGATTTAAAAAATCAACTTAAGTCATTATTAGTGCAAGTTCATAGGTGGACACTATAGGGACATTTGGGCACCTCAATATAAAATTGGCTATTTAAGTATCTACATATAAATGCATTTTAGTGGGTACTTTTTTTTTTTTTACCCTTTAACGGGAATTCCCGGGAAGCCCGGGAAAAGGTCTGAAAATTCCCGGGAATTAAAATTAGCTATTTCCCGGAAAATGTTAAACCCTACCCCCCTCACAACCCCATTATTACGTTTTTTTTTCTATCTAATGCCAAGATCAGAAATGTGTCTAGCTTCCTTAAACAGAAGAGCCGCTGCTGACCTTTCCTACCCAGTTGTGTTATGGTTAAAACATATATTTTAGAGTTAAGCATACAGTACATTTAGGAAAAGATTCAGGTTGGGGTTAAGAGAATAGCGGTTGAGTCATACGACAGATTTAGTTGCGTGACGATGTCATGCACCAAAAATAGCAGATCTACAAGCTCACAATGTGTCGCGCTGTGACACATTGTGAGCTTGTAGATTGGCTAAGTATATAATAGAGACTAAGCATAATCAGAGAGATAGAGAGAGAGAGAGAGAGAGAGAGAGAGAGAGAGAGAGAGAGAGAGAGAGAGAGAGAGAGAGAGAGAGAGAGAGAGAGAGAGAGAGAGAGAGAGAGAGAGACTGAGTAGTGATTGTAATAGTATTGCAGCTGGGATTGACACATCACTGGCAGTTAGCAGTGACATTAACCAGAGCAATAGTGGAATGCAACAATATAACAGCATGTGAACATGCCCATAGCTAACAACCACATAGCCTAACACATTTAGACCTGAGGCCGGTTATAAAAAACGCCTTCTAAATCCTGACCTAAGTTTTCTAAAAATAATTATTAGTTATATGTTATTATATGTTACTTTTACTATATACTGTGCATAGCAACAAGAACCCCAAAAGAGGATCCTGGCTTGAAAGGTATATAGTTACTGTACGTAATGGGGTTTCAGGTCTAATTGGGCAAATTTTTTACTTCAAGTTTTGATGTTACAATGCACAGAATTCTGGTCCAATGTTTCAACTTCCGCACAACTTTTGGGCATGTCATTATTATAGGTGAAATGTTCAACAAAAACAATTCATAAAAATGTAATGATTTGTCAAAAACTGTGAAAAAAAATGTATTAGATGCATCGTGAGCTTGTAGATCCGCTATTTCCTAAACAGGGCATATAAGTGGTTATTGCTTTCTCTGCTTCAGGGCCATTGACCATGACTCATCACAGCTCCTGGAGGTTTAACCTTGACCCTGTGCCAGATGGCATTCTCAGTGGCATCTCCATACTTAGCACATTGACCTGTGTGATACGGTGGAGGACACGCGTGTGTGTGTGTGTGTGTGTGTGTGTGTGTGCGAGTGTGAGTGTGAGTGTGAGTGTGAGTGTGCGTGTGCGTGTGCGTGTGCGTGTGTGTGCGCGCGTGCGCGTGTGCTTATGCATGCATGTGCACTTCCGTGGGCACATGCATGCAACCAGTGTACGTGTATATGTGTCACAAAAGATGACTGACGAACCATGCCAGTCAGTGTGGTGCCACCGGCCATCTGGTGCCCTCTCTCACAGCACATTCATTTAAATCCTCCGGAATATGCAAAAGGTCAACCTGCCGGTGCCAAGGTCACGCTATACAGCTGCCCTGGTTTCAAGCACTTAGTTGAAAGTACTTGAAACAAAGGGCAAATTGATAGAACTTGCCAAACTGTATAAATGGAGGTTGAGGGTGATGCTGTTATCTCCGCTGTTCCTTTACTCATTCACTGCCAGAATAATTACATAAATAAATCATCCACTGCCAGCAATGTTTAGATTTTCTTACCTTTTCAAGTAGTCACAGAATATTTATCTCCAGTATGATCGATCCCCCGATCATTGCTAATCAAGGGTGGTTTCACTGTGCTTCTGAAAAAGAAAAAAAAATGTCATTGCTACCCCCCGTTCGCTTGCTATAGGCTGTTGAAAATAGCATGTCTCGTCAAAAATACATGATAAAACCAAGGGGCCAGCCTGACATATTTACAATGAGGCCGATACGGAAGAGAGACAGTTCATATGAATGGCCAGCAGGTGGCCTGCAGGTGTCAGAAAGGATATTCTCTCATTGTAAGCGGATGGGTTTTTGACGAACTTTAGACTAGATTTTCTTACCTTAATAAAAATGGTCATAAATACTATATGCTTCCAGTCGCTAGTTTAAAGTCTCCTTTCAATCATCATGATATGCGTTTTGCTAAATTATGGTCCCATTTATTCTAAAATTGACGATAAAGTAGTCTATGCTCCAGGAGGGGCGGGATGATGTGATTGACAACCTACACAACCAATAGCATTTATTCCCCGCCCCCGCTCTTGATTGACAAGCTACCCAACCAATAGCATTCTTTGGGGATTGTTTTCCGGTTCCCTGGTCACATGTCTGGTCTCAAGCAATAGCGGTTGAGTTCCGGCGTGCCCAATGGTATTATTAAAGATGGCGGATTGCACGTCCCTGAACAATCGGCTTCATTTACGGTCTGTAGAAACCAATGGGTGACGTCACGTTCCCTTCATCATTTCTTTTTAAAGTCTATGGATAAAACACAGGAGGCGAGATACAGGCGATTTCCCAAATACGTTAACCAAGAAGTGAATGGAGCAGTAAATCTTGGGATCACGTGATCTCCTGGTTCTGTGTGCATCTGGGGGGATGAAGTGGTCACTCATGTGTTAGCGAAGAGCACCATCTAGTGGAAGCACTAAAAAACACAAAAAGTCGTAAAAGTTGACAGTACAGTAAAACCTATTGGTCCTCAGATATAGGGTTTTACATATTCCTTCATTTAACCTTTCAAAAAACTTCAAATGTAAAAAAAACTCAAATGCAAGAGACCCACACTCTCCATTACAATGGACGCATTACAACAGTGCTATAACAATAACAAGGAATCTATGGGCTAAAAGTTACTGGCCTCCAAGCTATTGACCTGATCTCGCGTTTGGATGCTTGTGCAAACTTTGCCCCGAGGGGGCCTCGCTGTTGAGTGTGGAATTATGTAGATGTCACCTCATTATTGCAATAATGTGTTGTTTATACAGGGGTTCCAATAAACAAATGAGAGAACTGACTTCAGGATGCCGTGCGTGTGTGCGTGTGTGTGTGTGTGTGTGTGTGTGTGTGTGTGTGTGTGTGTGTGTGTGTGTGTGTGTGTGAGTCTTAAAACAAGGCAACGAGGCAGGAGTCACACCTCTTGGCTCCCATCCACCAACCCCAATTAGAAAGGCTCTCTAAATGAATGTGCTGTGTGTTTGCCGGAGCCGTGGCGCGCACTGACTTAATCTGGATTGAGCAGAGCAGCCTTTTATTAGGTTAAGCGCGGCCCGCAATGTGTCTTGTCACTTTGCGGAGACAAGGGCCGATAAAACCCAGTTGAACGGAATTAGATTGTCATTGATGTGTCAGCGAGAACGAGCAGAACAACAGATCGATGGGCGAATCACCGCCGCGCCATATGTGGAGAAACCAAAACGACCAGGAGGAGGAGGGAGCCATGCAGAGGATTCAGCGGGGAAAGTTTGAGTAGTTTCCGTACACACACACACACACACACACACACACACACACACACACACACACACACACACACACACACACACACACACACACACACACACACACACACACACACACACACACACACACACACGAAGCTACAGTAAACAAACAATAAAACCACATGCTAACAGACACTTGCAAACACACACACACGCACGCACGCACAAACGACACCAGTGGTGGAAAAAGTACTCAAATCTTTTACTTAAGTAAAAGTATCAATACTGCAAGGTAGAAGTACTCTGTTACAAGTAAGAAATGAAAAATGTACCTGAGTAAAAGTACAAAATTATTGGTATCAAAATGTACTTACTTAAAGTACCAAAAGTAAAAGTCCTAAAATGTTTGAAAATAGCAGATCTACAAGCTCACAACGCGTCGCGATGCGACGCGTTGTGAGCTTGTAGATCTGCTATTTTCAAATAGCCTAGGTATAAAATAGGGCTAAAGTGGTTAATGTATGTTTTATAATATAATAATTTATATCTACAAAGTAACTAGTAACTAAAGTTTTCAAATAATTGCAGTGGAGTAAAAGTACAATATTTTCCTCTGAGATGTAGTGGAGTAGAAGTAAAAGTATAGACAATTGGAAATACTCCAGTACAATAAAAGTACCTGTAAAAACTGTACTTAAGTACAGTACTTGAGTAAATGTACTTAGCTACTTTACTCCACTCCACAACACACACACGCACACACACAGGTCCTCTCACTCTTTTTAGCTTGAAGCAATCTCACAACGCTGAACAACAGAGAGTCCATGAATGAGTGAGAGAGGCGGAGGAGGAGAAAAAAGCCAAACCAATTCCAATACAGCACTAATGGGCCACATCATGCCAATACAATAAATAATGGCCCTTTCAGGCTCAGTCAATAGTGAGTAAATGAAAATTTAACCTTTCATTAAATGTGGTCGTATTATTTCCCTACACTTTGTTTGCACGGCTCCGTTTTCCATTTCGGCACGTTTTCTATTGAATGCGAGGACGTATATGTAAATGTTATGATATAGGGCAATAAATTGGGAGTTAAGCGGTGCATTGTGAAATAACGGTTCATCTTACTGTTTTGTGGGACGTAAAATACAGTGCTCCCTTCAGTTGTGCAGAGGGCTTCGTCATTTTGCAACAGTGTTCATTTTGTTGACTAAGACTAAGGCTAAAAGACTAAGGTTTTGATATGTAGTCGACTAAGACTAGACTAAGACTAAACAATTTCAAAAGACTAAAATGGGACTAAAACTAAATGGTCAAAAGACTAAATCATCTTCAACAGAGGGATGAAACAATGGCAACTGAGCGACGGTGGTGGAAAAAGTTGTACATTTTTTACTTAAGTAAAATTATCAATACTGCAATGTAGAAATACTCTGTTACAAGTAAAAGTCAGGAATTAGAAATGTATACTTGAGTAAAAGTACAAAAGTATTGGTATAAAAATGTACTTTAAAAGTAGAAAGTACTCATTATATCCCATTTCACAAGGTATCATATGTATAAAATGTATTCAAATCTTTTGAAAATAGCCGATCTACAAGCTCACAATGCGTCGCATCGCGACACAATGCGTCGCATCGCGAAGCATTGTGAGCTTGTAGATCTGCTATTTTCAAAAGGACGACATCTATGTAGGGCGGAAGTGCTCAATGTATGTTTTGGAATAATAATAAAAATCTACAAAGTAACTAGTAACTAAAGTGTACAAATAATTGTAGTGGAGTAAAAGTACAATATTTATCTCCGAGATGTCGGGGAGTAGAAGTAAAAGTACTGAAAATTGGAAACACTCCAGTAAAGTAAAAAACACCTCAAAATTGCACTATAGTACTTGAGTAAATGTACTTAGTTACTTTCCACCATTGCAGAGCGCATTTGTAAACACACAAACGACTACAAAAAAACTAATCCGCTATCGCCTGGCCCTAAAACAAAAGGGGAAATATGTAACTGTAACAATGCGAGGAAGCCACACAATGGTCCCTGTGCACACTGGGTTTAGCACAGCTAGGCTCGATAAATTCCAGGTAGTAGAAGAGCCTAGCATGTAGGAATATAGCCACTAAATCTCCATTGACTTGAGCTCCGTGAGCTGGGGAGAGGCATTATTTGGAGGGGGAAGGCGATAAGTCTCTGGGCGTGCTGTCTGCCGGTTTAGATGAAAAGGGCTCTGGGCCCCATACTCTCCACTGTGGCCATCCTGCCCTCTTAATTAACCCATTAAGACCGGGAACGCATCCCTGTCATTTTAAAATAGCAGATATACAAGCTCATAGCACGGCACCGAGTGCCGCGCTATGAGCTTGTAGATCTGCTATTTTTGAAAAATAATGATTTTTTTTTTGCAAATCTTTGAATATATATGTATATTTTTTAAAGCGATCGTTTTTAACTCAAATATTTGCTTCTGGGGGGGTCCCTGGAACCAAATTTTTTGAGATGGGGGTCCGCGGCCAAATACATATCATTTTGGGTGGTCCTTGACATGAAAAAGTTTGAGAATCACTGATTATAGCAACGTTTAAAAAAATAAATAACTGTTGGGATTTAGCAGACATTTGTAGAAATCCCCCGGAAGCAAAGATTTGAGTAAAAAAAATTCGCTTTAAAAAATATGTACATTTTAAAAGATTTGCACACATTTTTACAAAAAAAATAAAGAATAAATAGCAGATCTGTGCCGCGCTATGAGCTTGCAGATCTGCTTTTTTTTTTATGTTTTTTTTTTTAAATAGCCGAATAAATCTAAAAAAAAACGACACACAGATGCGTTCCCGGTCTTTATGGGTTAATTAGCGCTCGCAGGAAGCACCGGCCCACAAGGGAGACGCCGTCCCTCCCGAGGACTGGCCAAGGTGATAATGTCCTGAAGGGGAGAGTCCATGTATGCTAGCGGACGCCATCGAGCTGTGAACGGGTACAGTAGTGAGTTAGTGAACACACACCTCCCCCCATTATGCATGTTATCCTAGCATCTGCATTGGACTACATTGGCTGATCTGGAAAAAAGCTGTATCAAGAAAGTGGTGGGAAAAAGTACTCGGATAAAAGTAGCAATACTGCAATGTAGAAATACTCTGTTACAAGTAAAAAGTCCCGAATGTAAAATGTACTTGATTAAAAGTACAAAGGTATTGGCATCAAAATGTACTTAAAGTACCAAAAGTAAAAGTACTCATTTTGCAGAATATCCCATTTCATGTTTTCGAATGTATAAAAATCTTTTGAAAATAGCAGATCTACAAGCTCACAATACGTTGCATCGTGACACATTGTGAGCTTGTAGACAGGCTATTTTCAAATGGCCGAAATGTATAGGGCCGAAGTGGTTAATGTATGTTTTGTAATTATAATCAAAATCTACAAAGTAACTAGTAACTAAAGTTTTCAAATAAATGTAGTGGAGTAAAAGAGTAAAAGTACAATATTTGGATCCAAGATGTAGTGGAGTAGAAGTAAAAGTATTGTAAATTGGAAATACTCAAGTAAAGTACAAATACCTCAAAATTGTACTTAAGTATAGTACTTTTACTTAGTTACTTTACACCACTGCAATTGTAGAAATACCCCCCCTATGCAGTGATAGCATGCCAGTAGTTCCCAAAGAAACGTGTTTTGCTGCAGGAATGCTGTAAGTATGTAATAAAGTAATGCCTCCATGATGGATAGAACATTATGGCAATTAGGAGCTCCGATAAATATCCCAAAACTGAATTACCAATTCTCTCATTTTCACAAAATATGCTAAGCAGCGAGTTATCGTGAAAGCGAGGCAACTAGCTTCATGGTTATACAGTACAGGGTTGTGCACAGGATGCCAGTAATTAAGTGGGCTTAAGTGCTAAAAGGTACTGTAGGTGAAGTTGGCTGGTTAGAATTAGGTGGTGTGAGTATTTTCCCTTAAATCATCCCAGCTACACAAAAGGAGCCTGCCTGTACCACAGTACCAAACAAATAGAACAACCGATGTCAGATTTTTGAGTCCGATGCCATTCCTGATTTTGGAGAGAGTACTGATTACCGAATATGTATATATTGTTTAAAAGAAGCTAAATCCGGAAACAGATTTCAAAAACGTCGTCAAAAAAGTCAAACAACAACTGATACCTATTATCGGCAAAAAAAAACGACATTGGTCGGGCTCAAAAACAAACACTGAGGTGAATTTGCATTCGCACAAGTCAAGCATCACTCAAGCAGCTATCTGAATGCTATTCACTGAGCTCCTCATGACCCAAAACACTCCTCCTCACGCATAATGTGCACGTGTGCTATCGCAAGTGGCCCTTCTGTCCTGTGCATGTGTGTGTACTGTACATTGTGTGCATGTATGTGTGTGTGTGCACAAACTTCAGTCCTCTTTCTCTCTCTTTCTGTGTCTCTCACATAATGAGCATGTGCACCTTTTTTCCGCCCGGGGCCTTCATACACAATTTAGCCAGAAAGCCAGTGCTGATCATGATTTAGCTTTTGACACGGCTAGCCCCGAGGCAGGGGGGGGTGGGAGGGGGTGGTGGTGTGGGGCGGGGGGGGGGACTAATACAGATATCTGACTCCCAGACCGCGATGGAGGGAAAGGGGAGAGAGAACGAGAGAGAGAGAGGGGCCTTTTTATTGACTAAATGATAAAGAGGCTGGTAATGATAAATAACAGTCATTTTATTGTGGAATTCCCAAGAAAAGACAGATTCTACACAATTCTATAAAAAGGGAGAAATAATAGAGGTGGAAGGGTTTGGCTGTGGCCGGGGCCACGCATCCCTACAGAGACGTCCATTGTTAACCCATTAAGATCTGGGGCGATTCTTAAAAAAAATAAAAAAAATATATAAAAAATATTTTTTCACAATTTTTCAAAAATAGCAGATCTACAAGCTCGTAGCGCGGCACTCGGTGCCGCGCTATGAGCTTGTAGATCTGCTATTTTTGAATAGCCAAAGAAATCTAAAGTGACATAGATGCGTTCCAGGTCTTAATGGATTAAACTCCAATATTCCTCGGCACAGGGTGGAGGTCACAAATTGTGTTAGAAAAGGACCTGCTGCTATGAATACTCCATAAGGCTGATGCAGAGTGGCAGTGTCGGCCCGTCCCGGGTCTCTGGCAAACAGAGGAGGAGGGAAGCCGGACCAGACAGCGCCAGTCTCGCCCATGGGCATATCTTTTTGCATCGCTCTGTCTCTGCTCCGTGCCTCTGCTGCCCCGCTCACTTTATCTTTTCTCTCTCTCTCTCTCTCTCGCTGTCCTCCATCTCTCATGCTCTCTCACCATCTCTGTACAGAGGTGTACTTTCCCTCCCTCCCTCTCTCTCTCTCTCTCTCTCTCTCTCTCTCTCTCTCTCTCTGTCTGTCCTCTGTTCTCTTCATCTTGCTCTGGCTGTGTCTCAGCATGGTTACTTGCACTGTTTCCCCAGCAGCACCTCAGGGTGGCAAGGGGAGCCTGTCTGTCCCGCTCTCGCTCTCTCTGCTATATCCTTTCGAGTTTCCAGGCCTCAGCCATCACTAAAAAAAACAAGATGGCCGACCCCCAAAGGACAGCAGAGGTCCGCCGAGATTACAAATGATTACAGACAGACACAGTACATGCTCGGGTGAATATACAGAGTTAGAGGTGTGAATCGAGGTGCAACGTGAGTGCAAGTCTTTATCCTCGTTAACCCAATTTATGATTCAGGTATTTAGCAGATGTTCATATCCAGAGCGACTTACAAAAGCAAGGTCAGAGTAAGTGACATGAACATCGCCACAAGGCAAGTGGTCAAGAGATCGGAACGCTAACAGGACAAGGAATTAGTGCAAAGTAACGAGGATAACAAGTATGGAACGTTATCTAAATAGTCAAAAGGAAGCGCGGACACAAAGATCGTACTTAATGGTGCTTTCAAGCAGTGGTGGAAAAAGTATTCACATTTTTAACATAAGTAAAAGTAAAAGTAATATGGAAATATTCTGTTATAAATAAAAGTCCGGAATTCAAAATGTACTTGAGTATCAAAAGTAAAAGTACTCATTATGCAGAAGGCCCCATTTCACAAGTTTTCAAATGTATAAAATGCATACAAATCTTTCGAAAATAGCAGATCTACAAGCTCACAATGGATAAATGTACTTATTTACTTTCCACCTCTGCTTTCAAGTGATGTCTGGGTGTACTTTTCTCTGAGTCGGGAATGTGTCACAACTGGGTCATGTGGTTTATGGTCGTAAAATTGATAGAAAGAGGAGGCAATTGATTATGTGCCATATGTGTGGCTCTATTCTTCTATATCCAGTACCCACGGGGCTGTTACTGATTCCTACACGAGGAGATGTATAAAATCATTATTTAACAACATCAAAACAACTTTTATTGACTCATTTCCATTGTGCGAGCGACCGTTTCTTTTTACAGCTAGGCTCCTATAGGGGCCGAGCCACCTAGAAGAGGGTCTGGGTGTGTGCCTTTCTGTGTCTGTCTCTCCTGCATAATATGTAGAATAATAACCACCTGGAACAAACTTATTTAAAAAAAAAAGGCTTAGAAAAACAGAGTCTGCACACTGGATCCACCAAGGTGATGTTGAAATGCAGTGGTGGAAAGTAACTAAGTAGATTTACTCAAGCAATGTACTTTATACCTAGGCTATTTGAAAATAGCAGATCTATAAGCTCAGAACATGTCGCATCGCAACGCGTTGTGAGCTTGTGGATCTGCTATTTTCAAACATTTTAGTACTTTTATTTTTGATACTTTATGTACATTTGATAATCTCTCAAGAACAGATTCTGCTCTCCGCTTGATCTGTCGGGGGGTTCGTCATAAGAGTACGCACTGGCCTACAAGTGGGCGTGCCTTCAGATCAGGAAGCAGGCCGCGCTTTACCCAATCAAATGTAGTGGGCGGGATTTACTGTCTGTGCTCTCGCTTCCCACTTAAAACAAACCGAAACTCATTTAACAATAGCGTCCTCGGAGCAGACAAAACCACGGAAAGATATTCACATTTTCTGAATGTTCTCTGGGAGAAGTGGTGTTAGTGTTCCGTGTAGAAATATTGTTAGTGGGAATGAAAAAATAAGCGCGCCACCGGAAGTGGAGTGCTGAGGGCAGACCTAAAAACCCCGGTTTCCTTGCGCACGGGTGCTCCGTTTTGCTCCCCCCAGAGCCAAGTGAAAGAGTAAAAAACAGCAGAGGGCGCTGTTTTTCCTTTTTATTTGGCGATGGGTTCCCAGATTGCCGTGGTGGTAATAAAATACCTTTGGAGCTGGATCCAGTGAGCGGACACTGTTTTCCTTCAATATTTGTTAACTTTGGATGTGCGTGTGCTTTGTTCACTGTTCTTAAAATAAGGCTGTAGCCCCCCCCCATCCCAGTTGGATATTTTTGAACAATGGGACAACTTTGTGTTACTGTATGGTCGAGTCACTCACGATGTCTCCAACTCCTCCTCCCCTCGTCACGTGACCTGGCCATAAACCTCCATACAGAATGCATAATGTAATGACTAATGACTGACAGCTGCGCATGGTCTAATCCAGTTGTTCTATCTAACAGGAAGTCCTGGGCTCTGTTGGTGTGAGTGAGTTGTGGTAGTGTGCGCACGCGCGCGTGTGTGTGTGTGTGTGTGTGTGTGTGTGTGTGTGTGTGTGTGTGTGTGTGTGTGTGTGTGTGTGTGTGTGTGTGTGTGTGTGTGTGTGTGTGTGTGTGTGTATGTTTGCCTGCGGGACAGTTCTGTGGAGCTCTGCAGTTCTTGAATACTGAGTGGAGAGCGGGGCCCAGAAAATGAACAGTCAAATCCAATTAAATTACTCAAATTAAATTGTACAGTGGTTATGGAATACCTGATCGAATTACTCACATTCAGGGGAATTCGACAGCAACCAATTAGTTCAAAGTATAAAGTTCACACGCTCAAATTAACACCAAGAGAGGACAGGGCCTTTATTTGAGGGAAATGATACATCATAATTACATCACATTTGGAAAAAATCACAAATTATACAGTTTGCTTTTAACCCATTAAGACCGGGAACGCATCTGTGTGTCATTTTAAGATTTCTTTGGGCTATTCAAAAATAGCAGATCTACAAGCTCATAGCTATGAGTTTGAAGATCCGCTATTTATGAAAAATTGTGTAAATTTGTGCAAATCTTTGAATATACATATTTTTAAAGCGAACAAATGTGTAACTCAAATCTTTGCTTCTGGGGGATTCTAAAAATGTCTTCTAAATCCTAAAAGTTTTTTTTTTTTAAACTTATGTTGCTATAATATCAGTGGTTCTTTTTTCGTGTCAAGGACCCCCAACATGACATGTATTTGGCCGCGGACCCCCATCTCAAAATATGTTGTTCCAGGGACCCCCCTGAAGCAAAGATTTGAGTTACAAATGTTTGCTTAAAAAAATATATATATTCAAACATTTGCACAAAATATTGCAATATTTTTTTCAAAAATAGCAGATCTACAAGATCATAGCGCCACTCGGTGCCGCGCTATGAGCTTGTATATCTGCTATTTTTTTAATAGCCAAAAGGAATCTAAAAATTACACACAGATGCGTTCCCGGTCTTAATGGGTTAATAAGAAAATGGAAATGGCCTAATAGGTCTTGATAAGACAAATCTGGCCCTGTCAACAAGCGCAGCTTTGGCTCAGTTGGCTAAATTAAAGAGAAGTTGTTGTTGTTTAAAAAGGAGCTTCGGGGGACCTTTTGTTTGTTCAATCACAACATAAGTGCACGGACCATGGCCAATCCCTGTCAGAAGGAAACAACTGTAAAATAACCTAAGTTGACAGGGGGGGGGGGGGGGATTATAAAACTCTGAGTCACAGGAGACTGTAGTTAACTCTCTTCCTCTGGTAATTGAGATATGCTGGAAGAAGCCGGTCCTACGGTTAACGCAAGTAGGTCTCCCTCGTTAGAATGGCCAAAATAGACACGTTGTCATTTTCCTGGATAATGATGGAAATTCTTTACCAACTCCTGGCTTAATTGTGCGAGGGACTTCCTGACCTTTTTATACATTTTAAATTTAGCTTTTCAAGGTGCCTTTCCAAGGTGAAATAAGTGAGTAATGAGATACAAAATCAGCCTGTTAATTGACTTTGAGCAAATTTAGATCTGCACGGGCCAACGTATACATTTCTCTCTTTTAAAAGTGAACCATTTTAGCTAATAAAGTTATTAATCTTGTCCATACAGTAATTATCTCTATAATTATGCTGTAATTGCACATACATCAAGGACACCTCGTATAGCGGCGGGCAGGCGCTTGGCTCGGCGCTGATCATTTTCCTCACATCACAAAGAGATATTACTCTTCCTCACAGATCTGGAAGGGATAGAGTGGTAATTCACATTCACATCAATGTCAAATTATTATTATTTTTTCTCATACGTTACAGGAGTTCTTACTGTATGGTGTGTGTGATATGAACTGTGAGCTTACCATAATCACAGTAATCTTTAATCATATTCCATCATATTCAAGGGCTTTTGCAAAGAAATTAGAGGGACTCCAGTCAGTTTCAAATTAGAACACTGCAGAGGGCAGGCGTGTGGGTGTGTCTGTGTCCAGCTGATGCTCGTTGACGCTCGTTAACGTTATAGGTGTCAAGGCAACTATGCTTCTGCTCTCATTTGTTATATGTTATAGGCATCAAATTCAATGTTATAGGCATCAAAGCCTCTGGACTGTCAAATAGGCCAACATCTAATCTAAGATTAGTGGGACTCATTCAAATGACCACCAGTGAGTCCCGGGACTCACTTTGTTGAAAAACAACATCACTGTATTATATCAGATTTATTCGATATTATATTGATATTATAGCAATTCTATTTGATTAGATATGTGATGTTGTTACCTGACAATTAGTTGACTTTTGGTGAAAAAAAGGCCCACATATATCGGTATCGGAAATTAGGAGTTGGACAATATCGGTATATCGGATATCGGTAAAAAGGTCAATATCGAACATCCCTAAAGATAACGTCTAGGCAAAGTCTAACACACTGTAGCTTATATGAAGTATCCTGTATAATCAGATCCACAGAGAGCTTCTTGGGAATAAAATAGACCCACCATAATGTCTGAGTAATATAAACAGCCCGAGCAGAACATTGTTGTAATATCGTGGACTCTCTCTCTCTCTCGCTCTCTGCCTCCGCCCCCCCTCTTTCTCTCTCTCTCTCTCCCTCCTCCTCTTCCTGCCTCCCTTCCTTTCCTTTCCTTTCTCCTTTTCCGAGTTTCCGAGAGCATCACAACAACAGGACCTGAACGCTTAATCAGTCACCGGGCGCCGGCGCGCCGCGCCACGTTTTGATACGAGGGCATTTCATATGACTTTATTGACTGGGAGTTTTATGCTCTCTTCTTCATCCTGACAGTATAAAGAATGGGCTGACTGCGCTCTTCTGAGATTGGGAGGCCATTTTGTGTGGCTGAGCCTCTGTGCTCAACCATGTGACTAATGGCAAGCCCTCCAGGACTTTCTGAGGTATCACTCCAAAAAAAAAAAGAATACAAAATAAATAAATAAATGAACGCAGGGAAGTTTTGAAATAGTGGTGGGGCGCAATTGTGCGTGCGTGTGTTTGTGTGAGACAAACGGGGAAAGAGAGAAAGATAGAGTTTACAGTTTAACCACCTCCGTATGTGAGCTTGTAGCTCACATACGGCGTATGTGAGCTACATAAATGTTCACCTAATTTTCACCTAATAACATGCCCCCAAAAATAGGGACGCCGGGGGTCAGAGTGATTAACTGCTATTACGAAAGAAAAGTTTTGTCATGGAAATGTGCAGAGTTTGCACGTATATAACAAATGCTACAACGCGAAAGCTATTGGCCTCTGTCTCTGCGCTCATAGCATACAGTGTATGGGGGTATCCTTTGTCCCTAGACTAGCTCTGTCTCAGTGAGGCGACCTTGGGAGGGGGGGGAGCCTGTGCCTTCCTACCTTATAGCTTCCAGCTCTCAACAAGCCCCCACAGAGCATCTCATTGTCTCAAATTAAAGATGAGACCTGCCTTCTCTGTGTACGCTAGCTACCCTACCTTTGGCATGTGGTCGTTGCTAATTACTTTGAGCTGTTAAGGGAGACATATCTGGGGAGATAGGCAGGAGGGAGAGACCTACAAACCCAGTTTAAAAGAAGAATCTGATTTTCCCATTGCTCCCGATGGCTTTGTCTGACCTGTTGGGTATGCATTGTTCTCTCCGACAGGGCGATTTCTAGGCTGGGGTTGTTACCGCCTTGTGCATCTCTTGCCCAGAGCCAACTAGGGTGTTAGTATGGCAGGTGCGTTGGTCTGACTTCATGAATCGCAAGCGTTGGGTGTTTTAGAAATATTTCACTCTACTGTGCAGCATCTCTCTATACCGTATATGGATAACCAGGGCTAATATAATGTATAGTAGTCACATAGGTATTTGTCAAGCTTGGAATATAGAGCACCGAAGTCCTGACGTCACTACCAGTAGAGGGCGCTTTTCGCAGGTTCGTGGCTTTACTTTTTGTGTTGATATCCTCATTGGGGAATCTTAGATCGCTTCATATAAGAACTGTGTTCCAAAAATAAAGACGCCACCCCGGCGATTTTACTCATATGGATATAAAGCATCGACTGAAGGTGTAAATGTACACATTTACCCAAAGAGTAACACAATATAAACACTAGAAACGAGTCAAACAACCCAAAGACTACATTTCCCATGAAACGCTGTAGGGACAGTGATATCAGACGTAGTAGTTCTTAAGAATTTTAAGGCAGAATTCATTCAATTTTCGCCAGAAACAGGCTGTATCAAATAATATTTGATACAGCCTGTTTCTGGCGAAAATTGAATTTCATATTATGAATGAATATCATAAACGATGCAGAGCCACCCCCCTGACAAAAACGCCGGGGTGGTGTGTTTGTGTTTGGAACACAGTTATTATATGACGTGATCTAAGATTCCCAAATGGGGATTTCAACACAAAAAAATTAAGCCACGAACCCGTGAAACAGCGCCCTCTAGTGGCAGTGACATCAGTTCTCTTTAGTATTTGTGCGCGTTCATGCAAATGTTTGTGTTTATGTTTATGTGAGAAACAGTGGCTTTATGTGCTCACACAAAAACTGTGTTGAGCAGCTTTCTGTGTGTGTGTCACTCATGCCTCTGCTCCAGCTTGTAGCCTGTGAACAGCCAGTAGTTTAAATCCCTGTAAAACAACATTGCCACTAACCCTGCCCTGTATTTTTTTAGTAAAAAAAAAAGAAAAAAGAAGAGGAAATAAAACAACAATGGAGAACATTGAGAAATATAACCGCCCATGGCGAAAACAATAATTAGCCAAAGCAAAACAAAAAGTGTCCATAATCCTTTTAAGCAGTAAACGAGGAGGTATAAATCATGGGTCCGGAGCATGCAGCCAGCCAGCCACAGTAGTGGTTAATGCCTGGGATGTGGTATAGTGTGTGCATGCTGCCTGGTAAACTGCTCCATTTAACTCCCCTTCCACTCCCACTGGCTCATTGCTAAATAAGGATATCAATTAGGCTGAAGCACTACGGCAAAAGGCTCCCAAGTTAACCATCAGCCCGGGCGCTGAATGGATCTTCGGGGATATTGACTGCTGCGGCAATAGCTTTGTAAGTGGGCTGACCAAGGGGTAATTAAAGCAGCATTATCATGTTACGCCGCCGTTTATGGTACTTCTGCTGCTGCTCCACGCCCGTCCGCACAAAGCAGGGGATGCTAACGACAGCCTTCGCAACAAGTCAAATAGAGAAAAAAAAAACACACACACAAAGCTCTTGAGCGGATAGAACGGCTACTGTGTGGAGAAGTAATGGTCTCATAAACGTGCAGAGATAGAGATGTGTCATTGGTAATACATCATAATGTGAGTATTGTGTCATGACAATAGGCCTTTCTCATGGTAGTGTGTGAACACATGTGTTACCAATGATACTGATTAAGGTCGTGTTCCATTCAGATCAAACGGAGTCAGGGTGCTGATATTATTGTGAATGTTTGCTCACTGGAAACACCTGTTTTTTTTTTAAAACACTCAGTGCTACACAGTGGTGGAAAAAGTACTCACATTTTCTACTTAAGTAAAAGTATCAACACTGCAATGTAGAAATACTCTGTTACAAGTAAAAGGGCTGTGTTCAAAATGTTACTTCTTACTTTTTGAGTAAAAGTACAAAAGTATTGGCATCAAAATATACTTAAAGTACCAAAAGTAAAAGTACTAAATGTTTGAAAATAGCAGATCTACAAGCTCACAACGCGTCGCGATCCGACGCGTTGTGAGCTTGTACTGTAGATCGGCTATTTTCAAATAGCTTATATATAAAACAGGGCTAAAGTGGTAAATGTATGTTTTATAATATAATAATTTATATCTACAAAGTAACTAAAGTTTCCAAATAATTGTAGTGGAGTAAAAGTACAATATTTGCCTCTGAGATGTAGTGGAGTAGAAGTAAAAGTATTGAAAATTGGAAATACTCCAGTAAAGTAAAAAATACCTCAAAATTGTACTTGAGTAAATGTACTTAGTTACTTCACACCACTGGTGCTACACTAAATGGAACAGAGCCTTAATTAGTATCATTGGTGACACCTGTGTTTATCCTGCTATTTCCTCTCAATATGGCTGATGTGAAAAAGGTCTATGACGATTGAAGAAACACTCTGCCAGTGGTTCTCTAGTCTAGGTCATACATGGGCAACTGGCGGTCCGGGGGCCAAATGCGGCCCCTGCACCTTCACTTAATGCGGCCCGCAGGTTAATATCTGAATACTGATATATTATTGATTCCAGCTGTTACAATTCCAAACACGCAAACATGAATTACTTCGGTCTATATTAGTAACTTAATGACTAGTATCAAAATGATAGTCTTTTTTTATGTCCAATGTATTTGTATTTAAGTTCATAGAGTTATGTAACTTAAATGCATTTGAAATTAAATAAAAATGATACTTTTCAGGATTCCAATTCAAAAATAGCAAAAACAAATCAGGATTCCAATTAAACACAATAGCAGAAGTAGCCGATCTACAAGCTCAAAACGCGGCGCACTGCGACGCGTTTTGTGCTTGTAGATCGGCTACTTTTGCTACTTTTGTGTGCCATAGAATGGCGTTAATTTACGAAAAAAGTTAAAATACGGAGATACGAGGTACAGTATATGTATGTGGCCCTCTGGAGTGAAAATGGATCTCTCCATCATCAAAGTTGCCCACCCCTGTTCTAGGTGCAGTAAATAATGATAATAAATAATTCTGAACCCTCTGCCTCTTTCACTCATTCACCTCAACCTCATTCACTCATCTCTAACATCCTCCTAAAACATCTCTCCTAAAAAAAAGATGACAGCCGTCATTGGCCTCACGTTATGCTCTTCAGACCAAATTGCGTTTGAGCTAACTGCTTTCCACTTTGTTGGGTCACAATAGAGCAGGCGTGTTGAGGCAGACCTCTATTTAAAGACGGTGAAAATGTTTGGGTGGCTCAACCCTTTCAAATTAAATGGATGGCATCCCAGGGAGGCCTATCAGAAATGATTAAAAAGGGTGGAAGAAGACAGCGTGTGTGTGTGTGTGTGTGTGTGTGTGTGTGTGTGTGTGTGTGTGTGTGTGTGTGTGTGTGTGTGTGCGCACGGTGTCAAGACGAGTCGGCACAGGCCAGCCGACCTGAGAGCCAGGGAGCTTATTAGCATTTCAGCGCATAGCAACCTGCCTAGCCCCGAGCACTGATCTCAACACAGTCTGTCCAATACACTACACCACTCTCTCTCTCTCTCTCTCTCTCTGCCTAACCCTCAAGCACTGATCTCAACACAGTCTGTCCAAAACTACATCACTCTTCTCTCTCTCTCTCTCTCTCTCTCTCTCTCTCTCTCTCTCTCTCTCTCTCTCTCTCTCTCTCTCTCTCTCTCTCTCTCTCTCTCTCTCTCTCTCTCTCTCTCTCTCTCTCTCTCTCTCTCTCTCTCTCTCTCTCTCTCTCTCTCTCTCTCTCTCTCTCTCTCTCCCCCAGTCTTCACTTTTTATTCTTTCACTCCTCGCGGCCCTTTGATAAAACAACGATCTTAAGTGTGCCGGTTCATTCAAGACTGGAATGAGTGCAAGTGCGTGTGTGCATGTGCGTGTGTGCGTGTGCATGTGCGTGTGTGCGTACGAGTGTCAACTTGGAGTGGCAAGCTGACAGTGTTTATGTACAATATAACTAGGGAGACTGGATTGGTTTAATCATGTTCAGGTGCTGTGGAGGTGCTTTGCGGTGGATAATGTTAAGAGATAACGTTACAAAATACTTGATTGAAAAAAACTGATTTATAGACTTCAAATCAATACGCAAATACAGTAGGATATTGTATTTGTTTTTTTGACTAATTAAGAGATAATTGTAGAACTTGTGGCTTGTGTCACATAAAATGTCAAAGGCAAATACTGCACCACCAACTGTATAGTAAAGTCTATTGCATATGGCTCAGCCTATGTCTATTATGTTTTAAATGCACATACAGACGCTACATTTCATATAAATGAAAGCATAATTTTCTGTCAATGAAGCAACACTGTGAGGCATGATGGTAGTTGGACGGACAAGACATGATTATGCGTCAACGACATAAATCGCAACGTCCCTGTTTTGGTTCCGGCTGGAGGACCATGTGTTGCATATGTTCTTCCCTCTCTCCATCTGCACTGTATCCGCTGACCCTCGTCTATCCTTTGTAAAATGAAGCGATAACTGTCAAAAATGTATTAAGTTTAGAGACATTTATTTGGAAGAACTTTTTATTTATTTTAATAGTATAAAGTTCTGACTGCGACGCACAGTGAAGTTGAGTCTCAGCAAAGGGATTTTGATCAAATACCGCAAGAGTGCTTCAGTTAGAAGAGACCAGTCGGGCGCTGCAGGCTAAAAACCACTATCTGGACAAAAAGTGGCATTGTCTTTCATTTTTAATCTCTGTCATTCTCTCCTCTCATCTCATCGTCTGTCTGGGTCTGTATTGACTTGACTGGTGGGGAAAAAAATGGCCTACTTCTATTCCCAGAGCTTTTAAGACACAGAAGGTGACAAAGAAGTGACTCATATTTTGGAACCTTTTAAAATATATATAGTAAGTCCACTATTATCACCTTTGACTAGGTGGTGCTGTACATTGTACAAAAAACTGATAAGAACATCTTCATGTGACCAGTCTGATACTGTATTAACATTTTTGATAGATAAAAGGTGATGATTTAACGATTCATCACAAAATCTTCTGGTGCAAAAAGCAGAATTGCTAAAGAAATACATGTGTGTTAACCACATGAACCCTAGCGCCTCTATTCTGGGCATGACGTAATAGGTATTTTCGGCAAAGAGATTTGGTGTGGAGGGAAACAATAAGGGACCAACTTGAGTATAGTCCTCTGGGTACTACGGCTCCATGGCATGGGTGATTTGATTTCCCTGTTGTTATAATGTGAAAATTTACTTCTAGGCCTGCTTATAGCACTGCTTTTCAAGACTTTCAGTAGTTTCCAAAGCTTAGCTCGGGATCCAAACATTGTATGACGTTGTAAAAAAAAACAAATAGACCACAATTTTTTTTCACACCACACATATCTGTAATGAACTGCAAACAACTTTGAATGGAAATCAAATGGAATCGCTGCTGCCATTAAGGCAATTTCAGAACTTGCTTTTTTGTATTTTCCAATTGTTAACAATCGCTGTTATTTTTGTTTGCTGTGTTTGTTTTTGTAACCTGGCGGTGTCCAAAACGAGGGGCTCTCCCCTCAACACGTTCCGGAGATTTAATTTAAAGTTGTACAATGCAGAATCACAAATAACGATTTTTAGCAACCTCTGCTGGTCACTACCGTCACTGCATACAATTTCCCTAGTCCTCGATTACCCAGAATTCCATTCGTTTTCACCGGAAGCGTTTCAAAAAGCGATCTTTTAATTGTTTTATACTATCTACGGATCGTTTCTCTTAGCCAGTGGAGCATTAGTTACCATGAGCTGTGCTTTCTTTTTCTGTTCTTTTTCGATCTTCCAATCCTACATTATCTTAAAATCAGCGTGAGGTTCCTTTTTGTTAATAGCGCGGTAGTTCCTGGCCAAACAGGAAACCGTTGCGGTAGTTCCTGAGGACGTCGGCCACGACGTCATGACGTTGGCCAGGAACGTCATTTTCCCGGGAAAGTCCCCCCCGTACACGTTCAATAGAAAATATATAAATAAAAGGCTTCCGGGGGTGAAATTCACGGAGTGGGTGTTGTGAAACTTTTGCCACTCGCAAAAGATATACAATTTAACTTTAGTTTTGTTGAAAACGTTACCTAGTATTACTTTAAATAGTCGACTATAAAACGAGATTCCAAGTCATTCCGGAGGAACGTACTACCAAAACCTGTTACCAAAAGAAAAGCTTATGTTGTGTTGTTATTACCTAACTAACTGGTATGAAGGACTTCAAGAAGCATCTGCTGAAGGTTAGCAGGTAATAAAAAGGTGGTAACATTTATGAGATGGGCTTTCATAGGGAGCTTCTAAACTCACTTATTTTGTATTTTTTTATTACAAAACATGTTTGCAGAAAAGTTTGACATCCAGCATCCTAGAGTCAGTCTATTCCACAGTTTATCTGACAACAACAAAAAAAGCCTGCAGCCAACGCAGTACACCGTTGGATATGCAGCCCCCTGTACATTGTTGATTCATAGGGAAGAACAAACATATTTTTATTGCAGTCTTTGAGATTTATTTACTGGTGTTGGGGCGGGCTTGTGTAAGGAGGTCCGCAATCACCAAGGGGGTTTCACCATCCAATTTCTGTGCTCTTCTGGCAACATCAGTCAGCAGAAATGAGACAAATTCAACCGAAAGATAATCATAAACAAAGCGTTTACATTGTATTTGGGAAATTGTCAGGAGACGAGCTCTCGATGGCTATCTGCTTCAGAGTGGGAAGCAGAAAAGGGCCAACAGGCAGAAAGGAGGGGATGTCTGTGTGGTATATATGACATTACTGTGACTCTCTCCACATGGAGATATCGTACATCATGGGGTTTATACTAGGGGGAAAAGGAAGAGAGAGAGACGGAGGCTAAAATACAGGATGAGAGGATATTTATGGCATTGAGGGAGATGCAGGAAGAGAATATCTTCGCCGTCTGCCATAAACCTTGTATCTCCATATTTCAACCTTTTTTTTTTTTTTTTCATAAATGAACCCATTAAAGCCGGGATCATGTGTGTCAATCTGTGTCATTTTTAGATTTCTTTAGCTATTAAAAAATAGCAGATCTACAAGCTTGTAGCGCGGCACCGAGTGCCGCGCTACGAGCTTGTAGATCTGCTATTTTTCTTGTAATCGTGAAAATTGCCGGAAATATGAATATATATATTTTTTAAAGCAAACATTTTTAACTCAAATCTTTGCTTCTGGGGGGTCCCTAGAACAAAATATTTTGAGATGGGGGTCCGCGGGCAAATACATATAATTTTGGGGGTCCTTGACATGAAAAAGTTTGAGCACCACTGATATAGAAACATACGTTTTTTTTTTTTAACTGTTAGGATTTAGAAGACATTTGTAGAATCGGCCTCTTTTCTTAATGGGTTAATGCCATATTTTATACTTCATCGTGTGACAGTGTCATGCAAAAGTAGTCGACGTTCACAAGATGAGATTTTGACCCAATAAAAAATACAAAATAGGAACGTCACATGTCAGGTTGAACGTGATCAAGTCTGTCTGTGAGTTTTATAAATATCTAACCAAGTAAATATTACTTATTAAGTAAGTATTAACCAAAGCTTGTGACAAAATACCGTAATGACTATATTGGATCCATTAGAACAGTGGTTCTCAACCAGTGGTCTGGGGACCACCAGTGGTCCTTGAGGGGGTTCAAGGGGGTCCCCAGCTAAATTAATAGTTAGGAACCAAATTGACCCTTATGTGACTGTAACTCTGAGAGTGTACAAATGGAACCAAATAGACCCTAACGGGTCCATTTGGTTCCATTTGTACGCTCTCAGAGTTAAATGAACACTGATGATGGTGATACAGTGTAGATTGGGACCCCCAAGAGTCCCTGGCATATCTTTTCAAATGGGGGTCCGTGGGCTAATATGTGTCAATTTGGGGGTCCTTGACGCGAAAAAGGTTGAACACCACTGCATTAGAACACAGGTTATTTTTTCCATTTCCTGAAAAGTAAGTAGTATTTTAGACATGGAATATTTTCCACCTGACAGTGACTACATATTGCCTCTTAGCAAAAGGCAGAGATAGCTTGAAGCCTCTTGGCATGCAAACAATAGGCTGCTCCACCTTAAATCCACAACAAGATTGCATTTTTTTGGTGTTTCCAAGGGTTGAACGATGAAGCTTTTTATACCCACCGCGCCAATACTTCCACATCATGATGCAAACGTATAAAACCCTAATTTATTTGAGTCTAATCGTTTGTTTGTTTGTTTGTATGCACATATGGAGAGAGACACATTTTTTAAGAGCCCAGTAAACAGAGTTAGTTGTTGTGTGCGTGCACTCCGTGCTTTTTCGTCAAAGAACACCACGACCACGAATGGCGGCCACAGAGAAAAAGCGTGTAACCCAAAAAGCTGGAAACATGGGGATTGACATAATTATTAATTAGTCAATATTACTGAATGGAAAAAGCCTGTCTTTGGTTTCCTCCCCAGAGCTTAACCCACTGAGACCGGGAACGCATCTGGTGTCATTTTTTAAGATGTCTTTGGCTATGCAAAAATAGCAGATATAAAAGCTCATAGCGCGGCACTGCATATTTTTTTTTAATAAATCGTGAAAATGTGTGCAAATCTTTGAATATACATTTTAACTCAAATCTTTGCTTCCGGGGGTCCCTGAAACAAAATATTTTGAGAGGGCCATGGACAAATACAAATAATTTTGGGGTCTTTGACATGAAAAAAGTTTGAGAACCACTGATATTAAAGCAACATAAGTAAAAAAAATAAAATAAAAAACTGTAGGATTTAGAAGACATTTGTAGAATCCCCCAGAAGCAAAGATTTGAGTTACAAATGTAAAAAATATATACATATTCAAAGATTTGCCCAAATGTTGACGATTTTTTCAAAAATAGAAGATCTACAAGCTCATAGCGCGGCACTCGGTGCCGCGCTATGAGCTTGTATATCTGCTATTTTTGAACAGCCAACGTATAAAAATAATGGTTAAAGTGGTTGCACACAGATGCGTTCCCGGTCTTTAAGGGTTAATCGAACGCAGCCAAGAGGAGCTAAGCTAAACAACAACAGGCAGTTAATCTCTTGCTGCCATCCAGTTCAGTTCAGATGCTCATAATGTCCGTAGGTCTTATAAAGGCTGTGAGCATAGCGGCCGCCCCACGTTTTTTACATTTACTTGTTTGCTGTAGTTTGCCATCTTTAAGTGGTCTTTTATTAAAGCCAGCCATCTTCCATATAGAGGGTTCCCTAATGCATTTCCCTATTCTCCAATACTAATGACAGCCTAAGAAGGGGCATTATTCAGCATTAGTTTAATTTCCCTTTGAGCCTCAAATGGCGACAAACTGTCTTGTACCCATTAGAGCGTTAAACATGTGTACGGCACGCTCACACCGCCCGCCAACCCTTTTTCGACGGAAAAGCTGCGCTAACAATAATATTAGTGTTTTTCGGTAACTTATGTGGAGAAAACAGCTGGTGACAACAAATCACATTTCTATATAAAAAAAAAGAGAATTTGTGGCGTTTCGCACTTTGTTAAATATTTTTGCCCTCTATAGTCCCAAGAGTCAGGGACCAAAAATATACTAAACATGTTTCTAAAAGTCGAGTCAAAAGGTTTTGGCTCTGCAGTGTGTCTGCCTTCTGTCTGTAAATGAGAGCAGAAATGTGTTTGGGTTTGCGTGTGTGTGCGTGTGCGTTGCACTCACACAACATGTGAGTGGACATACTTGAGTGCTTTGCATGCCATATAAAGCCGTACATGTGTTTTTCCCGTGCACAGAGTGTGTGTGTGTGTGTGTGTGTGTGTGTGTGTGTGTGTGTGTGTGTGTGTGTGTGTGTGTGTGTGTGTGTGTGTGTGTGTGTGTGTGTGTGTGTGTGTGTGTGTGTGTGTGTGTGTGTGTGTGTGTGTGTGTGAGAGTGTGTGTGTGTGTGTGCATTCCCCACCTGTATGTTTAATGTGCCCCGTGCATGTTTGAGTGCATTTTGTTACAATTACGTGAGATGTGCGTACAGGGGAGTATACAGTATAAGTTTGCATGCGTGTAGATTGAGGACTCCCCACTGACCTACTGTTTGGTGAGAGAGAGAGAGAGAGAGTGTGTGTGTGGGAGACGGAGAGAGAGAGAGTGTGTGTGTGTGTGTGTGTGTGTGTGTGTGTGGGAGACAGAGAGAGAGAGAGAGAGAGAGAGAGAGAGAGAGAGAGGCCATATTACTGTTCTTACCCTGCCATCTGCTGGCTCGCAAACATTCTAGGTCTTGCATGCAGCCTATCGTTTTAGCTCCCTCTCTCTCTCTCTCCCTCTGTCTCTCTATCCATCTGTATGTATCTCTCTGCTAGAATTTTGTTTGCTTTTGTTTCTTCACCACATCAATGATCAGAATTCCTGTCTTTTCTCTGTCTCTCTCCATCTTTATGTCCCTATACTCTCTCTCCTAAAACTCAGTTTGTGTCCTTCTGTCTCTTTTTCTCTGTTTCTGCCTTTTCTCTGTCCTTAGACATGTCCCTCTCCTCCTCTCTTAAGCTAAATTTACACGCCTCTTGGACGATAGTGTCGGTCAGTGACACTCTCGCGTCACGATTTTCCACCATTTTCATTGCGAGACGAAATATAACGTAGGTTTTAACTCCTCATTCTATACCTAACAGTATCCTCAACCCTGCATTTCCTTGTATGTCAGAGAGAGAGAGAGAGCAGTGGTGGGTAAAAGTATCAACACTGCAATGTAGAAGTACTCCGTTACAAGTAAAAGTCCGGAATTCAAAATTTACTTGAGTAAAAGTGCAAAAGTATTGGTATCAAAATGTACTTAAAGTACCAAAAGTAAAAGTACTAAAATGTTTGAAAATAGCAGATCTACAAGCTCACAACGCGTCGCATCGCATCACGACGCGTTGTGTGTAGATCGGCTATTTTCAAATAGCCTATGTATAAAATAGGGCTAAAGTGGTTAATGTATGTTTTATACCTGCAAAGTAACTAGTAAATACAGTTTTCAAATAATTGTAGTGGAGTAAAAGTACAATATTTGCCTCTGAGATGTAGTGGAGTAGAAGTAAAAGTACTGAAAATTGGAAATACTCCAGTAGAGTAAAAGTACCTCAAAATTGTACTTAAGTACAGTACTTGAGTAAATGTACTTAGTTACTTTACACCACTGAAAGAGAGACAGAGAGAGAGAGAGAGAGAGAGAGACGGGTCGCGGCGCGGGAGGAGCAAAGGAGAGCAACCGGACGATTGTTATCAAAAAATAAGCAGGGTGTTTGAGAGGGATTTTAATTGAGGCATTCGTTATATTTGAAAAGGTGAAGTCCTTGGGGGGGGCCGGGCGGGGGGGAGGAGAGGGCGACCCATTTCATATCCTCAGACATTCATAAAGAATGGCATCTCTTCACTTTCCCTTTTAAAAACCAACGCAACCTCAAATGGCCTAAATATAGAGGGAGGGGAGTACAGACACGGTAATTCCCTGCACCTTGGGGGGCGCGCCGATGTACGGGACAGAGGGATGGAGACGACAACTCCAATTAACAAGGAGGGAGGGCCCAGCCAGCCAAAACAGGGGGGAGAAAACGTCCTCTTCCACGAGCCCCCCGAAGGGGATGTCATTTAGTCTCTCTCTAAAATCTATCACTCGGTCCATCCCTTCTTTTTTTTGTTTTTACCCTATCTGCACTTTTTGTCTCTCTACTCCACCACATCTCAGAGGCAAAAGTTGTACTTTTACTCCGCTAGAATTATTTGAAAACTTTAGTTACTAGTTACTTTGTAGATTGTGATTATTATTACAAAATGTACATTAACCACTATGCTTCAGCCCTATATATACATCTTGGCCACAGGCGATGCATTGTGAGCTTGCAGATCTGCTATTTTCAAAACACTCTTACACATTTGAAAACGTGTGAAATGGGACATGCTGCACAATGAGTACTTTTACTTTTGTACATTTTGATGCCAATACTTTTGCACTTTTACCCAAGTCAATTTTGAATTCGTAACAGAGCATTTCTACATTGCAGTATTGATACTTTTACTTAAGTAAAAAAAAAATGAAGTACTTTTTCCACCACTAGTCTGTCTCCTTGCAGTAATCATGTCATTAATAATGCGGGGGGGGGGGGGGGGACCTATGGACTGTCCCGGTCGTCCGGTCTAGTATTTTTGTCTGGCTTAATTTAGGAGGAAGTGTACAGAGTGAGCGTTGTTGTTGTTTGGTCAGCTGACCAGCTGTTTTATTGGCCCCATGTGGAATTAGAATGAGTGTTATGGTGTGGTCGCCTCGTACTGTATCCCTGTACTCTATCATCATCCAGGTCACTTCAGATTGTTGATTCGTTCAGTCACGACCGCGATACGAGAGCAATATCTCCAGGCAACAAAAAAAGTATGTTCGACTTGCCAGCCATTACATCTAACAGTTGTCGTTGTGCACTTTGCGGTTTCCGATGTTACCCCCCGCACTGGTTGTGTGCCCCTTTTGTCAACTTTTGGTAATGCATCCAATCTGCCATGCCTTAACCCATTAAGACCGGGAACGCATCTGTGTCATTTTAAGATTTCTATTCAAAAATAGCAGATCTACAAGCTCATAGCGCAGCACCAAGTGCGGCGCTATGAGCTTGTAGATTTTTTTTAAACATGAAAGTTTGTGCAAATTTTTATATAAATATATATTTTTTTTTTAAGTGAATATTTTTTACTCAAATCTTTGCTTCTGGGGTATTCTACAAATGTCTTCAAAATCCTAGCAGTTTTGAAAAAAAACTTCTGTTGCTATAATCAGTGGTCTCTCTCTCATGTCAAGGACCCCCAAAATGATATGTATTTGGCCGCGGACCCCCATCTCAAAATACTTCTTAATAGGGACCCCCAGAAGCAAAGATTTGAGTCAAAAATGTTCCCTTTAAAAATATATATGTATTCAAATATTTGCACACATTTTCACAATTTCTCAAAAATAGCATATCTACAAGCTCATAGCGCAGCACTCGGTGCCGCGCTATGAGCTTATAGATCTGCTATTTTTGAATACACACAGATGCGTTCCCGGTCTTAGCGGGTTAAATTGTTGTCCGTTGTCATACCCTGCAGTTTACATACCACGTTGACAAGTGAGAAATTATCAAATAGCGCATTTTCAAAGGATTTATTTGCAGAAAGTCAAACAAGAATTATTCACACATCTGGCCATGTTCTCCAGCTCGGGGGAAATACCCCGACGGGCGTTACTTTGTGTAAGCACACCCTTGATGATTTACACAATGTAACTATGTCTAAAAAGTTGGAATCCGCACGGTGATAAAACGTTGTTAAATATGCCGTGCGTGGAGAAGCGTTTTCGTCCGTATGGGGGCCCTCCGTTATTCATTGTCATAAAAAAAACCAACAACATCTGCGGAAAACCTCGCAGAAATAATACGGTACGACCAAAGATAATATGTTCAAGGCAAGAGACACCCACTTCAAAGTAATAAAAGCTTTTTTTTTTTGGTCCGGTCTTGTTGGATAAATTAATGTGATATTCCAACAAGGAGAGAGTGATGCCAGCTATACATGAAAAGAGGGTGATTGCTCAATAATTGTCAGGCTCGTAACACTCGGGAGGTTTTCTGGTCTCTGACTCCTGATTGGATGAAGGAAATTTTTTTTAAAGGGTAATTAACCCTTTAAGACCGGGATACCGCATATTATGTGTCATTTTAACATTTTGATGTCTATTTAAAAATAGCAGATCTACAAGCTCATAGCGCGGCACCGAGTGCCGCGCTACGAGCTTGTAGATCTGCTATTTTTTTTTTTTTTATTGTGCAAATCTGAATGTATATATATTTTTAAAGTGAACATTTGTAACTCAAATGTTTGCTTCTGGGGGATTCTACAAATGTCTTCTAAATCCTAACATTTTTTTTTTTAAAGTTATGTTACTATAATATCAGTGGTTCTCAGTGGACTTTTTCATGTCAAGGACCCCCAAAATTATATGTATTTGGCCGCGGACCCCCATCTCAAAATATTTAGTTCCAGGGACCCCCATAAGCAAAGATTTGAGTTCAAAACGTTCGCGTTCGGTGCCGCGCTACGAGCTTGTATATGCTATTTTTGAATAGCACAAAGACATCTTAAAAATGACACGCATGCGTTCCCGGTCTCGAAGGGTTAATGTGTGTGCCGGTGTCGGTATAATCTCCTGCGAGATTGTTGGCCTTCAACAAAAAAAAAACTCTTCTTGACATTTCACATCTCGGATGGGATACGGCATGTTTAAAGCTCTGTGACTGAGAGAGAGCTGACTGGTTAAGTGGAGCTGTGTGTCAAACTGTGGTGTAATGAAATAATGACAGCTAGATTAGAAGACCTGTAGAGTATGAGAGGTGTAAATATATGGGGCTGCAAAAAGAAGAGTTTGGGAAAAACATAAAGTATGAAAAAACACATATATACTGTAACAGGCACAAGCAAGACTATGTGCATGTGTACGCACACAAATAAACACTTAACAGCACAGCATGCATGCACACACAGACACCAGTGGTGGAAAAAGTACTCAAATGTTTTACTTAAGTAAAAGTATCAATGCTGCAATGTAGAAGTACTCTGTTACGAGTAAACGTCCGGAATTCTAAATGTACTTGAGTAAAAGCAAAAAAGTATTGGTATCAAAATGCACTTACAGTACCAAAAGTTAAAGTACTGAAATGTTTGAAAATAGCAGATCTACAAGCTCACAACGCGTCGCGATGCGACGCGTTGCGACACGTTGCGAGCTTGTAGATCTGCTATTTTCAAATAGCCTATGTATAAAATAGGGCTAAATTGATTAATGTATGTTTTATAATGTAATAATAATATATATCTGCAAAGTAACAAAAGTGTTCAAATAATTGTACAACATTTTCCTCTGAGATGTGGTGGAGTAGAAGTAAAAGTATAGACAATTGGAAATAGTCCGGTAAAGTAAAAGCACCTCAAAGTTGTACTACTTGAGTAAATGTACTTAGTTACTTTACACCACTGACAGACACACACACACACACAGAAGAACACCAAGACTATTGCGGTGTTGATCCTGCACAAACACTTGATAACAACTCTGATAATAATCACATTTGAATCATAACCACACTTATGAAAGCTGGCCACTTAGAGCGATTCCCTGAAACACGGTAGGTACCTGCCAAACTAAATCTTTCTTTTTCTTTCTTTTTCTCGGTTGCATAAGACTTTCACAGCAATAAATATGTGCCGTCAGAAATCAAGGGAGGGGTTCCAAATCCAACGCCCATCATAAAGTGTGGAGGAGGTACTAAGTTGGCCTATACTGGCAGCAGGCAAAGAAAGTTGGCGCTGATAGGTCAAGAGATTAGCTATGGACACACGCACGCACGCACGCGCACACACACACACGGCACGCATGCCAGGCACTCGTAATGCATCCCGTCAGGTTGATGTCACCTCTGTAGTACTGTAGTTATTAACACACTTAAACACATTAAATCTGGGAACGCATCTACAAATGTCTTCTGAATCATAACGGGTTTTCTGAAAAAACGTATGTTGCTATATCAGTGGCTATCAACCCCCACCTTAAAATATTTAGTTCCAGGGAAGATTTGAGTTACAAATGTTCGCTTTAAAGAAATATATATTCAAAGAAAATAAAAAAAATCTAAAAAATTGCAGATCTACAAGCTCATAGCGCGGCACTCGGTGCCGCGCTATGAGCTTGTATATCTGCTATTTTTTGAATAGCCAAAGTATGAAATAATGGCTCTAGCTAAAAAACTAAAATGACACGGATGCGTTTCCCGGATTAATAAACAGACAATAACTTCAGAATAATTTATTTTCTATGTTTCTATGTTATTGTATTATTGTTATTATTGCAATGCAATGCTGGTATAACAAACAATAATGCATTATTACCATGGGCGGGCATTGACTTGTGTGTAACATCAGAGAGTGTATGTTGTGCATACGTGACCGAGTTGGAGGAGGTGTGATCTGTTATTTAGACAGGATGGATGCACTTCCTCTCAGCCTGAAATTTCCCCCGGGGCTCTCTCTGCCGTTTCTCACTGTCATGGATTTGAATCTCTTACCACTGAACTATCTTCCAATTACTGAACATTCATCACTTACCTATACCTATTTAGCTAGCTACCTACATACCGTGTGAAGGCCACAGACAGTACAGTAGGAAAAAAAACATTGCGAGGAAGAATACGTTGCTGTCGGATGTAAACCTCATACGGTATGTCTGAAACTCTTACTTTTCAGGATTCAAATTCAAAAGCGTCAAACGTAGCAAATCTGCAAGCTCGAAACGCGTCGCTTCGCGCCGCGTTTCGAGCTTGCAGATTTGCTACTTTTCGTCGCCTTGCTAAACTAATGGCCTATGTCAACTGATCCAAAACAAAACTATATGATATTTCTTAATCATTTCACCCAAAATGTTTATAACAAATTATGACTATTTAAAATAGAAATAACACTGTCTGTCAGTTATGTAACATAAGAGATTTAAATAGGTTTAAATATGATTAAATCTGACTTAGGCCAAAATATATTAAAAAAAATGGCCTAAATCAGTAAATAATTTGGCCTAAGTCTCAAAACCATGTGACTTAGGTCAAAAAAAAAATCCTATTTTGGCCTAAGTCACACTAGGGAGTTAGGCCATTATACTAAAAGGGGAGTGAACAGCATGATCCTTTTCAATTAGGAGATGGGCGATTTTACCAGAGGTGGCCAGTGTCATGAGGAGCTGACTTAGGCAAAAAATATAATTTTCCTCAAAAAATTACTTAGGCCATTAGTTTAGCAAGGTGACGATGTGTTACCAATGATACTGATTAAGGTTGTGTTCCAAATTCAGATCAAACGGAGTCAGGGTGCTGATATATTGTGAATGTTTGCTCACTGGAAACACCTTATTTTTTAGAAAACACTCAGTGCTACACTAAATGGAACAGAGCCTTAATTAGTATCACTGGTGACACCTGTGTTTACCCTGCTATATTTCCCATCAATATGGCTGATGTGAAAAAGGTCTATATGATCAAGTAGGGCGTTTATTTACAAAAAAAAACACAAAAAGTTGAAATATGGAGATGAGTTTTTTTGCCCGACAGCAACGAATAGCAATTAGCACAGCTGCTAACGCTGTAATGAACTCTCCCAGTCTGATATGCTGCACACAGTCGTTTGCATCCTGTTCTGATGTGTGAGCGCTTTTCAGCACCTCTGTGATGTTTCAGACTCAGAGAGAAGACTGCTCAATTTTATGGTTGCTATTGTAACTTTAGGCCCACAACAGTATATAGAGATACGATAATATTGAAATTCCTCCAATATACCCATTTCTATCTATTAATAATAGCAATTTGCACAATGTCATGTGTTCCTTGTTTGATAACCTCCCAAAATACTGTTTTATATGGTTTATTTTCATATTTATTCCCACCTCAAAAGGTCCACACAGACCCAGTTACACACCAAAGGCGTTTTGAAGTGCGATTAATTAGCCAATTTCTCATTGAACTCTTGTGTCATGAGTACATCCACACACAATTCTGAATGATTTTCACCACAAATAAAGGCATCGACCTGTATGAGTGAGTCAGCAACAATATGACTAGTTTTGATGCAAAATACTAATTTAATACTCAATCAATTGTTCATCGAGGCCCCAGTGAGTTAATAAAGTGTCACAATCATTTTAACCCCTTTATCCATATTTTATACTTTGGCTATTCAAAAATAGCAGATATACAAGCTCATATAGCGTGGCACCGAGTGCCACGCTATGAGCTTGTAGATCTGCTATTTTTTTTTTATCTTGAAAATGTGTGCAAATCTGCAAAAAAAATTAAAGGCATTATTAACACCCATCTTTGCTTCTGGGGGTCCCTGGCACAACGTATTTTCAGGTGGGGGTCCGCGGCCACATACATATCAATTTGGGGGTCCCTTGACATGAAAAAAGTGTGAGAACCACTGCTGTATACTCTCACATAAGTAAATCAGCACAGTGAATAAAGGCCACAAACACCAGTGTATGTCTCAGCATCTTTTTCAGCCTCATGAATAAAAAGGTGGTCTTTTTCTACGAGGGGAGTGATTTGGCCCCCTGTGGCGCTCTGTGGCTCTCCCTGTGTTATACTCCCACTCACTTGTAGGAGTCCCTTAACGCTAACGCAGGGGGCATAAATATATTATAATCTCATCGCCTGTCCATTTATACAGGTGTGACACCCTCCCCCCTGACTTGATTTCCAGGAGGGCAGCGGGAGCCCTTTTTTTCCTGTGGCAGCGATTGAAGTCGCTAGCGTTATTATCAGGGCAAAATGTATTCATGATAGCAGAGGTCCGAGCGCCCTCTGGGCTTTGTAATATAATACCGGGACCTCTTTATCAAATTTAACAGTTTATTGGAAACAGCTTGTACACATGATTTAAGCACGGGGCGGGGAAGGCTAGGGCCCCGGGACCCCACCTATATACACCCCACACACATCCAACCCCCATGCACCACCCACCCACCCACACACCCACACAAACATGTTGACACACACAAACACACACAGCGTGGGAACAAAACCCACGCAGCAGACTGCACTGAACACACACACACACTTGCATAGATATTCAGTCACACATCCATTTAGATACAGTACAGTACATGCATGTGTCAAGCACGTGTACACACACACGCACAAACTTTTGACATATTTTTTACTTTACTTGAGTATTTCCAGTTTTCAGTACTGGAACTCCACTACATCTCAGAGGCAAAAATATAGTACTTTTACTCCACAACAATTATTTGACAACTTTAGTTACTAGTTACTTTTCAGTAAAATATTAAAAATATTATATTATGAAACATACATTAACCACTTTAGACTATTTGAAAATAGCAGATCTACAAGCTCACAACGCGTCGCATTGCAAGCTTGTAGATCGGCTATTTTCAAACGTATTAGTACTTTAACTTTTTGTACTTCAAGTATATTTTGATGCCAATACTTTTGTACTTTTACTCAAGTAAAATTTTGAACACAGGCCTTTTACTTGTAAAGGAGTATTTCTACATTGCAGTATTGATGGTTTTACTTGAGTAAAACATGCGAGTACTTTTCCCACCGCGCGCACACGCACACGCACGCACGCGCACACGCACACACACACACACACACACACACACACACACACACACACACACACACACACACTCTTCCTTCCTTTCCTCCCTCCTCTCTCCATCATATCAGCCATAAACATCACCATGGCCAGATGAGGCAGCAGTTTTGTGCGGAGGTCCTCTGTACACTTTGTTGTTTGTTTTCTGTGAACAGTCGTGCGATAACGAAAGCGTAACGTGACAAATGGACTTTGTGCCCCGCAGCCTGATTTAAGTGATAGGTTACTGAACGGGAGCGAGCTCCCCCCTCCTATCTCATTTATATACACACACACACACACACACACACACACACGCACACAGGCAACACATGCGCGCGCACGCACACCAGTGGTGGAAAAAGTACTCAAATGTTTTACTTAAGTAAAAATATCAATACTGCAATGTAGAAGTAACTCCGTTACAAGTAGAAGTCTGGAATTCAAAATTTACTTGAGTACAAGTACAAAATTATTGGTATCAAAATATACTTAAAGTACCAAAAGTAAAAGTACAGAAATGTTTGAAAATAGCAGATCTACACTCGTCGCGATGTGACACGTTGTGAGCTTGTAGATCGGCTGTTTTCAAATAGCCTAGGTTTAAAATAGGGCTAAAGTGGTTAATCCTTGTTTTAGAATGTAATAATTTATATCTGCAAAGTAACTAGTAACCAAAGTTTTCAAATAATTGTAGTGGAGTAAAAGTACAATATTAGCCTCTGAGATGTAGTGGAGTAGAAGTAAGAGTATAGACAATTGGAAATACTCTAGTAAAGTAAAAGTATCTCAAAAAAGTACTTGAGTAAATGTACTTAAGTTACTTACCACCACTGGTAGATGGGCTATTTTCACTGTCTGAAAAAGTTTTAAAATAACGCTTTTGGACTTATGGAGGTTTCCCCCCCGATAGCGACGATATACAGTACAGTACAGACATTAATGGAGAGACGCACATGTGAGCACGCACAACACATCTATGCATAGCGGGATGTTTATTCAAACACACACAGAGAGAGAACAACACACACTAGTAGGAAATGATTTCAACCCCGTTTTTCTTTTTACCTCTAAACCAAATCTCATCCGCGAAAATAGGCGATCTACAAGCTCACAACGCACCGCCATGCTCAGAACTGCAGTCCAATAGTCTTTAGCCACATGCGTCCCTTTTATTTTTATTTTCATTAAATCTGCACAACTGTACTCCACACCAATGGTGGAAAGTAACTTTAAGTACTGTACTTAAGTACAATTTTGAGGTATTTGTACTTTACTTGAGTATTTTCAATTTCCAATACTTTTACTTCTACTCCACTACATCTCAGAGACAAATATTGTACTTTTATGCCACTACAATTATTTAAGTAACTTAAAAAAATATTAATGAGGTTCATGTAATGTTGGCCATAATGTGTACTGTATGGGATTAACAGGTCAGTGCTTTACCACGAAATGCATCATGGGAAGTGTAGGAAGACAGAGAAAGGCTCAAACGGACAGAAAGTGCAATTATTCTCTGTCCATATGGATTCTGTAAATGTTTTTTCTATAGATTCTAATAACAATCAAAAGCATTATAGTGTCCCTTTAACTGTTAAACCACCACACACTCCCACACGTTTGAACTTATATGACCACTTATAAGTAAATGTGCCATTTAAGATTTGAAAGGGACTTGTGGGTATAAATAATATGTATATATAACATACATGCATATTTGTAAATGTTTTGTTTCAGTGTAATTACAAAGGGTTCTGAATAAATGATGAATGTAGAAAGGGTAGGCGTAATAAGGAAAGGTGGTGGTGGAAAAACCACCAAGTACATTTACTTAAGTACAATTTTGAAGTATTTGTACTTTACTTGAGTATTTCCAATTTCCAATACTTTTACTTCTACTCCACTACATCTCAGAGGCAAATATTGTACTTTTACTCCACTACAATTATTTTAAAACTTTAGTTAGTTACTTTGTAGATTTGATTAGTATTACAAAAGATACACCCACTTCAGCCCTATATCCATTTTGGCCATTTGAAAATAGAAGATCTACAAGCTCGCGACGCATTGGGAGCTTGTAGATCTGCTATTTTCAAAAGATTTTTTTATACATTTGAAAACTTGTGAAATGGGACATTCTGCATAATGAGTACTTTCTACTTTGGTACTTCAAGTACATTTTGATACCAATACTTTTGTACTTTTACTCAAGTACATTTTGAATTCCGGACTTTTACTTGTAAACAGAGTGTTTCTACATTGCAGTTTTGATACTTTTACTTAAGTAAACAATTTGAGTACTTTTTCCACCAGTGGCTGTCAGAAGAAGCTGACAAACAACAAGTTCTCCCATCCTCTTGTGTCACTTGATATGATGATGTTCAGAGCAGAGCCTTCCAGATCTCCTGTGGGGATGCTGAAATGGAAACCAGCAGTCGGGCTGGCTAACGATTTAAAGGGATGGTCAGAGGTCGCGCTCGGGCTATTAATGATCCCTTTTAACAAAAGCCACGCATAGGATCCGTCCAATCGCAGACAGCCAGGAAGTCACTGGGGGCCCGCAGACGAAGATTCCGTTTGTCTGTTTAGGGTTAACATAGAATAACCGTGTTCTGTCCACTTGGCGATGATTGGCGCACGTCCCGATTGGCTATTGCGCCGTTGTTAGGAGCCAGGCGAGGATGTTTGTGTGATCCGTGTCAGGTACAATAACAATTCTACCATCTACACTTTGACTGATGTGTTTTGGAACAATCATTTGTACGTCCCCCATATGGTAACAATGCGTTAACCCAGCATTATAATAATAATAATAATATCTCAAATTAATTTAGCGATTTTCGAAGTACCCAAAGATTAGAGTTCCATACAGAGTTCAGTGAAGTTCTGTATACTTCAGAAATTGCAAATTAACACTACAAATTAAAACAACATTGATTAACTATTAACTGTTAATCCATTTTATTTAAGAAAACATCATTCAGGAGAAGCAGGATTTCATACGAACAATATCTACTGCCACACTGGCAAGCATTGCTGTGACTTTCTTAAAAAACTTCAAATGTAATCCCATGAATTACTTATTCATAATTTCACATAGAATACAGTATTGTGAGAAGCCAAAAACAAATGTTCATTTTTGCTGCAGTGGTGCCAGTGGTGGAAAAAGTACTCAAATGTTTTACTTAAGTAAAAGTATCAATACTGCAATGTAGAAGTACTCTGTTACAAAAGACCCGAATTCAAAATTTAAAAGTAAAAGTACAAAAGTATTGGTATCAAAATGCACTTAAAGTCCCAAAAGTAAAAGTACTAAAATATTTGAAAATAGCAGATCTACAAGCCACAACCCGTGGCGCTGTGACGTGTTGTAAGCTTGTAGATCTGCTCTTTTCAAATAGTCTAGGTATAAAATAGGGCTAAAGTGGTTAATGTATGTTTTATAATGTAATAATTTATATCTGCAAAGTAAACTAGTAACTAAAGTTTTCAAATAATTGTAGTGGAGTAAAAGTACAATATTTGGCTCTGAGATGTAGTGGAGTAGAAGTAAATGTACTTAGTTACTTTAAGCCACTGAGTAGTGCTCTCCCGACCCCATTCACGGAGCTCCCTCGGTCTCCTTTTGCGAATGCACCTGGCAAACGTACTCAAATCTCACGGGGACGAGTGCTGTCAGTGTCTTATGCTTGGTCAGGGATGAAAGAGGGGAAATGACGACAACGTAAATATACTGTACATTTTATTCCACAACCTGGAAGCATTTATTTAGCGATCAGCAGGAAAAGTTGATCTGTGCGAAACACTGTTGCGTACACAACACTGTTAGATTACATTAATTTAAAGAAGAGCAGAGACTTATCTATGTGTGTGTGTGTGTGTGTGTGTGTGTGTGTGTGTGTGTGTGTGTGTGTGTGTGTGTGTGTGTGTGTGTGTGTGTGTGTGTGTGTGTGTGTGTGTGTGTGCGTGTGTGTGTGTGTGTGTGCACGTGAGTCTGCAGGCTAGAGTTAAGAGGTGTGGACAAGGAGCAGGTCAGTCGCCTTCCTCCTATCAGGCTGTCTGTCAAATACGTGTGTGCGTGAGTGCAGACATGTGCGTGCGCAGTGGTGGACGAAGTACCTCCCCTCGACCCCAGTACTTGAGTAAAAGTACAGATACTCCGGGTCAAATTTACTCCACCACCAGTAAACGTAGCTCAGTCAAAATGTTACTCAAGTAAGAGTACAAAAGTCATTGCTTTTAAATATACTTAAGTATTCAAAAGTACATGCTTTAAAAACAGTACAAGTAAAAGTACATTTCTTCTTTTTATATCAATGAATGGCTGTAATGTTTTCACAATGAATTTATAGGACCTTGTAACTCTTGTTTCAGAGAAGTAACTCTCTGAAACCACCTGCACTGCATGCACTGATGTGCTTGATGGTAGAACCACTACGTTATACAAAGCCTGCAGAAACACCTATAAAAACATAGAAATGAGGAACCAGAACTAAATAATGTTACTCCTATACACCCATACAAGATGTAACAAAACAGAAACCTTGAACTAGTATGATTACTAGATTAACATCATGTATATTTCTTTTGCATACTAAGAAGTGTAAAAGAAAGGCTTAACAAGGGGGTCGAGTGCCATGGCATGTACTGTAGTAGCCATGTTCAATGCTGCTTCGATAACCTCTCGTCATCAAAAATAGCCGATCTACAAGCTCACAACACATCACTTCTACTACAGAAGTCAGAAGGTTTTAGCATGTGAAGATGTCGTACAACTAAATATACGTCCATATTCGTCTTGGAAAGGTACTCAAGTAAAAGAATAAAAAAAAATCTAATACTCAAGTAAAGTACAGATGCTCAGAATCTGTACTTATGTACAGTACTCAAGTACATTTACTCCGTTACTGTCCACCACTGTGCGTGCGTGGGTGCGACTGTGCGTGCATATGTGCATGCATTATTGCATGGCGGTATGTCAAGTAATAAGAGCAATAATTTCATCCACTTTGTAGTATAGAGTATTTAGTGTCAGTTAGCGTTGTGTTGCGTTTTACCGTATCATAACTCACTAAACGGTACCAAGCAATATACTACAATATGTCACAATATCAATTCTGTTTTTGTCACTTTATTTCTGGTTGATAAAGCAAGAGAGATGAGGTTAGGATGGTTTGGACATGTGAAAAGGAGGTGATGAGGGGTACATTGGGAGAAGGTCGGATGCTGAAGATGGAACTGCCAGGTAAGAGGAGAAGAGGAAGGCCAAAAAGGAGGTTTATGGATGGAGACGACATGCAGGTGGGCAGGAGTCACCGAGGAAGATGCAGGAAAACAGAACCAGATAGAAACTTCTGATCCCTGACTATGAATCAACCTGGGGACCACTGTTGTGTTGGGGGGTATATGGGCATGGTGTGGGGGAAAAAACTTGAAATTAAAAAAATAATGTTAAGGGCTTCATTTAATTCGTTAATTCAAGGTGAATTAAACCAAGCCGTTAACAATCATCATTTAACTGAGATATGCTCGTGGTCCAGAACTCAAACACGATTGAGAACCACTGAACTATTCCTTTCCCATGGTTTCAGACACACACACATTCTTATTCTGTTCTCTTAACCTTCCATATTGAACTCATGTTAACTGATTCATTGCAACTTATGTATGAGTGAGCACTGCAGACACATGTGATTGTTCATATGGGCACATTTCCTAATAATGGTGACTCACCCAGGCAATCCGGTACACTTTCCCTTGAGATTCTAACTCCATTTTCTGTGGAAGTTCCGACTTCTCAGTAACTGACAACATTGACGTGTCATCATACGTCACCAGGTCATTTAGTGCACTGTTTCTCAGCTAGTGGTCGGGATGACTGGAAGCAACGATGGAGGGCTCGTCTGAGGACGACCTAGAGACCCCTGTTCTACGACATACGTAAAATATGTCAGTGAATAGGCCTACACCTCTTAAAAAAGGGCAGTTGCTAACGAGTGTCTAAATGAGACTCCAGAGGTTGTCTGGGACATTACACATCATCACGCTGAACACAAACATCCGTGGTGGTGAAGTCATGCCACCGTGGTGTAGTTTGTTTATAGCCTTAATGTTAGCTTTTTTACTTGTGGTGTTTGCATGTACGCTTCAAAGATCTAAATCCTTTGAGAAGATTATCTTGCTGAATAAAGCGGTGTATCATGCACTTTTATTCGCCGCGGGGGGGGGTTATTTTCGGCAATAATAAAACAAAATCCAATGCAAAAATCCCATAGGCTTTTTGTCGAGGGGAACCGTATAAAATGTTAAACTTCCTGCCTCCACCGACAGACATACATTATCCCTCAACCGCTCTACACTCAGCGCTACTCTACCATTATGATTATAGTTATACGTATGGGCTATAATGGCTGGGATGTTTTTGACACTTTGGCAGGTGATGTGGAGGCTGTAAATAAAAAATAAAAGCTAGTAAATGAGTAAAACATAAAAATGAAAGTACCTATCGTATGTTCAGATTTACCAGACATTTAACACATTCACTGGCAGAATTAATTAATTAATTAAGTCAGCCAGTGCCAGCGTTTTTTGAATAACACTAGGGGTTCTTAACACATCGGGTGCCAACGTTTTATTAAAACAGATTACTTTGAGTGCCAGAGATCTCACCGTTTGTAACGCTGTGCTGTTTATAGCTGTGGGTGCTCCACAGCGAGCACCCACACGTAAACAATGGATGTGTGCACGACGATCGATGGTCCTGGCCAGTGGCGGAGCGTCCGGGTAGGCCAGGTAGGCGGCCGCCTACAGGCCCGGGCCCGGGCCGTCGGATCACATGGACCTTTATTTTATTAGAAATAGACGCACTTTGAGTGCTCCGCCTCTCCACGGCCGCCTCTCAGCAGCTTTCCCAGAGATTCACCAGCTTACATGGAACTGCAAATATATTCGAGGCTCCCCAATACACTGTTGGAAGCTCACCCTAACCCTAAAACCGAAATAAAGTAACACAAAAACGAACACAATCCACCCGAAACCCGCAAGCTGCAGAGGTTTTCATCAAGGAGATAGAAGGGGAGCGGACGGGGAGCCATGTTTTTTGGCACAGTGATCCATCTGTCCCTTCCTTCTCAGAGTCACCGTGGGTGATTCCAGAGCTGCACTAGCCCGACCCCTTGTGGAAAAAAAAAAAAAAAAAGAAAAAAGACTGATAACACGGTTTTTACCGTGTTCGGCACCTATGCGCTACTCTTTCAAAACACGTTTTTCACCGTGTTTGGCACCCGATGTGTTAAATGAAGTCTATAGATGTCATTGGCACGATGGCTGAATGAATAAGTAAACGTTGTGCTCTGCTTTGTCAATACTGTATACTAGGAAAGGTCTTGAGCATGCCAGAGCTTTCTACTACACAGTAAAATCATGATTTGGTTCCATTTGTACACTAGTTACTGTGGCAAATGGCAAAAAAAAAAAGGAAAATCACTAATTTTCAGTCAATCTAGCATGATATTTCATCAAAATAAAATTAAAGATGTAGTGAAAATAGCTGATCTACAAGCTCACAACGTGGTGGTTCTATTTGTACACTAGTTAGTGTGGCAAATGGCATTAGTGCAACATCCCTCTGCCTAGGCAGCTGTAGATCGTCTAGTACAGTGTTTCCCAAACACTGGGTCGAGACCCATTTGTGGGTCGCGGATTTAAGTCAATCAAGCATGAAGTTCCATAAAAATTAAAATAAAAGACGAAAATAGTGAAAATAGCCGATCTACAAGCTCACAACGTGTCGCAGCGCGACACGTTGTGAGCTTGTAGATCGGCTATTTTCACTAGTTTGGGTGCCGTTGAGACATTTCGTGGAGACACACACCTACATTTCTCTAGGTGTGTCACTTTAAATGAGATGATTGGTATCAATCAAACAACTATTATATAATCATTGCCCGTAATGACGTCTGCTTGGATTGAACTTTTCCTATAATTTTTATCTCTGCCACACGTTCCTATATTCAGTATGTTATTCCATTCTCTTCTACTAGTCAAATCAATACTATTATTCTATATTATTCCTGTTGCCTCCGACACGGGGCCTCCATCAGTCCTTGGCGAAAAGTTAATTACGGGCGCCAAGCTGTTGAGAGAGGTTGGCGGAGAACAAGGGGAAGAAGAGCACTGGATACACACGATAGAGGCTCTGTGGCGACAACGCCAGCAGAGCGCTGTGTGTCTGCCGTGATAAAATATGGACGGAAGTGCTGCTAGGCATATCGTTTATCAGCCAGGTTTAGCATGCGCATGTTAAAATGAAAGACTGTGCAATCTGCATAGGTTGTGTGAGCTTAGTTCAGTCTCACCGATGCCATTTGTTGTGTGCAAATGGTGGCGGTGGCTGTTGCCCCCCCATGGGACGTGATCAATCAGACATCGCCCCCTGTCACTGTCTAACAACTATGGGCAAATGTATTAAAATGCCTCAGACTATAACAGTTCAGTTGCATGCATTGCTGCATTATACCTGTTACCTTTGATTGTGCCTTTGCTTTGTGCAAAGTGTTATTTGGTTCCATGCACACACCCCCCTCCGTTTTTCCCTTTACACCTATACTACACCATTGGTTCTTAAAGTGGGGTCCGGGGACCCCCAGGGGACCTTGACGGGGTACCAGGGGGTCCCCGACAAAATGTGTTAACCCATTAAGACCTGAGGCGATTCTTTAAAAAAATCGAAATCCTAACAGTTTTTTTTAAGAAATCTAAAAAAAAAAAAAAATCTAAAATAGCAGATCTACGCGGCATCATCATTTCAACCACTTTAACCATAATTTTATACTTTGGCTATTCAAATAAAAAATAGCAGATCCACAAGCTCTTACGCGATACAAGCTTGTAGATCTGCTATTTTTTTTTAATCTTGAAGAATGTGTGCAAACCCATGAATATGTATATTTTTGTTAAACTCAATTCTTTGCTTCTGGGGGTCCCTGGAACAAAATATTTTGAGATGGGGGTCCGCGGCAAAATACATATCATTTTGGGGGTCCTTGACATGAAAAGGTTTTGAGAACCACTGCTCTACAACCTCTAATGCTTGTCCCAGAATAGGGACGATACGGTTCATGTGGTTAAATTCAATGACAATATTTGTTTTACTTATTCCCAATTCCTTCATTTATCTATTTAAAGAATCCTTATCTCAGTACCTGAGCTGAGTGAGTGGAAAATAAATCTCACCATGGTGCACTCTCTGAGACCTCGCCCAATTTAAAGCCTTGGCGCTAATGGTCTATTATGATAATTAAATCTAACATATTTCTTCGACTGAGGAAGAACCATTATATATGGAGCATGAGCCGGCATGTTTGGTCTGTCACGGAGCGGCCTCTGAAATAACTCGGCAGTGCTCAGCTCAGACGCTCCCTTTTCCCCCAATTTGCTATAATGAGCCGGTTCAAGCTGTCAGCCGGTGGGAGAGAAGAACCCTTGGAAAGTGTCAATCTCCAAAGAGGGACGGATGGATGGATGGATGGATGGATGGATGGACGGACCCACAGACGGATGGAGGGATGAGGGAAGGAAGGGGAGAGAGAGTGGTTTATGGAGGTGGAGAAAGGTCACGAAACAGACTACGCTGGTAGTCACCAGAGCTTCAGGCAAGTCTCTCTCAGACTGAAGAGAGGAAATGAGAAAGAGAGAAAGACAGAGAGATCACACCCGTGATGGTTCGTCTCAAGAATCGAGATATCTTACACGTTTTTGCAACATAGATATGTTTGTAGATATCTGCAGAATATCTATGATAATTGTTTGCAGTTCCGCACAAGTTTTGCATAAACATTCAATGTTTTCAATACGCTCAACAGATTATGGTTAAAGGTAGGTTAAGTGATTTTCTTTGGTTAAAATAAGTGTTAAATAGCTCTATATTCTGATAGTACTCATTGCTATAGAGTGTTTGTTCAGTAACAGGAGTCTCCCATGTCTCTCGTGCTCTTTATTGAACAGAAAATGCATTTTCAGGTCAGGATACCACTTTTATCCAATCAGGATAGAGAACTCCGACAGGATACAGATTAGACAAGTGAAATTGGAAGTGATGACACAAAGAAATGAGCTGAACAAATTGGAACTGGAACACTATAAAAAAATGAAGCTGATAAATGGGTACTCTCTCCTGATTGGCTGACATGTTGTCACCTAGATGAATATGTATTTCCTGTTTATTAAAGAGCTGGAGAGACAGGGAGACTCCTGTTACTTAACAAACACTCTGTAGCAATGATTACACAATCACAATATAGTGCTTTAAACCTTTTAACAGAAAACTTTTAGTTTTCGCCTAAAAATATCACTTACCCTACCTTTAAGATATAATAACTCTTAAATAAATAAATGTTATAGAATCTTGCAATAACATCTTCGGTAGTCCGTTGGTAACCTGCCTGGATGACTGCAATACATCACACAGAATTTACTTCAATAGATCTTCGTGACTTACTCATTGACCGAAACAATGTCAGGCACTCCATTTAAAAGACAAAAATTCCTAATGTATTTGACGATTTGGGGGGGGGGGGGGGGGAGGTCCTACGTGTGTGTGCGACTATTAACAAGTAATCACAAGAGGTGTAATAATGAAGAATGCCCTTCATTTCGGCAGAGGGCAAGGTAGACACCAGTGTCCGGCTCTTGTCTTCAGAGAAAAATATGGAGGGGAACTTAGGTGTTTGATGATGCGTTTAATTCACACAGGAATACATTAATATGATAGTCAGTAGAGCGGGAAAGCCCTCAAGAAAGGTTCTCTCATTAGTATGTTTCCCTATTTCTTTTTTTAATTATTCAAAAAAAAAAAAAAAACGAGCCGCGGTGTGACAGATGTATTGGCTGTGTCAAGAAGGAATGATTTGAATTTGAATTGTGCATAAAATCGCGCAATTACGAGAGCTCGTTTGTGTGTGTGTGGAGGTGCATGTGTGTGTGTGCGTGCTTTTGCTTCTAATAAGCGCTGGCTTTGAAGCATCAGTCAAAAACAGCACAACTAACTACACCCCGCCTGTACATTTTAATACAGATTTGACTACTGTATCTTATCAAAGTTTCAGTACCGTGAAGGTAAAATGTGTGACTATAACAAATTGTACTGTTGTCAGTGTAAGCAGAGAGCCAATGATGGAAAATGTTGAGTTGAAATAGGCAAAGTCTGCCACACCCCTCTCTCGGTCTTCTCTCTCTCTGACTTCAAAGGCATACCATTTGAAGTGTGCAATGCCCCAATGCGAGCTTGACGCTTGTACAAGTCATCCTCAATTCATCTTTGGTGTGCTATTATCTCACTTTTCCATTGTCACGACCGGTTGGCTGGTCTTTCATCATGCCTATACGGTCAACACCTGATCTGCACACACTGGGCTATTGTCCTCTTGCTTTAAGCAGCATCACCTATACATGGCACAATCCTGATAAAATTAACCCTTTTAGAGTCTAGCATTAACATAAAATACTGTTGCACTTTATATTTTCAATTGCAATCGACAGTTTTTTATTGAATAAGCTCAAAGAAAATGTCATGCAATCAGACAAGACAAATCAAGGTACTTTATGTTTCAATTGGCAGCAGTTACCGTCATCGACCAAAACAGGTACAGTTACAGGTATTTTATTTTCCTAATATAACATCAAGTTGACAATTCTTCAAGGGTTTGTTCAGAGGTTATGCCCAAACATTAGGTGGAGGAACGTGCCGTGAACTCTCTGAGGGCAGAAACTTGCTCGAGGCATCACCGACCATCTTTGGGACAATTTTAGTTTGACCGGAGAACCGTCTCAAACTAGTGTTCCAAGTCACTAAGAGGCCATCTCTACAGTTCATCCAAAGAAAAACCAATACAATGTATCTAATGTTTTATATACTAGAGGTATTATAAGTATCTAATACAAAAAATTACTAAGTGTTTGTATAAAATCGCGACTTCAATAAATAATTGCCTGATGTAGCGGTTTCTTATTTCATTTTGAGGATTTGAACTACATGTCATCTGCCACGCGTCACTCCATAACAAAGCAATTGTTGTCCCTTTTAATTTTTCATGACACACTTAACCACTCTGTTCCACTGCTCTGTGCTGAGGTTAACGGCATTCTCTTCAAAAGGTTAGGCAGGTAATTCACCACTTGATTAGCTTCGCTCCACAATTAATCACACCTAAATGCATGCCCTCATTGAGTAATCATTTAGGAATGATGATTAATGAAACACATCAAATATTTCTCTTTGTTAACGCGACTGCTGAGGAGTGACTGCTTGACGGAGCGGCCCTTATTACTGACAATCACGTTTTTACATACCATAGCGCAGACACAGACTGAGAGTGTCGTGGGTTAACCGTTTTGGTGTTTCATCGCTCCTCTTTGAAAAGCCAGCTGCGGTGTGTTCGGGGAGGCAGCGCTAAGGGAAAAGGGCGGTACATCAAAAATACAGGTGCAAGGTCGCGAGGACGAGCCGAGGCACCTCGTGGGCACACAACCGGACGACCGTGGAAGACAGTCGCGTGGCAGTGAGCGTCAAGTCGATTAATTATTGAACTTGGCAAGAGATCAATCGTTCCAGCGAGGTGATCCAATTTCTAAACTGCCGGCATATTGAGACAGTAACCTATGACAATATTAATCACTCGCACAACAGCAGGATAATTCCCATATGTAATTAGTCTACGTTTTAATTCATCGAAAAACTAGCACTTTTCTAAACTTGCTTAATTATGTACTAACACTTAATTATAGCCCCCCCCCCCCTCCCCATCCAACCGGTTTGTTTTCACTGCCACAGATGGAAAAACATATTTATTTTAGGGAGGGAAGAGATAAAATAAAAAACTCCACCTGGGAAAGGATCGGCAGCGGGGTCTCTGCTGAGTTGTGGAGCGTCTGTTAGGAATTTAGTGGATTAGCTCAGTCACAAAATGTGAGATGAACCACATTGTCAATCACCCCCGGGGCAAGAGCGAGAGAGGAAGAGCTGTCAATCAAAGGGGGGTCTTCAATCGTCCTATTCACATCGCCTCCTGGAATCGGTCTCTCCCGCTGACTGCTCTTTGACATTTTTACCGCGCTGGGGCCATGAGGATGGAGAAGGGGAAAAAACAGAACACCCCCCACCCCCCCCACCATCTACAGCCCCTGATGCACCCCTCCACCACTCCTCCACCCTCGGTTTTCACTTTCTCTTGTCTGTCTGTCCTCAATCTTTGTGCTTGAGCAGAGGGAGATGTATGTGTTTAACCTGTTAAGACCGGGAACGCATCTGTGTCATTTTTTTGATTTGAGCTATATAACCATTATTTTATACTTTGGGCTATTCAAAATTAGCAGATCTACAAGCTTATAGTGCCGCACTATGAGCTTGTAGATCTGCAATTTTTGGAGGGGAAATCGTGAACATTTGTGCAAATCCTTGAATATATATATATTTTTTAAAGCGAACATTTCTAACTCCAATCTTTGCTTCATGTGGGTGCCTAGAACTAAATATTTTGAGATGGGGGTCCGCGGCCAAAAACATATAATTTTGGGGGTCCTTGACATGAAAAAGTTTGAGAACCACTGATATAGAAACATACGGATTTAGAAGACATTTGTAGAATCCCCAGAAGCAAAGATTTGAGTTCAAATGTTTGTTTTAAATATATATATATATATTCAATTATATATATATATATTCAGATTTGCACATATTTGCAAGATTTTTCAAAAAATAGCAGATCTACAAGCTGCCGCGCTATGAGCTTGTATATCTGTTATTTTTGAATAGCCCAAAGAGATCTTAAAAATGACACGCGTGATGCGTTCCCGGTCTTAATGGGTTAAAGTAATGACACTGTTCGTTTAGCGTGAGAGTGAGCAATAACTGTGAGAAATATCTGGAAGGGATGGGAAAACGTTGTGGTAACTTTTAAAGAGCAATGGCAACAGTTGCTAGTACTATGGAATGTGTAAAAAAAAAACATATAGAGGCATATAGAGGCGACTTGTACCGCGCTGTCCCAAATGAACTTTGAGCATTTGGGACACAGTTATGCGTGCTTTTAACGCTATATTTTCTTTACATATTGACACACAGCTGAAGATCAGGAGGCCCTTGGAGGGTATCTCTACATTCTCCGAGAGGCAATGTGAAATTCACACGGAGCCTATCAATAAACAACAATTCATTGCAAAAGCTCCGGCAATAAAAGCAATAATAAGGTTGGTAAAGCCTTAGCATCTAAAACTGTTAATCTACTATATACACAAAATGCCCTGGCCTTCTCCGGGAGGTGCTGCAGGAATGAAAAATCCTCCAGCAAGCTTGTTGTCTTTTTTATGTTTTTCCTCTCTCTCCTACTTGTTTGTATTCCAAGGCGGCCGTCTGGGCTCGGAGTGAGGTATACAGAGTCATTGGTCTTTTGGCTCGAGCCCCTGACACCTTGTGCCCTCAAGTCTGGTCTCCTTAGCTTTGCGATCTGATCAGCATCTTTATAGTTTATCAGCCTCGGGGTTCAATTTTGGCTTGGATGCTTTTACAAATGAACGCAATCACTGGTGAGCCCTTCGCATCCTGATTGCATTGAGAGAAGCGGGCGGGGAAGGAAAGTTTAGTGGATTACCGTGCCACTTGAGGATGGAACACAAACACACACAACGAACGGCGACCGCAGAGGGGGTCTGCGTGAAACAAACACACCCACCCACCCAACCTCCCCCCCCCCCTTCTCGGGCTATTGGCACTCGCCTCTTGTACTCTGTCTTATTTCACTAAAATAATATAATTGTCTCCCATCTTATTGCTTGTAAAGCCATCTTCTACCCGCGGGCGATGGTGTGTGATCAATGTACTAGCTAACAGAATCAATTCTTCCTGGAATACCTTGTGTTTGTGAAATGATCCCAGGCAGCGGCGAGAGACGGAGGGCTGGAGAAAAGGATCCTGTGGTACTGGGATTAGTTTAGCGACTTGGGCCCTCCTGTTCTCACTGAATAGGATGGCACGGGGCCCATTTCTCATGTTGTACCGTGCGCGTGTGTGTGTGTGTGTGTGTGTGCGTGCGTGCATGCGTGTATGTGTGTGTGTGTGTGTGCTTGAGAGAGAGAGACAGACTTCCCAGGGAACAAACATTTATATTGGCTGTTATGTACTGTACATTATCCCTCGGAACAGCTTATAAGCGGTTTATTCCACTTAGAACTGCCGGGGTACAGAACTCCTTTGAGATGATTTGTGTTCCGTTTGGAAAATGAAAATAAATTGCATGTAATACCTGTGAATTTTATACAAAACTGATTTCCAGCATTTTATTGGAGAGGAGAGTTTGTTTTGGCACCACGAGTATTATTTTTTTTTTGTATTGTCACAGCCTGTTACATGGAAATATGAACCGGGGTTCTGTGTATTCATAATATTCATAATATTTAATAAAAGGTTCGACTGTACTAAGAGGGTGCATAATATGTTATATTCAGCGTATATATTCAAAACACTCATGATCTAATTGGCGTCAGAGAAGCTACGATGCAATCTTCACCCCCATGAAAAGTAAAAATATGAACCGATCACCAATCCAAAGCTATGGGTGATTCAGTCAGGGTCGCTCTCAAATCAAACTGGAATAAATTAATTAACCCATTAAGACCGGGAACTTATCTGTGTCATTTTTAAGATTTATTTTGCTATTCAAAAATAGTAGATCTACAAGCTCATAGCGCAGCACCGAGTGCCGCGCTATGAGCTTGTAGATCTGCTACTTTTGAAACATTTTGTGCAAATCTTTGAATATATATATATTTTTAAAGTGAACATTTTTAACTTGAATCTTTGCTTCTGGGGGATTCTACAAACTACTTTTTCATGTCAAGGACCCCCACAATGATATGTATTTTGTCCACGGACCCCCATCTGAAAATATTTTGTTCCAGGGACTCCCAGAAGCAAAGAATGCAAAAAATGTATATATACAGTATATTCAAAGATTTGGACACATTTCCAGGACTTTACCCCCCCCCCAAAAAAATAGCAGATCTACAAGCTCATGAACTTGTAGATCTGCTATTTTTGAATAGCCCAAAGAAATCTGAAAATGACACAACAAGATGCGTTCCCGGTCTTAATGGGTTAATGTTGCATTGCCAATCCAATCGTCTGATCCCACGGTGCCCCTTATCCACTAATTCTACATCTAAACAATGATATCAAAAGTGAATTATGAGAGACCTCTGGGGGTCGAACGAGGGGGGGGGTAATACGCCAGAAAACTATTATAGAACGCGACGATGGGAAAAAGACCCCTCCGGAGAGATGGGGAGAGAGGAGAACATGAGGAGAGCGGGATGAAGCCAAAGGGAACCGTTTTGGCAGGTCAGGTTGTTAGCAATTTGCTCTGGAGAGCTCTGTGGCGGGCGGCGGCGTCTTTGACTTTTCTTGCCGTCTATGGGCTCTCGACCAAAAAAAAGCCGGTGTTTTTGTAGATTTAGTAATGCAGGAAACAGCAAACACACAAACAAATGAGAAAAAAAAGTTGAGAAAAGAGGGATGATTGACATGTGGGGCATGTTGTTGTAATATGGCGTAACCTACTCGGCTCGGAATGCCTTTAGCAAATGTGGTATCTGGCTTAATAGGTGTGGAAAATTTGCCAGGAAGTACCGTGACATATTGAGTTACTTCTTCATACTGGGGAGAAAAAAAAAGAAGAAAAAAATCAACCCGGCACATTATGCAAATCCAGGTATTCCTTAGAAATTGTCATTCAGCTTGTTTGCTGCAGTGGCTTTATTTGATTAGGGGGGGGGGGGGACTGCAATGCCAAATTGTGTGTTTTGATATTATCACTGCAGTGATTGAGTTAGGCATTATACCGCACTTCGGAGTTGTGGGTTTGTTTGGTATGTGGGTTCCACTGCTTCAGCTCCTCCAACCATGAGAAACAGCTCATCCGGCAAGGAAAGCTGGAGTCCAAAATCCTTTCATTTCCTATTTCCTAAACCGCATGCCATGTACAATATTAGATGGATAAAACATGTATGTAAGCTTCCTGTTCAAACACCTTAGCCATACATATCCCATTAAGGCTTGAGTCCGATTCTTAAAATGTTTTCTAAATCCTAACAGATTTTCGAAAAAAATGTAAAAAAATGTCTTTAACGATTTTTTTTAAATAGCAGATCTACAAGCTCATGCTATGAGCTTGTAGATCTGCTATTTTTGAATAGCCAAAGAAATCTAAAGTGACACAGATGCGTTCCAGCCAGGTCTTAATGGGATATACACACACACTCATGCATTTTCTTTATTTTACATCCTTTTTCCCTCCCTTCTCCTCTCTCTCTCCCCCCCCCCCCCCGTGCAGTGCCGGCCGTGGCCACTTGTTGAGTAGCACAGGAAGTGAAACTGTAACACAGAGAGTTCACTGGTAATTGGCCACGGTCACGCTAACCAAACAGGAAGGAATCTGCAACTGATTAGAATTCTTCCTCCTGCAATAATAGTGCCCCCCCCCCCTCCTTCACCCCCAACCCACCAACCCCCCCCCCCCCCCCTTTCCAAAATTAATTACATTCGGGGGTCTATTCCCACTATTGGTTTTCCTGTTTTGAAGAAGCTTTGTAAAAAAAAAGGACAGACAACATGACCTTAGCTAGTTTGTGTTGTTGTCATTGTTTTCATTCATACTGAGACGGTGTAAGATAGCAGAGAGAGAGCGGAGGGAGAGAGTGGGCAGACAGACACCCATCTGTCCATCTGTCTCTCACTCCTCCTTCCAGAGAGACGGACAGAGCTAATGGTTCGGTCGGATCACTCAGCAAGTCTTAGGACTGCTGAATAATCGCTTTATGATTCACACACACACTACACACACTATATACGACATGCATATGTATGTATGTACTCTATACCATTGGTTCTCGAAGTGGGGTCCGGGGATTCCCAGGGGTCCTTGGGGGGGTACCAGCGGGGGTCCCCAGCTAAATGAGTTAATACATAATCATTCTAACCACTTTATCCATTTATATGTTGGCTATTCTAAAATCGCAAATCTTTGAATATATATATTGTTTTTTGCATGTTACAAAGTCCTTACCGAGTTGTTTTCCTGCCTCCACATAATCCCTGTGATGTTCCAATGCCTGTTTTTGATATCAGCTCTATTTATGCGTGCGTGCGTGTCCGCATTTGTGTGTGTGTGTGTGTGTGTGTGTGTGTGTGTGTGTGTGTGTGTGTGTGTGTGTGTGTGTGTGTGTGTGCGCGCGCGTGTGTGTGTGTGCGCGCGCGTGTGTGAGTGTTAGTATTAGGGAACATGTACACTCATGAACCCTAGCGAAGTTGTATCCCCTCACGTCATCATTGTCAGTCAGATGAACGCCACGCGGAAATTCTTTCCATGAAACAGTCAGCATTTTCTAAACGGTGCATTTGACAAGACCGTATTTTCTTTAACCCATTAAGACCCGAGGCCGATTCTAAAAATGTTTTCTAGAACCAAAAAGTGTTTTGAAAAAAATTATAAAAAATATTTTTTCAAGATTTTTCAAAAATAGCAGATCTACAAGCTCGTAGCGCGGCACTCAGTGCCGCGCTATGAGCTTGTATATCTGCTATTTTTGAATAGCCAAAGAAATCTAAAATGACACGCGTCCCCGGTCTTAATGGGTTAAATGACACATTGTGTTTGAATGATCTCATGGCTCAGGCTTGTGTGACATCAACACAACTGACAGGACTCTTAAGTACTTATCAACACTAGTACCAACTATATAACTCCCACTTCGACGGTCAGTCCATGTTTGCAGTCTGCTGCCCTCTGTTGAAACGCTACTGCCTCGCCACTCACTCTGTTTACAAAGTCTTTCGACGAACATTCTGTGAATACAGCAGATACAAGCTCACCGAGCGTCACATAGCGACGCGTTGTGACCTTGTAGATCGGCTATTTTTGGTGAAGAGATTTGCTGAATAGGGAAAAAAGGAGGCGACCCCGGTTTAAGTGGTTAATGCTATTAATTAGTATACTTTTTTGCTTTGAAATGTACAGTCTTATCTTCCAGGCCAAAAAAAACATCATTCTATGACAGCTATGCATGTGCATGCAGCTACAGTATGCATATCATTATACCTAAAAGGCAGGATGTGTATAATAAATAAAATATGATAAATAAACAATTATGTAAAACAAACCTAAATGATTACGTTTTGATAGGCTAATGAAACAAAGCGCTTCTGCACTTGAACGTATCCAAAGTTTGGTTGGTAAAATGTATTCTACAATATAACCACATTGCACAGCAGTTGATTTAGTCGACTAAAATGTGTTTTGTCGGTGACTTGATGGCGTCGTAATACCAGATTTTACACTTGGTTGCATGCTGAAAATAGCCTATCTACAAGCTTACAACGCGTCGCAGCGTGACGCGTTGTGAGCTTGTAGATCTGCTATTTTCAGAGCTTAACACCTGGCTGAGCGCAACCAAACATAAAACGACTTGTCTTAGTTCTACTGGCTTTCTTCTCCACTAGTCCCTCACTAACATTTTAGTCTAGTTTTTATTCGTTGACGGTATATTTTGTTATTTTATTATTATTTGTCAGTATATTTAGTCTTAGTTTTAGTCATCATAGTTTTTATTTAGCTTTTATCTAGTTTTCGTCAGTGAAACAAGGTAGTTTTAGTCGACGAAATCAACTCTGGCGCCAGCTTATGATGACATTGACGAGGCAAAGTGGGAGGCGCTTTTAATGTTGATTCTAGTTCTGTCACTGCGGTTATATTTTGGATCTGAACATGTATTGCTGTAGTATTCGGGCAAAGAGGCAGTGATTCAGCACACGTTTTGCCAGCACATGTACGTTAACTGAATCACAGTAGCACACAGCGGGTAGCCGGGCACAATAATTGTAAAGTTAAAATAAAGTGTTAAAATAAAAAATTGGATCGAGATAAGAAAAGAGAGAGATGAGTCAAAAATAAACTGTACGCCTAACAATGTTTTTGATGTCTTATATTTAAAATGGTATGGTTACTTACATTACTCCTACTTTCCCTGATCTTGGAACTAATCCGATTGATATGGAAATGGGGTTGCTCAGTTGACAGAATCGGAGTGAGAGAGCGAGAGAGAGAGAGAGAGAGAGAGAGAGAGAGAGAGAGAGAGAGAGAGAGAGAGAGAGAGACAGGGACAGAGACAGAGTGAGGGAGAGATGTTCTGTCTCTTGTAGGTTTGATCCTACTCAATGTGCGCTGAAAAATACATTCCCAGAATGTTTTTAACCCATTAAGACCTGAGGCGATTCTTAAAAATGTTTTCTAAATCCTAACAGTTTTTTGAAAAAAATCTGAAAAATATTTTTTCACGATTTTTCAAAAATAGCAGATCTACAAGCTCATAGCGCGGCACTCGGTGCCGCGCTATGAGCTTTTATATCTGCTATTTTTGAATAGCCAAAGAAATCTAAAGTGACACAGATGCGTTCTAGGTATTAATGGGTTAACTGTATTGGGTAAAGAGGGATTCCACAGGCTGCTTAGCCACTTATGCCTTATGCTTCATTGTATGACAGATAAGTGTAAATAGACAATCTACAAGCGCACAACGTGTCGTGATGCCATGCGTTGTGAGCTTGTAGATCAGGTCTTTTTTCTTCCTGCTATAGTCTTTTACAAATTGGGGGAATATGTGGAAACATTTTACTACCCGACAACATCCAGCATCCTGGACACGTTTCTCCATAGTGGGGAGATTAATCAGTAACTCATTTACCAGACTCAGAGCGAGGCCAACAATATATCAGTCTACACCAGTGGTTCTTTAAGTGGGGTCCGGGGACCCCCAGGGGTCCTCGAGGGGGTTCCAGGGGGTCCCCAGCAAAAACTTTGAATACAGCGTCACAATTTTGAAATTTTTATTTTGTTTTTACCCAAATCTTCTCTGCTGGGGGTCCCTGACTCAACATTTTTTCAGATTGTGGTCCGCGGCCAAATACATATCATATTTGGGGGTCCTTGACATGAAAAAGTTTGAGAACCACAAGTCTACACTGGGGGGTGTGGGGGGGGGGGATACCAAGATGTCCAGCTGTCCAAGGGGACGAAGCTGTTAGTTAAAGGGGAAATCCACCCATTTTCAATATTTAACTATGTCATTAATATAGCATAAAGGAGTTGTGTGGAAATAAGAAAAAATTAAAAAAAAAATTAACATTGCAAAAAAATTTAACATTGCAAAAAAATTTACATTGCAAATTACACCATGATGAGTCATCACAGTGTAATTTGCAATGTTAATTTTTTTGCAATGTTAATTTTTTTTGCAATGTTAATTTTTATTTTTATTTTTTCTTATTTCCACACAACTCCTTTATGCTATATTAATGACATAGTTAAATATTGAAAATGGGTGGATTTCCCCTTTAAGTCTTTCAAACAACACTATACCTATAACCTACATCAAAATATTCAATGATAATAGTGGCACAAACCGAGACATGTTATTCAGAGATGGTGTATGAACTGTTCTACAGTCCAGAGTAAAACAAATGATAATAATAATAACAATAATAATTGATAGGCCTACTAATGTAAGCAATGCGCTGTAGTAAAAACCTGTGTTTTCATGCATGCATGCCTAACGCAGCGCTCTCTGCAAAACAGGGAAAGTTTAACATGGAAAAATTTAAAACCCAACTTTAGGGGGGGAATTGTGTAGGAAGTTTACACGCAGACATATCATCTTCTGTTCTCCTGACTATAGGGATGTAATACGTATAAACAATTTGCTGTCATACTTTATATTTCTATTTCACATTTTGATGTATATGCATTGTTTATTTGATAGCAGTAAAATACATCGTAAGTTAAATTAACGTTCCTAAAAGCTATGTTTTTTTTGTAAAGCATCAACTAAAACATTGTAATATAGTTTTATAGGTTTTGTGTTCCTTTGCAATGAACAATGAAAAGGCATAACACAAGATGTCTCAGACTAGTAATAGATTGTTCCTACATCTCCTTAAGCTAAGTATCCCAGAATTACACTTGTAGACTGCAGCGACTGCACCAGCTCATCCACACACAGCCAAGCAAACTGAGATCTCCCAGCTTCCTGCCCAGACAACTCCTTATCTGCGCCAAACCTTCCTCTTTTTTTATTTATTTTTATCTTAAACAGCATTTAAAATCATCACTTACCAAAGTCCCTTCTTTAGCTAAACAGCCATTTCAGCGTGTGTGTGTGTGTGTTGTATCTCATTGGGGTTGAAAATTGGGGGAATAGGGGCTGGAAATTGGAACCAGCGTGGATGCAGTCCTGGAAAAAGAAGGAAATCAAAGTTAAATGAGATCATGCATGCCAAGAGAATGTTTAACCAACGGGCAAAGAGGAAGCTGGAGATAACAAGAGAAGAGAAAACCGCTTAATGTTGGAGCAGTGAGTGAGTGAGTGAGTTTGTGTGTGCGTGCGTGCCTGTGGGTGCGTGTGTGTGTGCGCGTGTGCGTGTGCGTGCGTGCGTGCGTGCGTGTGTGTGTTGAGAAGGGGGTGGGTATTTACTTGTCATTGTGGATCACCCTGTCATTTCATTTATCCGATACAGTATAATCCAATGTCTGTGCTGTGTATGTTTGTCTGTCATTTAACGCATTAAGACCGGGAGAAGCATCTGTGTGCATTATTGTACGCTTTTGCTTTTCAAAAATAGCAGATCTACAAGCTCATAGTGCGGCACCGAGTGCCGCGCTATGAGCTTGTAGATCTGCTATTTTTAAGAAATTGTGAAAATGTACGCAATCTCTTTGAATATATATATTTTTAAAGGGAACATTTTTAACTCAAATCTTTGCTTCTGGGGGGTCCCTGGAACAAAATATTGGGGTCCGCGGCCAAACAGTAACATCAGTTAGGATTTAGAAGATATTTTTGTAGCCTCAGGTCTTAATGGGTTAATATATATATATATATATATATATATATATATATATATATATATATATATATATATATACACACATACATACACATATATATACATAAATACATACACACACACACTGTACATACGTACATACACATATAACAGAAGTTGAGTGCTAAGCCCTTTGAATTATGGTTCGCCCCGCAAACAATTAATGACAGGCCTGGTTTCAGTCCACAGCGCTCCTGTGACACACGTCTCCTCATCACGAGTTATCTTCAAAAGACCTGAGTCCTGCCCCGCCCTGAGTTCTGATGGCCTGATGATTGACAGGCCACATGCTTTGTTTCGACATGAGAAGACGACCAGGCACAAAGAACGCTTCTGACACTATGTTTTCGAAAGAAAAGTATAGGTCGAGGTAATGGAGTACATTTTTCATTTAAATATTTTGGGCATTTAACAGAACTCCAGAATAATTAGCAATAAACAACATTTTGAAGACCTTAGGTTTCTATATCTAGACCAAACGCGGGGAAAAATCCTTGATTATGCGGGCTAAACCTCTTGATTATGCGGGCTGAAATCCCTGATTTGAAATATGCGTTTTCTTTTGCAATTTTATGCGGTGAAATTGCGGGAAGTTGCGAAATATGCGGAAAGTTGTGAAATATGCGTCAATATGCGAAATATGCGATATAAAAAAAAAAAAAAGCGAAATATGCAAAAAGTTGCGAAAAATGCGAAATATGTGAAAAGTTGCTAAATATGCGGAAATATGCGATGCGAAGGGTTTTTCTGGAGGGTCTATATATCAACAACAACAGGGCAACTATATATATACATATATATATATACATATATATACACGTATATATATATACATATATATATATATATATATATATATATGTATATATATACACACACTGTATATTATTGCGTGTTTTGAAATGACAAGGGAATCGCTTCAATAAAACATGGAGAACATAATCCTGACGTCAGGTTTGGATTGATAATTATCACAAACAAAGCAGTCTTTGTGTGTGTGTGTGTGTGTGTGTGTGTGTGTGTGTGTGTGTGTGTGTGTGTGTGTGTGTGTGTGTGTGTGTGTGTGTGTGAAACACTTCTCTAATCTGAAGCTGGCAACTCTGCTAACATTTCGTCATTGTACTTAAGCGTGCACACCGCACAGCTCTCGGTGCATGAGCTCAGACAACATCGTGAGGGGTTGCTGCTGCAACAGACGGTCTAGGAGGGAATGGAGTGTGTCTGGATTATGTTTATTCAATTTAACCTCGCGTTTACCCCTCCCAGGTATTCTCGCCGGTATACGTCCTGTGTGAACGCTGAGAAAACGAGAGTGATCGAAAGAGAGAGAGAGAGAGAGATATGACAGAACCAAATTTTCCAGGATCTGCGAAGAGAAACATGCAGCTAGCCGGCACATGTAACGCAGGAAAGTCACGCTCGCCCCTTTACAATGAAAGGAAGGAAAGAGAGAGAGAGAGAGAGAGAGAGGTAGGGGTTCAGAAATTAAAAAAATAAAAAGAAAAAGAAAGAGGAAAAAAGATAGATCGAGAAAGAGAAGAGAGATAGGGAGTGAAAGAAGAAAGGACAGAGAGGAGGAGAGTTCTCATACAAATATACTTTGATGTCTTGTTTGCTGTACTTTAGCAGATAAGATCTGAAAGTTCAACCTGTAAAATATAACCAGCAGGACAAAAGAGTACAACCAAACAATCAAGCAATTTGTGCACATGCTGTACTGAATTGATCAACCCCATGCTTTGATTTAGGAAACCTTATTTCAACCCCAAAGAGAACAATACATTATTTTTTGGGATGATCAATTGATAAATACACTAGACATACTGCCTTGGGCTTACTGTGTGTTTGTGCGATTTTTGACTGCACTTATTATAGTGTTAGAGTGTGTGTTAGAGTGTGTGTGTGTGTGTGTGTGTGTGTGTGTGTGTGTGTGTGTGTGTGTGTGTGTGTGTGTGTGTGTGTGTGTGTGTGTGTGTGTGTGTGTGTGTGTGTGTGTGTGTGTGTGTGTGTGTGTGTGTGTGTGTGTGTGTTCCCTTAGGCTATGTACACAAGGCATTTTTAACAGATTAATAATCTTACTGACCCAACCAGGTTAAATAAACGGTAAATTAAATAAAAAACATGAAGTAATGAAATAGTCACAAGGTGATGTCATGTGAAGTGAATACCTGTGGTCATCCTGCCATACGTTCACTGAATCATTTGGTGCAAGCGCTTAGCCTTCTCTCTTAAATGTTCTCTTAATTTACACGACCATGAAACACTTCAGAAAGAATACCATCCCAGGAGCAATATTTTCTGCAAGTGAAAACTAGTTCAAAGACATTTAACCCCCCCTCCCCCCCCCCCACACACACACACACACACCTCAAATCCTCAACTTACTGTCCTGACGTCAATTTCCAATTCGCCATGACTTTTACAACACCGCAGCTCTGAAGCCCCCGGGGGCCTATATAGGTCATATAATTATGATGTGTGGAAAATAAGCACACTTTAAATGTGAAAATTAGGTTTAATTTTGTTGTACTCTTGCAGTGCGAGAAAAAGAAGGAAAAAAATCACAAAACCCGGACGTGTGACTCTGCTGTAGTATTTAATCAGTGTGGGCCAACTGATTTACATTTAGAGGGATTATCACTGAATGATTTCTGTAACATTGTGGGCATATTTCAGTTTCCTGACTGGTGTTAACAGCTGGAGGATAAAACTTTGTTAGAATGAATTTTAAAGCACTATCATAAAATACAAAATGTATCTTGTACATTTTCTATGACTCTGAGTCATTGTAGAAGTAGTAGTGAGACAAATACAGATTTTTTATTCAAGTTATATTCACACAAATGATGCATTTATAATAACTGCAAATGATTAAACAATTTAATATATGAATTTTTGCATGTCTTTACACAGGACTGCTACAGTAACCAAATTCTGAATAGACTTTTTCTTGGATAAACTTACCCAAACGAAAGAATGCTTTAAATAATAAACCTTGACACGCTCAAGTACTTTGCTCTAACTGTAATGCAGTCAAATCCAGAGTGTTAATTTAACTCTGAAAGTGTACAAAAAGGGACCCAAAATGGTCCCTTTTGAGCACTCATGTACACTACACGCTTTTACAGTGTATATACCTCCAAACTACAGACAACTTCAGTGACATTGCTCAGCTCCCCTTTTTCAGCTCCAGGGTTTTTTTCAGCCCAATCCACGAGCCCTGAAGTCTCCACTTGTACATCAGCGTTAACCCATTAAGACCGGGAACGAATCTGTGTCATTTTACGATTTCTTTGGCTATTAAAAAAATAGCAGATATACAAGCTTGTAGATCTGCTATTTTTTGAAAAAAACTTGAAAATGTGTGAAAAAATCTTTGAATATATATTTTTTAAAGCGAACAATTTTAACTCCGTTACAACTTCTGGGGGGGTCCCTGGAACAAAATATTTTGAGATGGCGGTCCGTGACCAAATACATATCATCTTGGGGGTCCTTGACATGAAAAGGTTTGAGAACCACTGATATTATAGCAACATAAGTTAAAAGGATTTAGAATACATTTGTAGAATCCCCCAGAAGCAAAGATTTGAGATTTGAGTATATATTAAAAGATTTGCACACATTTTCACGATTTTTTCAGAAATAGCAGATCTACAAGCTCATAGCGCGGCACTCGGTGCCGCGCTATGAGCTTGCATATCTGCTATTTTTGAACAGCCCAAAGACATCTAAACATGACACAGATGCGTTTCCCGGTCGTAATGGGTTAATCAGCGAACCAGCCCGGGCAGACAGGAAATAGTGAACGAATGTGCGAAGGTGTCCTCGGAGAAACCAAAACAACGTAGGGTCCAATTTCCTCTGTTGTCACTTGTTGTCGTTTATGCAGTCAATTTGAAGCGAGGGCCCGAGAAAAGGGTCTTTTGTCGACCTGACTCAAAACATTGGTAGCTCTCGCTTGCCTGTGTGTAAAGTTGACATTCGGGGTTTCCTGAGTGAAGTCATTTCCTCAGCAGACGTTTTTTTTTGCACAAACACGGGGGGCTAATATTATCCAACAGCGTTCGGGGGGCCGCCTGTGTTAAAGAAAAGCGCTAACAGCAGACGTTCAACCCTTTAAATTAAATGTAATCCTTCCATCGCTGGGAGTACAGTAAGGTAGAAATGTGGTAACCCGTAGAATATATATGCATTATGATAAATGTGCTTTTCTCACTACGTTTTTTTCCCCCCTTTATTCAGTAACAATAACAATACTATATATGTGCTGTGATTGTAATGCTGTGCTGCAGCTGGCATCAACAGTAGCAAAGGGTTACTTATCATGCTAACAGAGCCATGATGAATGTGTCGAGAGGCCCTTAAACTCAATCTAAACCGCATTACATGTTGTTTTGAATATACCTCCATGATATGCCCCCCATCTTTAATGTACTATCAACGCCATGCCAAGTCGAAGCAGCTTCAGCCTCCAAATTCCAAGTGATGGAGGGAGGCAGGGAAGGAGAGTAGAGAGAGGGAGAGAGAGAGAGAGAAAAAGAGAGTAAGAAAAGGAGAGGCTTTAAAATACTGTCTGTGAAGAAATGCAAAATTTATGAATACCCCCCCCCCCCTCACATCTCAGCTTTGATTTATGTGAAATAATAATACACTATTTAATGCTTAAACATAGCTAGGAGCGATCTCTGGCTATCAAGATGTTACAATGGGAGTAATGGGGCTGGAAGACAGATCACCTGGTGGACTTGTGATGCTTGTTTAAAGGTGCTCAGGCAGATATATTAAACTATATGTAATTGTACACTAACTCTGTGCTGTAGGCAGAGGCGGGTTGGACACAGGAGGGTGGCCGGTCATGATGCAGATGGAGTGGTGTAATCAATTTGACTCGCAAAGCATCAGCATCCCGCCCCACACACACAGAGAGAGAGAGAGAGAGAGAGAGAGAGAGATGGTGAGAGAGGGGGGGGGTGTAGAGAGGGAGGACCACAGCTATATTATCTTATTTAGAATTCCAGCTTCATTCGTCACATCTGTCTCTTTATCCATCCATTCATCCATCCATCCAGGCCCTCGCTCTAAACAAAGCCTTTTTTGGGTTTTTTTTTAATTTATTTTATCCCACGATTTTGTAACCCATATTTTTTTTTTCACCCAGTGCCAATTAGCCTATGTAATCCCGGGCGCTACTCTCCCTCTGCCAGCCTAGGGAGAGCCCAAGCTGAAGCTCATGAGGAGCAAGCAGGCCTTTTTGAAAAGCCTGTTGTATGACAGTAAGAACTCTGCAACGGCATTGTAGTAGAAAACACCTTTTACTAATGTAAGTAATTGGTCCGGGGCATTATAATGCACTATTAATGCATTACGAGAGATGCACGGGAAAGCAGATGCTTTTGTTTCAAACATAAGAAATAAATATATATATATATACTGTACTCTGTACTGTATTGGTTCTCAAAGTGGGGTCCGGGGACCCCCAGGGGTCCTTGGGTGGGGGGACTCCAAGGGGTACCCAGCAAAATGTGTTAATGTAGCGTCACAATTATTTTTTACCTGAGCTTGTAGATCTGCTATTTTTGAAAAATCTTGAACATTTGTGCAAAGCTTTGAATATATATCTTTTTAAAGCGAACGTTTGTAACTCAAATCTTTGCTTCTGAGGGGGTCCCCTGGAACAACATATTTGAGATGGGGGGGGTCCGCGGCAAAATACATGAAAAAGTTTGAGAACCACTGCTTACAATTCAATTATTAATACAATTATTCGTTTTAATGGTCGAAACGTCTAACACTTTCATATCGTACAAACGTACAACATTTACAGTAGCCATATGTTTCGTCGAATTCATGTGACTTTTTTTAGCACGTTCAGCCTGGGATCGAGGGCCGGGTTCAAACAGGGCTGGTGGTCACACGGTGATTTACGACTCACTGATTGCCTCATTTAATTAAACTAAATGGCAACGCCAAAGCCGGGCCAAATCGTCCTGATCTGATGGATCGGCCCCGTTTTACCACCAAGAGCAGGTAGGGTAAATAAACAGGGTAATTACAATGGTAAATGGAGCCTCTGTGAGTAAGGCTCGTCGCTGTGGTTCTCTCCGGGTAGGTAGGCTCACCCAGGATGTACTGAAGACGGTGAACAGCAGGCATTCCCGTAATCGTCTCTTATCATCTTCCCTGTTTCTCAAAAAACCTGGGCCATGCCAACAAAAACACACACACACAAAAGTGTGCACGCACGCACACGCGCACACACAAACACACAGGTGGGCACAGACACACAGTGAAACAAAATACCGTATATCCACACAGACAGTAAATGCTTGTGACATTCCACACATTCACACAAGCGGATGCATGCATACACACTATTTTACACGACACACACACACACACACACACACACACACACACACACACACACACACACACACACAAACGTACACACAGTCTAACACACACACACACACACACACACACACCCTAACATACACACAGTTTACCCCACACACACACACGCAGTGGTGGAAAAAGTACTCAAATTCTTTACTTAAGTAAAAGTACCAATACTGCAATATAAAAATACTCTGTTACAAGTAAAAGTCCAGAATAAAAAATTTACTCGAGTAAAAGTACAAAAGTATTGGCATCAAAATGTACTTAAAGTATCAAAAGTAAAAGTACTAAATATTTGAAAATAGCCGATCTACAAGCTCACAACGCGTCGCGCTGCGACGCGTTGTGAGCTTGTAGATCTGCTATTTTCAAATAGCCTAGGTATAAAACAGGGCTAAAGTGGTTAATGTATGTTTTATAATATCATAATTTATATCTGCAAAGTAACTAGTAACTGAAGTTTTCAAATAATTGTAGTGGAGTAAAAGTACAATATTTGCCTCCGAGATGTAGTGGAGTAGAAGTAAAAGTATTGGAAATTGGAAATACTCAAGTAAAGTACAAATACCTCAACATTGTACTTAAGTACAGTACTTAAGTAAATATACTTAGTTACTTTCCACCACTGCACACACGCAAACACTAAAACCACACACACACACACACTACCTAACGTACACACAGTCTACCCCCCACACACACACACACACACTACCTGACGTACACACAGTATACCCCCCCCCCCCCCACACACACACACACACACACACACACACACTCACACACACACACCTCTAAAAACCACAACTCCCCTCCCTCTCTCTCTCTCTATATCCCGGTGCATTCACGCGCAATTATAGCCACGGTGATCCACAGGTGTTGAATTCTTCTGGCAGAAGACCATAAAACATGATATGCATGATTTGTGCAGTCAGCCAGGTCTGTAATTTCATTCTCCCTTTTTCTTTCATTTTCCTCCTCTCTTCCTGGACCACACGATCCATTTCCCTGCTTTATGAGAGCACAGACACCCAGAGAGACTTTCTTTCATGATGATTACATGCCCCTGTGCCATGTGGGGGGGGGTCTGGGACACAACCGACATGCCAGTCTATAAGAGCATGTGTCGAACCTCGCTAAAAAAAATATGTATTTGAATATGGCTCTGCATATTTAACCCTTTGAGGCCTGCAGGTTCCGATTCTACAAAATGTCTTCTAAATCCTAACAGTTTTTTTTTTTTTTTAAACATATGTTGCCATTTCAGTGGTTCTCAAACTTTTTCATCTCAAGGACCCCCAAAATGTATATGTGGCCACAGACCCCCCCCCCCATCTCAAAATATTATGTTCCAGGGACCCCCCAGAAGCAAAGATTTGAGTTACAAATGTTCACTTTAAAAAATATATATATATATTCAAAGATTTGCACACATTTTCTCGATTTTTCCAAAATAGCAGATCTACAAGCTCGTAGCGCGGCACTCGGTGCCGCGCTACGAGCTTGTAGATCTGCTATTTTTGAATAGCCCAAAGTGTAAAATAATGCTTTTTTAACTCAAATCTAAAAAATGACACACAGATGCGTTCCAGGTCTTAATGCGATAAACCGCTTCAGGAGCGCTTGATTTATCTTCCTCGACTCTTGCACAGCCTTGAGAGAATGGAAACATCAATTTTCAGATGAGATAAATCAAGTGCCCCTTGTGTGTGTTTTTTTTTAAATACCATGTATTCAAAATATATATTTGGACTATTTTGCCCCCGAGTCTATACCCGAGTGTCAATCCTATTGGAGAAAAAGAAAGTAGTGCTTTATTTAACTCTTAGGGCACTTTAAGTGTCTGGTAAAATAGATAAAAGAGTACCTCATTGTTCATGTGTTGACACATGCAGACATGCGCAGGTCAGTGCCTGATGTTGGCAGCGGACTGACTGACTGACAGACTGTTGGCTCATACAATTTTTCACTGTTCCGCTTCCGCCCGACTACATTCTACATTGCAGAAGCTAAAAATGTCCCTCCTCCCCCCCTGTCCCCCACTTCTGTATCGCCTTTGCAGTCGCACAAAAAAAGTTCGACCCTCCAGAAAAATGCGATTATGCGATCGCAGAATTTACCGCATAATCAGCAAAATGGCGCGTAATTATGAAGAGGTAACGTTTTTTCAAAAAGGCCTCATCGCATCGCATAATATGCGCATCGCATCGCATAATATGCGCATCGCATCGCATAATATGCACATCACATCGCATAATATGCACATCACATCGCATAATATGCACATCGCATCGCATATTTCCGCATATTTAGCAACTTTTCGCATTTTCCCCAACTTTTCACATATCGCATATTTCGCATATTGACGCATATTTCACAACTTTCCGCATATTTCGAAACTTCCCGCAATTTCACAGCATAAAATTGCAAAAGAAACACGCATATTTCATCTGAAAATCAAGGATTTCAGCCCGCATAATCAAGAGTTTTAGCCCGCATAATCAAGGATTTTTCCTCGCGTTTTTCTGGAGGGTCTAAAAAGTGAAAAGTCCTACTTGAAACCAAATTAGACAAAGCCTATCAAACAGTGGAAATTCTAAACCATATTTTAAAACACATTTTAAAATATGTTTTTGTGAATAGGAATCGCAAAACAGATGACCGCTTCCCGTCACAACTTTTGCAAGAAATACTTTTACACACTCTCTGTACTAGCATTGGGAGATTGTGGAAAGGGCTGGCTTGAGAGACTGAGGAGGATTGGGACGTCCTCTGGCCCAGAACTAAACTTAACTTTCTCTGTCTAGTTGCCTCTTTAGCGGTTAGTTAACTTAGTCATGTGTGATCTACAAGCTCACAATGTGTCACTATTCAACGTGTTGAGCTTGTAGATCTGCTATTTTAGAAAGTTTTTCCTCTGACATGCCCAAAACGAAGATGCTACAGTTAAAGTCACATTGCCTGAACGTGATTTTAGAGGTATAGTTCCTCTGCTGGTGTGCATTACATGCATGCACAACGATACCATGTGTATATGTGTGCATGCACACCTACATACAGTACGAGCACATATGCTATACATATACACACAACAAAGGAAAGAAAGTGCTATAAAAACACTGTGTTTTTACAAAACAGTGATTCACCATTATTTGTATAATTGGTATAATCATCTACATTACACAGTACAGATATTTAGAATAGGCTGAGTTTTTGTAAAGGAAATTGCCATTTACAGTACAGTATATGACTTTAATACCCTGGGCACACGGTTAGCTGCCACATGGAGTTAGTACTTTGCCGTACGATGAATAGCGAAAATAACTGATGTACAAGCTCACAACACATCACAATGCGACAGGTTGTGAGCTTGTAGATCGTGCTATTTTAGCTGTTTTTGACTTCTTTTTTTTTTAATGACCAAAATAGGGATAAGTGGATAAAGACAAATTCATGTGAAAAGTGGAGCATGGCAGAGAGTGTGCAGAGTTCTGCTGCAAAGGACGCGCGACTCCCTGGTTTGTGCAAACATGTCCACTTAACTACCCGCAGCTTCATATCCAACAGTGAACGAGAACAACAAACCGTGACACACAATAATTCCCCCCGCATGTGATTGACATTTCATATCTGTGACAATACTCCAAATAATTAAAAAACAGAAATCTTGAAAAAGGTAATAGCTTCTCAAATCCATTAAGTAGTTAAAGGTTATTGGGGAGGGGGGGTGCAGGATTATTGCTCACAGCAAAACCCTAATTAAATGACACTACATAATTTGTTTCTCAATCCCTTTCTCTTCATATGCACAGCGCAGGTTAAATGAATGGGCAGTGAAACATGTGTGTCATTTACCAACACTCGCAGACTCTCAGAAGACAATAAACAACCTCCTTTCCCCCCCCCTCTTTCTGTCTGTATGTATTAATGCAAATGCAGGTATGGAAGATTGGATAAGCAGACATACCTTTCCCTGGCAAAAGTGTTTGTTTAATTACTTTGTTTCTTTCCTTTTTCTTTCCAGAACACTTGCAAAGAGAGATGCTTCCCCCTCCTGGCTGCTGACAAGAAGACCCAAGACTTCTTACCTGCCCTTTAAAAAGGTATACGGCCTCAGATAAGAGACAACTTCTGATATATGTACATAAGATTATTTTCTTTTTTTCATCTAAACAACAGATGAAACAACAGTTTATTTTTTTCCCCCATATAACCATATGGAAATGACTTAAAATCTGAAGTTTTGAAAAGTTGACTGTGGAGGTGCAAAGAGATGACATCACTAGTGAAGGAAGCTTCTAGAACTGCACTGACAGTACTTCTGGTACTTCTGTGTAATATTGGCCTGTAAATATACATGGTAAATGTCTAGCATTCAAAACCAGATATAGTTGAAACTCACGCACACTGTCTTAAAAAAAATGCAAAAAAAAACATTCTTTAATGGGAATATAACAACTTTTCGATCTATTAGATCTTAACCCATTAACATTAAGAACTGAGGCCGATTCTACAAAACGTCTTCTAAATCCTACATATTTTTTTTTTTAAACCTATGTTGCTACATCTGTGGTTCTCAAACTTTTTCATGTCAAGGACCCCATAATGATTATTTGACCGCGGACCCCCAGAAGCAAAGATTTGAGTTACAAATGTTTGCTTGAAAATATATATATATTCAAAGATTTGCACACATTTTCACGATTTGAAAAAAATAGCAGATCTACAAGTTCATAGCGCAGCACTCGGTGCCGCGCTATGAGCTTGTATATCTGCTATTTTTTAATAGCCAAAGAAAGAGTTCAATTACATTTATATTGATGAAGTATCCTTGTCTTTGTTTATAGGGAGTTTAGGTGAGTTTACCAGGATGGATTTCTTCCACTCCTGAGTCCTGACATCACATAACTATACTCAACTGCAGGCTTATTGAATGTCAGGGCATATTTAGCTGTTTCTTCAAACACCCTTTTCCAACATTTATAAAGAATATTTTTGTTTATGAGAATTTCAAATAATAACATAAGTACTGTGTTATGACATTATTTGAATATCCAGCGTTTAAAATGATCTGTTGCCCTGCCTTTAATGCCGTCCCTTCATTCAATGACAACAGTTTTGTGTACGTTGTGCGTACTTTGTAGGCATGCATGCATGCCTGTGTCCTAATTTAGGTGTGCGGTGTGCGGTGTGCGTGTGCGTGTGCGTGTGCGTGTGCGTGTGCGTGTGTGTGTGTGTGTGAGAGAGTGTGTGTAATGAGCATTGTGTATGAATGTATGTTTGCATATGCCTGTGCGCATACATTATAATTGAGCAAGGGCATACAGTATACAGTGCTTGAGCAAGGGTGTGTAAGTTATGGTTTAAAGTACAGTATGCATGAGTCTTAGTACAGCAGTGCTGCTGATCTGAAGCCAAAATACCTCTTATTTTCAGATTAATGCTCATGCATGTTTTTTTTTCATATACAAATGGGTTTTGCATGGATTTATTCGTAACTAGGGTTATGAAAACCGTTAGGATTTAGAAGGCATTTTTAGATTCGGCCTCGGGTCTAAATGAGTTAACCCATTAAGGACCTGAAGCCGATTCTACAAAATGTCTTCTAAATCCCAACAGTTTTCTGGAAAAAACGTATGTTTCTATATCAGTGGTGCTCAAACCTTTTCATGTCAAGGACCCCCAAAATTACATGTATTTGACCGCCGACCCCATCCAGGGACCCCCAGAAGCAAAGATTTGAGTAAAAAAAATCGCTTTAAAACAATATATATTCAAAGATTTGCACACATTTTCACGATTTAAAAACAAATAGCAGATCTACAAGCTCGTAGCGCGGCACTCGGTGCCGCGCTATGAGCTTGCAGATCTGCTATTTTTGAATAGCCAAAAGTATAAAATAGTCAAATAAAAAAAGTGACATAGATGTGTTCCAGGTCTAAATGAGTTAAAGGATCAGAATTTGATTAAAAATGTTCTTCCATCACAGCTCTTATAACGACAATCCAAATTGACCATTGATATGATAATCACTGATATTATTCTAAACTTTGTTGATGTAAGGGCAGATTTATGACAAGGAAGCACAGTTCCTGAGCTGTATATAGTGATCGGCTACTATATGAATCCACTCATGGCTCAGGTCTCAGCAAAGACATTAACAATCAGTTAATGGAGCGAAGTGCTATTAGTTGTCAAAACTACACATATGACATCATCGCTGTCAGCTGGAAACCTTCTTTGCTGCTATATGACAACTTAATTCCCCCCACGGGATCAATAAAAGGTCTATATCCATGTACTGTATGTCCAAAACCATTCCATTTCAGGAAATGGAATAAAGAACCTGTGTTCCGATGGATCCAGTGTGGACTTGTTAATGCTTTCCATTGGTTAAATATATGTATATAACACCCACAGACAGAGAGAATCACTTTCAACCTGGAGACCCAATAGGCATGTCAGGCAAACATATTCCTCCATTTTCAAAATAGAGAAAATAGCACATCTACCAGCTCACAACGCATCACATCGTGACGCGCAGTGAACTTAATTTATGAAAAAGAAAACATAAAAATCCAATTCTGCCAATATGTACGATATGCACTGCTTCACTGTCTGTACTTGCTGTAAGCAGACTTCACTATTACCCACACTTCAGTCTCTGAAATATCTCCAAAATACGAAATCATTCTTTCACTTGAGAAACATAGGCTACTGTACATTACAGAGTAAAATAAAGATATTTACTTGTGTGAACCAAGATGGAGGTCAGTTCACTTTCAAATAAGATTGAGTGGTTCTTATTTTTTATTTTCAGAATTAAAAAGCCCCAACTTTTCCTATTATATAGCAGTTCTTATAACCTCTTCACAGACAAATCCTCCAGAACGCAGGATCTATCTGCAGTTTCAATTTACAATTCCGAACTGAGTTAAATTGAAAGTGAACTGACCCCAACCCAGATAGGCGGCCGCGCTCCTGACGATGGTAAACGCATACAGAATTCTCTGATGTCCTCTTACCCACAATGCACCTCTGTCCGTCCTCCCGACGACAGAGAACAGATGAGGTGAATTCCGAACGTCCGACAGCCAACGGTCCGGCCGCTCTCTTCCTCTCTCTCTCTCACTCGCAGAGGATGGGGGCGAGAAGGGGGGGAGGGGGAGAAAAAATGTGAGCGCAGCAAGCCTAGCAGATCAAAGAAAATAACATGGGAGAGGATATGAGTGCTTTGAGAAGTAATATAACCGAGATAGCATCTGTTTTCCGTAGCATTGCAGGAGGATTGAGACAAGCCCAGGGAAAAGACAACCGAGAACGAGAGCACTTTAGCCGGGGATAAAAGCAAACATAAATGGGTTATTAAGAAACCTTCAATGTAATATCTGGCTGACATTAAAGCCTTTTTTCGCCTTTTCAAAAATAACTCATTCCTCCATCGTCAGGGAAGGGGAAGGGTTTTTTATTATATTCATGACGAGTAAATATTTTGGGTGATCATCACAGATGAGATAAAGAGAGAGCGACAGAGAGAGTAAGTGTGCGTGTGTGTGTGGGGGGGGGGGGGCATGCATGTGTGTATGACTACGTACATGTGTGCACGCAAAACAATCAAGAGGGACAAATGAAAAAGGTCTTCACTGGTAAGATGCTGGATCCCACTAAATAGACAGGAATTTCAATGGTAGTATTGTTCAGGCTACACATTTGTTGGGGCCAAATTGAAGAGTTTGATGCAGTATGGTATGGTATGGTATAAAGTTCCGAAGTCTAATGTCATGACGATTTTTTCCCCATTCAAAATCCCATAGACTTTTTAAAAATCACGTAATATAAGGATTCATGTTCCAAAACAAAAAGAAACAAAATCAGTCTGGTGATTCTAATCATAGTTATGAAACATCAACTGACAGAGAAAAAATAATAATGTATCCAAAGAGTAAGAAAATAAAAAGTTGACTAAAATTCTAAGGCTCAGGCTTAGAAATGACCTAACGACTACATCTGCGATTACACACGCTGCCCGCCGCACATAATCAGCGTCACAGAATGTTGCATTGGATTCTTTCTTTATGTACGAGAGTATGTTGGTTCTATGTTGTTTGATCAAACAAACTAAATAACACACACTGATAAAACCAATGTCACAAAATCTGAGGAATCTCAAAAATGTTTTGACGAAGTGTGACGTGCTTCAGTGCATGGGACAGTGAATCACCTGATTTCCTACCCCCCAATTAATGCAATTTTCGCCAAACACAGAATCAACTATAACAAAAAAAATATCATACAGTACATGATACTGAGCCACCTCTCTGACAGAATCGCTGGAATCTTTTATTTTTTCTTAGCACAGTTCCAAAAAAATTTATATACATCTATGGGATTTTGAATGGGAAAATTTGTTTTGGGTTTGACATCAGGACTACAGTTAAACACAACCAAGTGTACTGAATGATAGTGCACAGTCCTAATTGTTTAGGTCCCATCCCATAGCAAAGAACACACTCTATCGTGCAATAAAACTATTCTAAAGCAAGTTTAGTGTACAGTAGCCTAACGGTAACGGGTGGCCTTGGATGGACAACAGTATTAGTGGAAATGATTTTCATATCAGCAAGAAACAATGGCCTACAGTAAACCTTCTCAGCACGCAAAACATCTTTCCTCATTTGGGAAGAATCATATTATCATAACCCATACCACAGAGAGACTAATAATTATGATTGACTGATGATACAAGGCCGCCTGCTGTCACTTACATTAACGGGGTGGTCAAATTGGGAGAGACCTGAGGTTTCTTAAGGTCACAGCTGACCATAGAGTGCATTTTAATATCGATGGTCCATAGAGTATATCAAAACCACTCATAAGTCCTGCTCCCATCTGAGCCTCTTGAAGATTGAATAATGTCCTCCCTGATCCATGCTGCAACAACAGGCCACATTGGATCCAGATTTGACTGGTTCAGAAGTCGTTTCATTCCCCTTCATATCTCCCACTTCTCCTCTCACTCTTTCGTTCCCTCTCCCTCCCTCTTTCACTCTCTATTCCCTCTCTCTCTCTCTCTCTCTCTCTGCTTTATTTATTGCAGGTCCAGTGGTCTGGTACAAAGCCATTACCCCCACATATGTAACTTTTTGAATAATCAATAAATAATTATTTTATTATTTAATAGGATCGTATGGGGAGAAAGGAAATGGGTTTTATTACATAAATCCATCACACTTGATGAATGGGTACACTTGTAAAGTTGGACAGGGGAGAGAGAGAGAGAGAGAGAGAGAGAGAGAGAGAGAGAGAGAGAGAGGGAGGGAAAGTGGTCAGGCAAGGCCCTCGCCTGTACCAGACCACTGTGCTTTTTTGCTGAATACTTTCTCAACCCAATGCCAGGTTGTAAATATGACATTGTGTCTCTTTGGGACTGTCAATTGGAGTGCAGGGGGAATGGGGGTGAGAAGGAGGGGGGGGGGAGGGGGGCGGTAAATTCAGAGAGATTAACCCATTCAATCCGAGAACGCATATACTGTGTAATTTTTTGATTTTTAGCTATAACCATTATTTTATACTTTGGGCTATTCAAAAATAGCAGATCTACAAGCTCATAGCATTTTTTTCCCCGATTTGTTTTGAAAATCTTTGAATATATATGATTTTTAAAGCGAGCATCTGTAACTCAAATCTTTGCTTCTGGGGATTCAGCAAATGTCTTAAAAAAAATTATGTTGATATCAGTGGTTCTCAAACTTTTTACATGTCAAGGACCACCCAAAATGATATGTATTTGCCCCCCCCCCCACATCTCAAAATATGTTGTTCCAGTCAGGGACCCCAGAAGCAAATATTAGTTAAAAATGTATATATATATATATTCAAAGATTTGTACACATTTTCACGATATAAAAAAAAAAAGCTTGTATATCTGCTATTTTTGAATAGCCAAAGAAACCTAAGACTGGTTCCCGGTTTGAAAGGGTTAATTAAACCTTAACACTCGTGATCCAGACCCCACATGGTATTCTGTGCTGTGGTCGTGCGGTGTGGTGACCCCCGTGCGGGCAGAGTGGCCGCAGTCAGGCCCAGGGAGTGCAGAGACGTCTCATTCCAAATGAGTTATTAACAGAATTTTTTTTGAATAGATGGAAAAATTGTAGCCCGGCCATTTAGTGTCATAAAGGCCAGGGCTGGCGAGGCGGCCAGGGGGCCTCCCAGGGACAGGAGGCAATACCATTACAATCAAATCTGAGATGGAAGAGGGATTGAGCTGTCCACTCTGAATTTTTATATTGTCGGTAAGGCCAGGGAAGGAAATAATGCCATCTTGGAGTGTATTAACCTCTGGCTGGGGAAAGGAAAGAGAGAAGAGAGGGAGGGGGGGGGTGTAAAAGAATGGAAGGGAGGGGTATGGAAAGACAGAGAGAGAAGGAGGGTGGGGGGTGGGGGGGTAGTAAGAGAGAGAGAGATAAACACAGAGAAATTGAGACAGGGACTAATGTCATGACTGATGAAGGAGAAAAAAAGGGGGGTGAAATTGGACAGCAGACACAGCAAGGAACAATGGAGGGGGTAGAAGGAAGAAAAGAAGAGTACAAGAAGAGAATTTCACGTGTGAACTGTCGGGAGAGAGGAAGACGGGAGAGAGAGAGGAAGAGTAACACAGAGAGAGAGTGAGAGAGAGAGAGAGAGAGGGGAGGGGTGAGTGGGTGAGAAGAAAAAAGGGGACCCATGGCAAATTGTCATGGGTCGAAAGTTTGTTTTTCTTTTTACCTTTCTTAGTACATTATTATTATTATTATAATTATGTTATTATCCAAACGCTTTACAATGTGCATTACATTCACACTGACAGAGATGTAAGAAGGAAGACATGCATGGTGGCACCAACTGCTCATCAGGAGCAGTTAGGGGTTCAGCGTCTTGCTCAAGGACACTCCCTTTAGGGTGAGCCAGGGATTCGAACCGGGAACCTTTCGCTTCACAGGCTACCGGCCAACCTACTGCCATCACGCCACAGGTGCAGGAGGAGGTGATATTGTGGGCAACTATTGATATTGTAAATGGTGAACTGGTGCATTTATATAGCGCTTTTATCCAAAGCGCCACAGCCAAAGCGACATATTATGTCGATATTGCCATATAAACACCATGACCATAACCATTAATGAACAGTTAGATGGTGTGTGTGTGTGTGTGTGTGTGTGTGTGTGTGTGTGTGTGTGTGTGTGTGTGTGTGTGTGTGTGTGTGTGTGTGTGTGTGTAGTCTGCGTACGTGCGTGCATGCATGCATGTATATATATATATAATATATATATACATTCCTGCAGAGAATAACTCAAGACAAAAGTAGCCTACACAGTGCATGAACTACAGTGTCTACACGTTATGTAAAAGTTCCCCTGCCATTGAAATAGGCTTTTTAAAATGCAGATAAACCGGTCTCACCAGAGTTGTAGGATAATGTGTTTCTGTGTGGAGGATGACATGACAGCTGGTGTTTCCCTAGAGAAGAGAGAAAAGACACAAGAATAAAACACCTGTGAAGTTAGTGGAGAAGATGGACCCTTCAAAGGAGAAGGTATACCTGTTTTGCAGCCTGGTGACTTCAGTGTTTTGTTTTATGATAATAATGTATTGATGAGATGGTAAGTATATAATTTCCAGTGGTGGAAAGTAACTAAGTGCATTTACTCAAGTACTGTAATTGAGTAGAATTGTGAGGTATTTTTACTTTACTGGAGTATTTCCTGTATTTTAACTTGTGCTCCACTACATTTCAGAGGCAAATGGAATTACTACTTTTATTCCACTACAATTATTTGAAAACTTTAGTTACTAGTTATTTGTAGATTTTTATTATTATTATGAAACCACTTCAGACCTATTAAATAAACTTTGACCATTTCAAAATAGCAAGCTCACAATGCCATTGTGAGCTTGTAGATCTGCTATTTTCATAATAATGTTTTTGACATTTTATATACATTTGAAAACTTGTGAAATGGGTCACTCTGCATAATGAGTACTTTCTACTTTTTACTACATTTTGCTGCAAATACTTTTGTACTTTTACTCAAGTAAATTTTTAATTCCGGACTTTTACTAGTAACAGAGTATTTCTACATTGCCGTATTGATACTTTTACTTACTTAAAAAATCGTACTTTTTCCACCACTGGACTCATATAAGTATATAATTGCTGTCTATAAAGGCTCTATGCACAGCAGCCATTACGGGTCCATTTGTTTCCATTTGTACACTCTCAGAGTTACACACCTGTAAGAGGCCATTTGGAACCCCCTCAAGGAACCATGAGGGTCCCTGAACCACACTTTGAGACCCTCTGGTGTAGCAGAGTGTTTCCAGTGAGTCAACATGCACAGTATCAGCACCCTGACTCTGTTTGACCAGAATGGAACAGAGCCTTCATTAGCATCATTGGCAACACCTGTGATTTTTTTTCACACTATGGCTGCTGTGCATAGAGCCTAACTATAAGTTCAGGACTAAACACAACACAATAAAGCCTACATCATCATGTAGTTGTTACTGTAAACTCTGAAGTTGTTGTCTCCTTGCCAAGTCCCACACGTGCTTCGCGTATAGTCATTAGTTCTCGTTGGGCTTGTAGATCTGGTCTGGTTGGGTCAGCTGGGTCAGCTGACTGACGGCCTCGGATGACCAATGGGCGAACAGATCAAAGTTGACAGCAGACCGGAAGTTGTTGGCCGTTGCCCACACTGCAGGAGCGGTGTTGCCACGTCCGCTTATTATAAGCGACGTTGGACTGTTTTTCTGTAAAGTTGCTTACATAAATGTTGGTAGTTGTGGGTTGTGTTTTTTTGGGGGGGGGGCTTGTTTCTAAAGTGTAGTTGCTTGTTTGGGCTTGTTAACTAATGTTGTTTAAACCAAAGGTTCTAAAATATGTCAAGGAACCCCAAATGAATATGAATTTGTCTGCGGACCCCCATCTGCAAAATCTTGTTGTGACCCCATACAAGATTTGTGTTGTTAAAATCCACATTTTGCACTTTTTTTCCCCTCAAGTTGTTTTAGGAGAATAGCCGATCTACAAGCTCACAACGCGTCGCATCGTGTTGTCAGCTTGTATGATAGGGTCCATTTGGTTCCATTTGTAGATTTTGTACACTGTCAGAGTTAAATGAACACTGATGATGATACTACTGTCTAGATTGGGACCGCCAAGAAATCAAATGGTTGAGTCCCTGGCATATCTTTTCAAAGGGGGTCCCTGGGCTAATATGTGTCCATTTGGGGGTCCTTGACGCAAAAAAAGGTTGAAAACCACTGGTTTAAAGTGCTCGTGGCCTAGTTGGGCTTGTTTTCATAGACCTGGTTGCTTATTTCTATCTCAAAACCTGGCAACACTGTAGTGCAGCTTCCAGTTTAGCCTAGTAGCTAGCATCCAAGCTAACACCAGTGATCACCATATTATCCCACTCCCCCCGTACGGTTGTCATCGATCGGATCGATGAAGCATGAAAACGTCCCGATCGCGACAAAGCTGAGGCTGTGACCCAGACAGAGACATGTTCCTTTACCTCTGAAGACACAGGGAAGGATCTCCTAAAAGCTAAAGGAGGAACCACCGGGGAGGAGAAGGAGAGGGAGGTGTTGCTGCAGGTTAGCATTACTGAGCTAACATGGCTAACTTAAAAGTGTGAATCAGTGAATGTAGGGACCTGGTTTAGTTTGAGGAAGTATAACTAAATATGTAATATAGATCAAAGTAATAATACTGTAGATAGATGGTGGAGGAGGCTGAGATGGTGAGATCAGTGATTTGTCTATAATATGGTTATTACCAAGGTAATGTTAAGCTATTACACTAGTCTTGTCTGTCTGATCAATGTTTGTGATTGGTAAAAAATCAGTGGTTTAAAGTAACTACGGTAAGTACACGTATGTGTACTTCTACTCCTCTAGATCTCAGAGGCAAATATTATACTTTTACTCCACTTACTACTATTATTTGAAAACTTTAGTTACTATAGTTACTTTGTAGATTTTGATTATTATTACAAAACATACATTAACCACTAACAGCCCTATATACATTTTGGCCATCTGAAAAATAGCAGATCTACAAGCTCACAATGCGTCACATTGTTTTACAATATTTTCAATATGATTGTATACATTTTGTAAACGTGTGAAATGGGACATTCTGCATAATGAGTACTTTGTTGTTTTGGTACTTTGAATACATTTTGATATCAATACTTCTTTTCACTTTTTTAAGAGTATTTCTACATTGCAGTATTGATACTTTTACTCAAGTAAAGAATGTGAGTACTTTTACCACTGCTGCTAATGATTGCATACAGTAGATAGTGGAGGAGGCTGTGTACGCTGAGATGGCTAAATTAGTGTTTTATATGTTTATTGTTAAGCTATCACACTGGTAGCCTGTCTGTCTGATCCATGTTTTTTTATTGTCAGTTGTGTTGCAGCATTATAGCATCACATACATAAAGAATAGTGACATTGCATTAGTTATACAAGTATTTTTAAACCAAAACAAATTAATTGCAACACAAACTAACATATATCAGCAGCAAAGAGAGATGACTCTAAATAGTCAACCAAATGATCACACAAATTAGCTGATCAAGGTAAAAACCACTGAGATTTGTCTCCTGCAAATACTAAGCTATCCTAATCTGCCCCATGGATCTAAGTGATCACGTTGTCTTAATCTGTGATGCTATGTAATGTCTGCTAAACGCTCTGTAAAAGTGGACATTGATAATGGAGAATTTCATGGATATTCTTTAGTTTTTGTCGCATTCCTAAGCCAATAATTTGAGTCTCCTTTTGTGTCTCCTACCGGTCCGCTGGTCATCAAATTATTGGCTTAGGAATGCGACAAAAACGAATAAATATCCATGAATTCAAGTCTCCATGGGGTGACTAATCGATAGAAAGAAAGCAATTTTTTTTGGGTGACCTATCCCTTTAAAATAAAATAAAAAATACTGCAATTTTCAATTCAGTTTGATTTAAAGTGCCAAATCACAACAAGGTGTCTAAAGACACTTTACAGAGAGCAGAGACACATGTTGCATGTGGGGTAGAATTTAATGCAGTGAGTTGCTTTTTCTCCTGTGATGGGTGCTTTATTTAAAAAGGGGACATGGTCAAACTTATCCAAAGGAACTGCAGTAATGGAAGCACATCCCACGAATAAGACAACACTGACATAAAACTAGCTTTGTTAAATTGCTGACACACAAAGGGATGCCGTGAGGGTCCGGTCAAGTCTTCATCCGTATTTTTCCTCTCTCGCTTCCCCATAGCCCACGGCTGCCAAAGGAACAATGAGCAAGTTTGGCCTAATGGGCTACAACAGCTCACGGAAACACATCTCCATCTCCGTGCCGTCGTCCACAGAGGTGACGATGTCCCCCCACATCAAGTCTGCGGAGGAGCTGAGGGTGCTGGGCATCAGCCTGAGCAACTTCAGCACCGCGACACAGTTCTGCATCTGCGTGGCCGGAGTGTTCGTCTTTTACCTCTTCTATGGATACATGCAGGTACAGGTTTTTAACGCAGGGGGAGTCTGACAGGTGTGCTTCAACACTTAACCCTTTAAGACCTGGAACGCATCTGTGTCATGTTAGATTTCCTTAGCTATTCAAAAATAACAGAACTACAAGCTTGTACGAGCTTGTAGATCTGATATTTTTGTTTTAAAATCATGGATTTTTTTTTAAAGCAATTTTTAAAGGAAACATTTTTTTACTCAAATCTTTGCTTCTACAAATGTCTTCTAAATCTTAACAGAAAATCCTAAGAAAAAATGTATGTTTTGCTATAATATCAGTGGTTTTCAAACTTTTTCATGTCAAGGACCCCCAAAATTATATGTATTTGGCCGCGGACCCCCATCTGAAAATATTTTGTTCCAGGGACCCCCCCAGAAGCAAAGATTTGAGTTAAAAATGTTTGCTTTAAAAATATATATATTAAAAGATTTGCACACATTTTCACGATAAAAAAAAAATAGCAGATCTACAAGCTCATAGTCACCGACTATGAGCTTCATAGCGCGGCACCGAGTGCCGCGCTATGACTCGGTGCCGCGCTATGAGCTTGTAGATCTGCTATTTTTGAATTGCCAAAAGTGTAAAATATCGCTTTTTAGTTGTGTTGCCGCCATGAAATGCCATGTGGTCAAATCTGTCTCGAATGCCGTAAGGTAGTGGTTCTCAAACCTTTTCATGTCAAGGACCCCCAAATTGACACTTTATTAGCCCGCGGACCCCCATTTGAAAAGATATGCCGCAGGGACCCCCATAAGAGGAGATTTTTACGGCTCTAGCAGTGATTCTCAACCATTTTAATTTCAAGGACCCCCGGTTTGACATGCATTAGGCTACGGACCCCCATTTAATGTCATTTGTATCTCTGGGACCCCAATTTATATTGTAAAATCAATGTTAATGTAACGGGTCCATTTGGTTCCATTTGTTCACTCTCATAGTTACAGACCCCCAAGGGTCCATTTGGTATCCAAACTATACTATATTAGCTGGGGACCCCCTGGAACTCCCTCAAGGACCCCACTTTGAGAACCAATGCCATAAGGAAGGGGCTGAGCTATTGTGAAGGCATTAACAGGTTGTGTTTTGTGTGTCTTCTACTGTTTGTCCATGTAAGCGTATCAGAATCGGACATTAAGATGACTTAAGCTCATTGACCGTATTGCGGACCGTTAATAGCAGATCTACAAGCTCACAACATGTTACAGATGTGAGCATGTAAATCTGCTATATGTGGTGCGCGAGACCGCCGTACAACAAAACATAAACCGGGCACTCCTACCCGGTTTAAACTAAGAAATCTTTACCTGTTTGCCATTCAGGCAGATAGGTAGGTATATTAGGTCTGGCAGTGTGCTTGTCTGTGTCTCTGTAAAGAAATCTGCAACATCCTAGTCACTATGTCTGAATAGAGCTCTATGTTGGTTTACTGTGTTAACGCTCTTACTTTGAAGCAGGGATTGTTGTATTCCATGAGTTGGCAAGCAAATACCAAGATGCATGAGTATTTATCTGTGACTCTGTGTTTTGTTTTGGATTCCAAGGAGCTGATATTTTCTCTGGAAGGTTTCAAGCCTTTCGGGTGGTACCTCACCTTAGTGCAGTTTGGTTTCTACTCCGTGTTTGGCCTCGTGGAACTGCAGCTCACGCAGGACAAACGAAGGAGGTATACTGTTCATAAAAACGGTCCCAATGTCCCTCTGTCATTGACTGTCCTCCCGTTATTCACGCAGCCTCTGTTCACCCAGGGGATGTTGATTCAGCACAGTTGTTCTAACACCCTGTCTCAACAAACACCACACTTACCATAAATGTTTTGATGATACCATTGAGCATAGATAAAGATGCAATAGAGATTGTTATGGGTTTGAGCATTCATTGTTTATTGACATTGTTTGAATTTAAGAATCAATGATAATTGTGTCTCATGCAGTGGTGTAAAGTAACGAAGTACGGTACATTTACTCAAGCACTCAACTTAAGTACAATTTTGAGGTACTTTCACTTTACTGGAGTATTTCCAATTGTCTATACTTTTACTTCTACTCCACTACATCTCGGAGGCAAATGTTGTACTTTTACTCCACTGCAAATATTTGAAAACTTTAGTTACTAGTTACTTTGCAGATATAAATGATTATATTATAAAACATACATTAACCAATGTAGCCTTATTTTATACATAGGCTATTTGAAAATAGCCGATCAAGCTCACAACGGGTCGCATCGCGACGCGTTGTGAGCTTGTAGATCGGCTATTTTCAAACATTTTAATACTCTTACTTTTGGTACTTTATGTACATTTTGATACCAATACTTTTGTACTTTTACTCAAGTACATTTTTAATTCCGGACTTTTACTTGAGTACTTTTTCCACCACTGGTCTCATGTATTATATTATATCAATATAACTTAAGGTCAATAGCTTAATTTCTTTCTCTTTTTTTTGCAGGATACCTGGAAAGACGTATATGATCATAGCTTTTTTAACAGTGGGCAGCATGGGGCTGTCCAATACATCCTTGGGATACTTGAATTACCCAACGCAGGTCATCTTCAAGTGCTGTAAACTCATCCCCGTCATGATCGGAGGAGTGTTCATACAAGGTCAGTCGTCAGCTCATTCACTCATGAACCCTAGTGTCTATTCTATTATGGGCATGTCAAAATAGGCATTCTGTGAAAATAGCAGATCTACATGCGCACTATATTGAGACAGCATATATACGTAAGATAATAACTGGTCCTGAATAACTTTCTTGGGCCACCAGTGTGACACCCCTGCGGGTGAATTGGAGGGGGCCAACTATAGACCCCTGGTGGACCCCGGTCAATGAATTACATAGGGTTTGAGTGACCGATCGATTTATTTCAGAGTCTCTTAACTGTCAACAAAGGACGCTTCATTTCTGATTTTCTTCCAAAGAATTCTTTACCTAAAGAATGTGCTGATCTGACCTTAAAATAATAATTTATATGGCTAGATCCAGTGGCGTCCCCAAGAATTACATTTAGGGCAGGCGAGATTTTTTTTTGCCCCCCTTCTATTACCCACAAAAAAGAAATTTCAACTCAATCGATGTTTTGGCCATTATCTCTGGAACAGAAGGTCCAATCTGCTCAGTTCAAAGCATGTTGGATGTGTGACTTTGAGGACATTAAGCACGCAATGACACATTTTCGGGATTATTTGGGTTTTCTAGGGGAGGCGAAATCTTAGTTGGGCAGGCCTCTGTCCTGCCTCTACAGTGGGTACGCCACTGGGTAGACCCCATCGTTATGTGAGCTGCAGTTACACCGTGTTTTAACCCTGTTGGAACCCACGAGACAAACTTTCCAGAAAGCATGACCTATGCATCTCATGACAGTCATCGCGCCACCTAATTCTTTGAAGCAGTGACCACTTCTCAACATGCACTACCGGCTTTTAGTTTTCCATCCACGCGTTGTTTCCAGACGTCAAAGCCCAGTCAACATCTCTCTCTCTCTCTGTCTCTTTCTCTGTCTCATCTTGGTACCGTCTTTTCTTTCATCCTCACGCCAGCCTTCTCAGGGTTCCCTGTCCTCACCATCTGACAGGTTTTGTACCTTTTCTCCCTCCTCCTCTCCTGTAATGACAAAGAATGGATGGATGGATGGATGTGTGGACCTCGGTCCCTCAGGGGGCGCACTGAGGCCCCCGTTGACTTAGAATGCAGAGGCAGAAGATGGACAGAGGGGTGTGGGGGTTTGGTTGTGATGTGAGGGCCCTTCAAAGGCTACGCTAGAATCAAAGCAGACCACGGCCAACCTGATGCTGCATATAGCCATGCCGTCCTCCAGGCATTCCGTCCATCATCAGCCACTCTTCATTCTCTCTTGTCGTGATCCTTTTCTTCTTTCTTTTTTAAACAGTACTTTTTTTTTGTTTTGCATCATTACGTTTCCCAATGACTACTTAATGTGGAAATTCTCCTAATTTACAATTTGTTACATTTTTATGCATAAATCCAACCTAAAAAAATACGTCCCCATCATCTATCAAGACTTTCTAACCACACACACATTTTCCTTCCTCGTTTTATGCTTTTCTCTTGTCAAAAAAAGTTCTGCAGACGTGTTTTCTATTCGACTACCTTTAATCAGCAGTCAAGACTAAAATAAATTATCTCATAGTAATGTTATAAAAAATATTGTTATGTAAATTATCAACATTTTTGTGTTCCACTTTTGACCCTGTTTTAATCCCAATTAATATCGTAGCACAGGTTGTTCAGGTCATTAAGAAAGAACTAATCTGTGCCCCAGTAGGTCTACACTTATTTAAATTCATGAAGAACTTTGTATCAGGGGTTACGTTCTTTTTTTAATTATGTATTTTTTTGGTTACTAATTATTAGCACCTTCAGCGCTCCTGAATAAATAGGGATAGGAATCACTGCATGCACATCCACAATGAGTGGTTAGCAGCTCAACTCTTTCAAATGAAGCTGCCCCACTGATCTGAACCCAACCCCAAGCCAGTGTCACCCCTACTACTGTACTCCCATTGATCTGGAGCACGCTACTAGGCTGCAAAATGATCTCCTTTGCTCCCATCTCTCCTTTGCTCTCTCACACAGAAACTTTATATTTTCCAATGATTTTTCACCTAATGACAAAGAGTGCAGAAACTTATCACTGTGCAAGGCGAGTTAATTTGTACAGCACATTTCAAACATTAAGCAATGTTTTCTGCAGCTTTTAATAACCACTTGAACCCCAGCATATTGTTGGGAAAACCTTTGCAGAAAATAACAGATCCTGTTATTCCTGAGTGATTCCGGCCAACCAAATAGGCCAGGGTTTAAGTGTTTAAACACAATATAATGCAGAAAAGTATAGGACTTCTTTCTTTTCTTTCTTTATTTTATTGTTGAATAAAATGGGATTCAATGTGGTGTGTGTGTGTTGTGCATTCTGCAGGTAAACGCTACAATGTGGCTGACGTCTCTGCTGCTCTCTGTATGAGTCTGGGACTCATCTGGTTTACACTAGCCGACAGCACAGTAGCCCCCAACTTCAACGTCACAGGTAAGGCCACTGTAAAGTCACACCGCAAAAATAAATGGCACTTCTGCTACACATCAAAATAAAACTTGCGTTATATTTATTTTTTCTATTTAACACATTAAACTTGTCTAATTAACCGCCTGACCGCAGACCTGTAGAAGTATCTGATAGTAGTGGTTCATTTTGTGTTCAGTGGCATTCATGCAGATTCTTTTCATAGCTTTCCCCCACAGTCTTTATGAGTTCTTAGTTGTGTCAATCGATGTATTAAAATATTTTACTTTTTTTCTTGTCATTGACAAGGTAGAAAATTATCAGAAACGATCGTTTTCAGTTTAATAAGTTTCATAGGGTCTCATTTGTAGCTGCAACCAGTATGAGTTGGTCGGTTTGTCTGTCTGTCCAAAAACCATCAAGTACGAACTTTGATTACATGTCTGTTCTAAGTGCAGTTCACTGGAACAACCTCATCGCTGGAATGCACGGCCATATTTAAGCTACGTAGAGTTATACTTTTTTGCGCGCCGGTGTCGTGTGGCAAAACTAGCAGGTCTACAAGCTCACAACGTGTCGTAAGCTTGTAGACCTGCTATTTCCGGCATGAGACACTGCACGCAGAAAAGTATAGATAAAGCCTTGGATGTTGACATTCTGGGATTAGTTACTAGTTAGTGGCAGGTGTTCAAATGCCCACACTCTCTCTCTGTGTGTGTGTGTGTGTGTGTGTGTGTGTGTGTGTGTGTGTGTGTGTGTGTGTGTGTGTGTGTGTGTGTGTGTGTGTGTGTGTGTGTGTGTGTGTGTGTGTGTGTGTGTGTGTGTGTGTGTGTGTGTGTGTGTGTGTGTACAGGTGTTATGCTCATCTCCTTGGCACTGTGTGCCGATGCTGCCATTGGAAACGTGCAAGAGAAAGCCATGAAACTCCACAATGGCTCCAACTCTGAAATGGTACAGACGATGTACAGTATATTGTTTTTTAGTATTTCTTCACAAATTTAAGCACTAGCATAGAAGTCTGCATATAGGCAACACAATGCTTCAACAGAATATACTTTGAATTGCCCTGTTTGACTCTGCCAAGCCAGACAGTAGAGTCTGGTTTTATTCTTTTTTAAACCTTTTTTCCCCAAGTTTAGTCGTCATGTCAATTGATTTCTTCCCCACGCACATTTGTGTGTTATCACTGCTGTTGTTTCCTATTGACTGGTTTCGAACCCCCAGCACTTGACCACTGCGTCACCCAAGCGCCAAAAACGAATACTTAGTTGACCGGTGTCAACACGTCCCCCCCCCCCCCCACACACCAAATCTCTTCACCCACATTGTGAGCTTGTAGATCTGTTATTTTTGGTGAACGTTCCCCTAGAATAGGGATGCTAGGGTTAGTGGCTAGTGGTTAACAAGCTTTGGCTGGGAAAGTAGTAATTGTGTTTTCATTGTGTGTCCCAGGTACTGTATTCCTACTCCATAGGGTTCGCCTACATACTGGCAGGCCTGTCTAGTGTGGGTGGTCTGGGCCCAGCTGTGGCATTCTGCTCAGAGGTGAGTGTATCTCAACAGAATACCAATAGATAGCCCTCAAGGTAACCGGAAGAGCGGGCACCTAAATATTGTGGGCACCTCAATGATTTGAACATGCTTTGACATTTGACATTTAAGACCTATTATTTCTACAATTGCTACAAATGGCTACAAAACCTGTGACAAGTCAGTCATTATGGACGTACGGTAAACAAGAAGTTCAAGGGTCTGATGTACCGTGCATCTTTATATCATGTATACTTTACATTAGTTCAGAAGAGTTGCCAAATTCTTTATTAGTTTATGAAAAAATAGCCAATTTAACGTGACCACAATGTTAAGTGCCCACTCTTCCTGTATCCGCTCTCAATGTTAATGTAACCCTCTCCAGAATCTGTTCTTCCAGTAAGTTTCCATGTGCATTTGGATGACTCCTTCACAGTCAGATAATTCCAGGCAGAACTCTGTTCAATTGTGATGACTCATTTCAGCATGTAATACATTATAAGTTTGTTTTTGTTATTTGTACAACCTAGCTTCTATGGGGCCTGCATAGTGTCAGCCCAGTGGGTCTTTGTTGCTCTTAGAGTCATCATATATTTAGTATAAAATGATTAAATCTTATTATACTACACTTACTAGCTTATGTATAATCCTTTTTTTCTGTTGGTTTAATCTAAAATGAGAATCCAGGGGATATAACAGACTGTTGACATTTTTAATTTGTGTGTGTTTGTGTGTGTGTATTCTCTGATTCCAGCATCCAGTGAAGACATACGGTTACGCGTTCTTCTTCTCACTTACGGGCTATTTTGGCGTGTCCTTCGTGTTGGCATTGATCAAGCTCTTTGGGGCTCTGGTTGCAGTCACAGGTGGGAGCAACTGTTTGGCCAAACAAATAGAGTAGAAACCTCATTGTGTCCATTATGTAGAAACATTTGAGAAACGTAGAGCCACTCTGGTAATCAGGTGCAGGACAAACAGAAAAAAACAGCATAAAAAAGTGTCTGCAGACGGTTAGAATTGCTCCCACTGTTTATTTAGAAAAGACAGTGGGAGCAAGTCTAGCAGCGTGTGGACTTTATTATTTTTGACACGTGTGAAATATGCTGTTGGCTTCACTGCAGCAGATCTTAAAAACAACAGACAAAATCGCAAGATTTCAATTTTCTTTTGGTTGGCTGCTTTTTTTTTGTTGTTCATCCCACTAACACAGATACAAAAATTAAAACTGTAAATGTACTGCTCCTCCTAACTGTTGTCTGCCCTCTGTGTTCCTTGCAGTGACCACGGGGAGAAAGGCCATGACCGTCGTCTTGTCATTCATGTTCTTTGCAAAGCCTTTTACTTTTCAGTAAGTATCTTCACCTTTACGACTTACTACACTTTTTTTATTTTTGGCTGCTGCTTTTTTGGCTGTTAAAACGAGTGCACTCCGTGAGCCCTGCCACACGCAAACACTTCTGTTTGGAAACCGTGTTTGACCTTGGTGTCTCCCCCCCCCCCCCCCCCCCCCGATGTCCAAACCATGCCTCAGTCCGTTTTTCACCGAACTTGAACTTTACTGCTCTGCCTCTAACTCGCTCACTCTCTCTCTCTCGCTCCACCATGCTGTCAAGAGGGCCTCGTGTTCTCCACCTCTCTTCCTCCATCCCTCCTGCCTTATCACACACACACACACACACACACACACACACATTCTCTCCTGCACACTCGCAAGCACACATGCACATGCTCATACACGTACGGTTCATACACATGGATGCATACACAGTCACACAAAGGGTAGTAGCTTACAAAAAAAAGTGAAAATAAAATGATGTATTTGTTCAAGTTACCTTCTTTTTCAGCCTCTTGTGTGCTGGTGGAGGACCGTCGAACAAACCATTAAAGTTTCCTGTCTCTGATCCTCTCTCTCTCTTTCTCTCTCATATATTTCTCATATCAGGTACATCTGGGGAGGACTTCTGGTGCTCTTTGGCATTTTCCTGAACGTCTATAGTAAAAACAGCGACAGACTTCCGGCAGTCAAGGACCTCAGGAGCTGGCTGCTGACCAAGAAGAAAGTCCGACTGCTGTCACAAAACGTATAGGAGCGTTGCAACAGTGTCAAAGTCATGTACCAGGCATAAATCTCCTGCAGACGTTAGAGCACGCCCACCATCTCTCTGGGGACATTTTGGAGATTATGCCCCAGCTCTCAGGCTCATTACCATCGACACGCGATACAGCCAGTGGCGTAGTCAAGCGGCGTAGACGAGGCATACAGGATGTGCCCTCCTCTCGCACTCCTCTCTGTCAAATAGACTAAAACCAATCATTCAGCCTAATAACCATTGACGCGCAATACAGCCGTAAAATAAAGACGGACAGGGATTCCGGTGTCCCATTGTGTTCTTGCCGCTATACACCACGGGTGTAGACATCGGCGCAAAGAGAACACGGGGAGAATTGGAACAAAGCTTTTCTAATTCCACGCACAGAACAGAAGGGAGTGGGGACTGGCCGTTTTTTTTTAACTCTTTTTAAACGTGGACCTATCAATGTCGAAGGCGATGCCTTTGAGTGCCCTACAGAAACATTCCCGACATGGAGGACGATGGACATCCTGGGGACCTTTTTTTTATAAAGACTATTTAAAGAAAAAAAAAGGGGGTAATCCAGCGCCTTAGCTAACCAAATTGCACAGTTTTGCACTGGAAGTGACCTGTACACTTTAAAACGTTAGAGAACGCACAGATCTAAGAAGGAACGGTTGGAGGAGAACGGAGCGACTCGTTCATCTATCGTGTGCAAAATGAATGTGTATACCAGCCCTATCGGAGACAAAAAAAATACATATTCATACATTTTGCATGTGCCAGAGACACAGGGGAGGTGGGGGTGGTTTATTCAATCATTCTTGATAAAAGTGGCTTTTTTCATGGTTTATTTGTAATTTATATCTGTCTGACTGTGCATTAAAACTTGAGGAAATGTGTGACATTGACATTTTGGTGAAGAAGGAAGCTCTTTTGCTCCCATGTGTATCAACAATGTTCAATTGACCTAATTAGCTAATCATTTGTTTGGGTGAAAGGGTATCGCTCTTTTTTTTTGCATTAAAAACAAACTGAGAAATGTATTTTAGAGCTTTATCAATCTCTGTGTGTTTGTGTGTGTTTGACGTGCTAGCCAAATAGCCATCCCCTTGCTCTCCACACACCACTACAGAGAAGAGTTGAAATTTTGCCAAACTGTGTGTGTGTGTGTGTGTTTATCTACCCGCTGGCCCCCAGGCGTGTTTGATTAGCAGTCGTGAAAAAAGATAGCAGTGCTAGACAAAAAATAAACAGTATTCTCTGGGCCTGGGCTTTGCTCCTCTTTTGGATCAACACTTTGTGTGTGTGTGTTTGTGTGTGTTCACAAACGTTCATGGTTTGACAGTGTATCCTTAATGTGAATACCAGTCATATGTTCTCTGGGATATGGCGTCGATAGAACTCATCCGTGTCTTTGCTGATGAACTTAAGAATTCTCTGTTGAACCATTCAAGAACATTATGTTGAGATTTTATGTTTTGTCTAAATACTTTGTCATCAACAATGGGACGCTTTTGGGTTCCTTGTCCACAATGACATTTCTCTGTGTGTTGTCACTTCTGTTCTTATTTTGTTCTCTTAAATACTGGTTTTAAGTATAATTGACCAGTTTGACTGTATATAACTGTGGTGTTAATAAGGACAATGCCACCCAGTGAACAGACTTGTTATCACCCACCCAAGAGATATAATAATAACTTGAACTTATATTGCGCCTTTCAAAAACCCAAGGACACTTACATTAAAAAAAATAAAAATAGGTGCCTGTGTGCACAAGTGTCTCTTAGGTGCGTACTTCAAAGAGTCCAATGTTGGCGCCTGCCGAATCTCCATGGGGAGAGAGTTCCAGAGGGTTGCCACTGCTGTTATCGCCGAAGGTCTTCTTATTGGTATGTGAGGGATGGAAAGGAGCCCCAAGTCAGAAGACATCAGGTTCCACACTGGTGTAAATCCTGGAGGAGGTCTGACGGGTACTGTGGGGCTAGATAGGGCATGGAGAGCTTCACAGGTGACAGTGAGGAGGAGCAGTTTGTAGGTGATGCAGTTTCTACACCGGTCTGGTCCTATTGGCTGTCTCCTTTTTAACCAGTGGTTCCCAAACAGTGTGCTTTGAGACACGTCCAGGTGGGATTTGGTATTGTTATGGCAAGCACACATTATTGCAATGTATATAACTACTAGACCTAAACTTAAGGTTTTGACTTTTTAATCTACAAAATTATATCCGTAGGCTGTTTTGTGCTCACTTATTTCGCAATACATTCTATACCCTGAAATGTTTTATTTGAACTCCCTTCAACCTGGCGTCCCTATTTTGAGCATGTCATTGTAGGTGGAAACGTTTTTTTCCCCCCACACATTTTCTAAAATAGATCTACAAGCTGACGATGTGTCGCATGATTGCATACGTGCCTTGAGATGTTGACTTGCCCACTGGCTTGGGCACAAAAAGTTTGAAAATCACAGTTCTAACATACAACACAGGTGTGTGTTAGTTCACAATATCTTGCACTTCAACTAATGACTTGCAGCTACGTATTAGTGATGTGCGGTTCGGGTTTTTTCATGACCCGCCCCGCCCCGCCACAGAACCCAACCCGCCTCAACCCGCCCCGCGAACCCATATATAAATCTATGGCTCAACCTGCCCCGCGGTGGGAAAAAAAAGACAGTCATCATCATAATAGCTCAGATTTAGATAGCGCTCTTTTAAGTACCCAAAGTCGCTTTAAATGTCTACAGTAGCACAACATTGTCATGGGCTAAATAAACAAGCATATTGTTCAAAATATATTTATTTTTTTTGCGTGTGAGAGCGGCTGACCCGCTCACCTGCAGCCCGCATAATTGCCTCTGAAATCCTGACTCGACCACCCGCGCCGCGGGTTGACCCGCGGGTTACGGGTCGGCCTGCTCATCACTACTACATAGTTTTAGGTGAAGCAAAATTTCTCATTCTGAAAAAGGGCAGAAATCCCCTGTCCTAAGCTAATTACATGGTAGCCAAGCAAGGCATGTGTGATAAGTAATTGGTTGTAAACCATCAAAAGGTCCAACAAAGCAAATAATCGAGTTGGCGGGGGTTGTGGAAATGTTTGAGAAGTCTTTTGTTTTGTCCTTGGATGATTGTGTGTGTGTGTGTGTGTGTGTGTGTGTGTGTGTGTGTGTGTGTGTGTGTGTGTGTGTGTGTGTGACTGTGTGTGTGACTGTGTGTGTGTGTGGGCATGTCCCTGACTGACTGCCATAACTTGGTGTGAAATGACAGAAATTTGCCAGCTCGGCAGGGGGTGGCAGAGCGTGGCTCTGTCTGTGATCCTAATAGAGGCCCAGATATTACAGTCTGACTTCCAGGCGGGAAACCCAACACTGGGCCAATTAGTAATTTGGTTTTTCATACAAACTTGGCAGCTTCCACATGGATGACAAACTGACAGAGGGGCCTCACTGCTCCAGGGGCCCCTTGGCTCACAGCTATAGTTTACATCAGAAGACATGAGGCACATAGACACACAGAGGACCGTTCAGTTTTTTTTTCGTTTCCAAAGCAAAATGAGTAACAGTGTTTCAACAGATTGGCACTGTGTCACCCAGTGTCACCCAGTCAAAAAACACAAAATTGCTTTGGGATGCATGTGTGCTTGTTTGGCTGTACATTTAGCTGTTACACACTGTCCTCTTTATCTGAAAAAAAATCTAAATCCTAAAAAAAATTCGGAAAAAAATATTTAAAAAATCATTTTCACGATTTTTCAAAAATAGCAGATCTACAAGCTCGTAGTGCGGCACTCGGTGCCGCGCTATGAGCTTGTATATCTGCTATTTTTTAATAGCCAAAGAAATCTAAAATGTCACAGATGCGTTCCAGGTCTTAGTGGGTTAAGTAAAAGTAGCAATACCACAATATGAAAATACTCTGTTACAAGTAAAAAGGCCTGTGTTCAAAATGTTACTTGAGTAAAAGTACAAAAGAATTGTCATCAAAATATACTTAAAGTACCAAAAGTAAAAGTATACTAAAATGTTTTAAGATAGCAGATCTACAAGCTCACAACACGTCGCGATGTGACGTGTTGTGAGCTTGTAGATCGGCTATTTTCAAATAGCCTATGTGTATAAAATAGGGCTGAAGTGGTTAATGTATGTTTTATAATATAATAATTTATATCTGCAAAGTAACTAGTAAATAAAGTTTTCAAATAATTGTGGTGGAGTAAAAGCACAATATTTGCCTCCGAGATGTAGTGGAGTAGAAGTACAAGTATAGACAATTGGAAATAAGTAAGAATACCTCAAAATGGTACAGTATAGTAAATGTACTTAGTTACTTTACACCACTGGAAATAAGAAAAATATTTCCCAATTTTCTATTTTTTTTGTTTTGTTATAATGCTGTATGATATACTATAGTACAACATTAATGCTTTTCTGTGACTGAAGATGTGAGCAGAGAGTCCACTGCGGCTGGAAGAGGTTGTGTTACATTTTTACACATTCCCATTACACACCTTTTAGAGTATGCAGTATACCATACTCCTTCAATGCTGGGGAGAACGGTCGTTCCTCTTCCAGCTCCCTGAAAGGTCATTATGGGATAGGAATGCCCAGTTGACCCACGGCAAAGTACATCATTTGTCTTAGCGCCATTGGAACACACCTCCTAACAAAAGAAAGGCTGACCCCTGTTAGAACGCTTCGGATTTCGCTCATTTTTCAAAATCATGTCAGGGTCTCTTATAGCATTGTTTGCCGTGCAAAAAGGACTAGCAGTGCA
>NC_137623.1:12021942-12109442 GCF_963280865.1 Gymnoscopelus braueri | reverse complement strand
CCTTCATGAGAAGCTCTCTCTCTCTCTCTCTCTCTCTCTCTCTCCCCCCCCCCCCGCCCCCCTCTCTCCACACAACACATAATATGATGGCCATCTGCTAGGCTGAGCCATGCTTCTCCAAAAAGCCCCCGGGCTGGATGTTTATCTATCATCCTCCTCCCTCTCAAACTCCTGTAAAGGAGATGCAAAACATATCAGCACACCATCACCGTTTACAATTAGCACAGGTGCTGCTACCGAGCCCGTTAAAGTGATCAGGAGAAATGGGAGGAAACATAATTGAAGTGGATTAGAGCGAGGAGGTGGTGGTGGGGGGTGGAGGATGGGGGGGGGGACTGAAATAAAGATTCTGGAGGCTTGGACCGCAGCCCCCTTTTCTGTAGCGTTGTTGGAAAATGACTGCGCTGTGATTAAAAAATGCTGCAGAGCACTGGTGAAAAGGAAAACTCCTTGGCAAGGCCTTTTCATTTTTAACAGCTGTCTAGTTTTTCCCTTTTTTCTTTACTTCTTTTTTTTTTTACCTCTGTCTCTATGAATGTGGTCCAGTCAGTGAAGTTGAAATATACACTTGCATAATGTGTGATTATTGCATTGCATAAGCGCTGCCAGGACTTTTATATCATACTGTACTACATGCATTGAGAATTCACTACTACGGCTACGATTTTTAACTGTGTTGTATTTTTCATTCTCTAGCTAGGAGCTAGGTGCTGTACCGTGTGTGTGTGTGTGTGTGTGTGTGTGTGTGTGTGTGTGTGTGTGTGTGTGTGTGTGTGTGTGTGTGTGTGCACGCGCGTGCATGTGTGCCTGCATACTGTATGTGTGTTGGTGTCCATATCTGTGTTGTCTTGTCAGTGCCCGTATGTGTGTGTGTGTGTGTGTGTGTCAGTGTTACAATAAGGACCAGTGCATATGACAAATCATCATGCTATTTGCACTGTCAGCATCTGCCAAACAACACAGCAGCAATGATCTCCACAAACACACTCTCTCTCTCTCACACACACACACACACACACACACACACACACACACACACACACACACACACACACGCGCGCGCACACACACACACACACACACACACACACACACACACACACACACACACACACACACACACACACACACACACACACACACACACACACACACACACGCGCGCGCGCTCGTGTGAGGACTTCAGCTGCAGCAAAGAGCTGGGCCGAAATATTCCGCTAGCAGTCACTCATGAAGAGGAATTCTTAATAATAAATATCCAGCCAATAATGAATGTGCTGCCGGGTGCCGTTGTCTTCGGGGCATAATATCTAATTTCCTCACAATGTTTCATATCCCTATACTCCTGCATGTCGACACAGTCCATCATTACACCCCAATGCAGGTTCCTATCACTTTTTATTTATTTTTTCAAATCAATATATAAATCAGAGTCCGGACCCCCTGTTACAGATGAGATCCAATAAATTACGGGGGTGGGGGGGGGGGGGCGGACAAATGCAGAATGTTAACGGCAAGCGACGGGCGAGGAGAGTCCCACGGGCGCCCTCTGGTTTGCGCCGTGTGAGGGGAAAATCTCCTGCTAAAGCTTTGTATTAAATCAAACTTAACTTAACTCAGCGCTGTGTTTTTTTTTCTCTTTTAGTACAAAAGGAAAGCTGATTGTATAGCTCTCGTCTAAAATAGGTTTTGACAGGATTCCACCCAATGGCGCTAGATGGATCAGTGAAGGTCTTTCTATCCTACGCTGTGGCAATTTTGGCCGGGCTATTTGCAGAAAATTTATGTATGTTAACCCATTTAGACTGGGAACGCATCTGTGTCATTTCAAGATTTCTTTGGCTATTCAAAAAATAGCATAGATCTGCTATTTTTTTAAAAAATCATGAAAATGTGTGCAAATCTTTACAAAAGTCTTAAAAAACTTATGTTGCTATATATCAGTGGTTCTCAAACTTTTCATGTCAAGGACCCCCAAAATTATGTTTTTTTCCACCGATCCCCATCAGAATATGTTGTTCTAGGGACCCCCAGAAGCAAAGATTTGAGTTAAAAATGTTAAAAAATATATATATGTATTCAAAGATATGCACAAATGTCAGACATTTTTCAAAAATAGTAGATCTACAAGCTCGTAGCGCGGCACTCGGTGCCGCGCTACGAGCTTGTATATCTGCAAAATTTTTTTATCTAAAAAGACAAAGATGCGTTCCCGGCCTTAATGGGTTAAAGAGATGAAGGGCGACGCATGAAAGTCAAGGCTCCTTTGCATCGTGGTCCTAATTGTAACAGAAAATGAAGTCTTAACGGCATGGGAGTCACCACATCCAGCCACCATTTTCCCTTTTTAACCCATTAAGACCTGAGAAGATTCTAGAAATGTCTTCTAAATCCTATCAATTTTTTGAAAAAAAAAACCCACATTTTTTTTCCTCGATTTTTCAAAAATAGCAGATCTACAAGCTCGTAGCGCGGCACTCGGTGCCGCGCTATGAGCTTGTATATCTGCTATTTTTGAATAGCCTAAAGAAATCTAAAAGTGACACAGATGCGTTCCAGGTATTAATGGGTTAATCATGTCACCGGGCCCCCCCAGTATTCAGTTTTGCATCCCCTCCCCTACCAGGCATCCCGTTTTTCAATCCAACCGGGGACGCAAAATGGAGCAACGAAGCCCCAGTGATCCCTCGCACACTGGTCGCAGTGTGCGAGTCACCTCCCTTCTACTCCAAGCTCAGCCATTTGGAAAAAAAACTGAAGGGGTTAGGGGACGGAGGAGAGGTAGAAAGAATCGGGGGGGGGGCGAATAGAGAGGGAGGAGGAAAAAAAAAAGCAGGTGAAATAGAGCATGGAGAACAAGGGAAGGGGAGGTCGCCAGCCTTTAGAAACCTCTGCGCTGCCACGCCAAATCCTCAGAGCGGGAGACACCGAGGAGCAGGGGCCGAGCCAGTCGGCTCAGGCACAGACCCATAACATGAAGGGTGGACTCGGAGGGCACTGAGGCGCACACACGCTGAAAAAGAAACACACACGGAAGCGCACGCGCGCGTGCACACGCACGGAATGATACCTGGGCACGCGGGCGATCTGACGCTATCAGCTAGCTAGGGGAATATGCTACCATCAGGGCCCATAACATCAGAAGCTCCACCTTGGTCGCTGACACCGCATGACATGCATATGTGCGGAGGCGGTGTGAGTGCCGTGCTAGGCCGGGGTTTGAGGGAGATGCCCAACGACAGTGGTCTTTGTGTGTGTGTGTGTGTGTGTGTGTGGGGGGGGGCTCCACTTGCAAGGTAAGAAAAAAAAAGGGGCCCTTTGCACTGAATGGCAAAAGCAATAAGCGAGAGAGAGAGGAGCAGGGAGACAAGAGAGAGCGAGGGTGGGTTTTGAATACATGGAGAGAGAGAGAGAGAGAGAGAGAGAGAGAGAGAGAGAGAGAGAGAGAGAGAGAAAGAGGAGGGATGGCATCGTGGCCCCTCGTGGCTGCAAGGTGGAGCAAAGGGCAGAGGAGGAGGGAGAGGATTTGGAAGAAGACCAATCGCGATGCTTGGCGGTGACAGTGGACGGAGGCTGGGTACAGTGTTGTGTATGAGACTTTTTAGTAGGTTAACATGATCTACAGTACGTACTCTATAGGCGGTTACACACCGGCGAATGTGCGAATATACGCAAAATTCGGACTCGTTCCGAATAATTAAAAGACGCTTTTTTCGCTCCGCGAATTTTTTTTTATTATTCGCATGAAAAAAATCACCCCGGTGTGTAAGGACCTTAAGTACTGTATGTTGTTTTTAAAATGCTTTTAATGTAAACATACATTTGTATGTAGTAGTAGTATGTTTTTAGCTGGGTGCTGGTTTGATTTGAACTTGCACATCCTAGTTACTCTATATTCTATAGCACATTGTCGGCGTCGGGCAGAAACCTCTTTCTCCTAATTTAAACTTGTAATGTTTTTTTTGGTAAATTAATGACCCACTTGATCATACTGCAGCGTTGCACAAAAGTAGCACAAATAGCTGATCTACAAGCTCAAAATGCATGGCATCGCAACGCGGTTTGAGCTTGTAGATCTGCTATATTTGCTATTTTTGAATTTGAATCCTGAAAAGTCCACCCGACAGCAATGACGTTGTACTTGTTCTGTTAGCACTCTGATTCCTCGACAAATGCACGGCACTCACTCCAACCTTGCATTTTGTAAGTCACTCTGGAAAAGAGAGTCTACTAAAAGCCTATTGTTAAAAACAACAACAAAGAATGAACTATTATGTAACCAGGCATGCACTGAAGAATACGTTCTTATTCACAAGGACAAGCTGGCAAGAGGCAACACTCTTATGAGGGGGATGTCTGGAGAGAGGAAATACACAAACAAATGTCAAGGACAATATACAAATATCAAAAGAATGCATGACATTAGCCCAAAGCTAAAGCCCAAAGTGTCTCAACGATGTGCATTGAGTTCTATTTCTATTCGACTTGGTTTCGTACATTTCCAAACAAACAGACTTTACCAGCCATTTCATTCAACCGTAGGCAAGTCTGCATCTATGGCACAATGTATGCAAATATATAACATGTATTAAAACAGAAAACAAAATTGGATGCTTCATTTTGAAAGATGATCTTTTTCATCTCTGGGAGGAAGGAGTGGGAATTGAATGTCAAATGTTCTTTGCTTTTTTCCAACCCATTTATTATGGTTGTAAATTAATAAAGTATCTGAACGCATGCATGTAGGCAAGCTGAAAAAAAAAGAAAACCTCTGTCAACCAATCAAAAATCAATAAAACTAATATTTTAAAGCTTTGCTGTACATTAATGTAGGAGACCATAACGCTCAGCATCTTAAGCTGCTCCGAAGGCAGACAGATTCATAACGCCGAGCTCACGACACATCCAACCATTATTGACGACAAAAAGGAATATCGGATCAACCATTGTAAGACGGAGCGCCGTACCTTAAAACCATGTGAACGTTTTTTTTTTAACAATTGCACATCTTTTAACGCAACGCTGGGGAAAACGAGATCTCATTTAAAAACAATAGCCAAGCAGAAGGCAGTTGTTTCTAATATGGGGGGGGGGGATATAAAGAATAAATAATCTAGTTGTCTGTGGTGCCGAACGCAAAGCAATTTAACGCATCAGTGGCGGTCGCCTATTAATTTCCCCTAGAAGGAGCGGGGGGAGCCCACGAGCGTCGATTGGAGGGACAACATGGACGCATCATGTATCACTTCAGAGCCAAACAAGACACACACACACAAAAAAATGCATGCACTCACAGACACGAAAGACCCACATGCATAAATATACATAGATGTGCATGCAAAAGCCTAGGGAAAATCGCACAAAAGTGTGCACAAACGCAGCCACACAAGTGCGTACATTGCAATTTTAATCATGCCATTGATTCTCGCAATGTCAGTGGATGCATGGGAGAGAGAGGTGGTCGGGATTATGTCTAATGATAGTGAATTAATAAGGAAGGCTTAGAGATAGAGTAGGCCCATATGTGGAACTTGTCCTTAGGGCCTCGCATCAATAATACGCCCCACAGGCAGGCAGGGCCCTCCTTGCCTTTACTATGCATGCACTGAGAAGTCCCAGTACGCTGTAATTAGGTATACAACGGTCTGACCCATCCCCTGATTCACAAACAACCGCAGAAGGCATGACACCGTCGGTATCTCTGGCAGGGATCCAGACAACAACACACCCACCCCCACTCGCCATGGGAGGAAAAGCAATAGGGAGAGAGAGAGAGAGAGAGAGAAAGACAGAGGGACAATGAGAGACAGAAAGTGAGATAGGCACACAAAGGGAGACAGATAGACATAGAGAGGAAAAGGCCATACAGTAGCACGATAAATCCAGAGGTATTTGGACGTGGACCAGACACCGTTGCTGGTCCCTCCAGACCCATAGGTGGTCGTAGGTATACTGTAGCACCCAGGGGCTTTGGCAAGACACCAAAAAAAGCAACCACAACAAAAAAACATGGCAATAGAACACTGTAAAAATAAAAATAAAACACAATATTTGAGTGCATGTTTACTGCACCGTGGCTTAACCCCAGGAGATTTTTTTTGGTTTAACTACATGAACCCTAACGCCCCTATTTTCTGCATGTGATAATAGGCTAACATTTGGCACAAAAAAGGTAAACATTCAGGCCAAAAAAAAAAGTCAATCTACAAGCTCACACTGTGGCGGGTTGTGACACGTTGTGAGCTTGTAGATCGGCTATTTTCGGCAGAGAAATTTGGTGTTGAGGGAAAAAAGGAAGGGTAAGTTTAAGACCCCTAGGGGACCTGGTCAACGAAGTAGGATTTTACACTCTTAAGTGCTTTAAAACCCTTTAGAGCCAGGGGTGGTCAGATAATGACCTGCCAACCTGATCGTTTGAGAAATGTTGCATACGTTGTGAATATATTAATGACATTTGACTAAATGGATCATTTGGGGAAAGAGAAAGCTGCAGTGACTAAAGCAAAGCACAGGGACTGATAATAGATGACAGATGACATTCTATGGCACTGACAGCATTGACGACCAGATATACTGTAATCTAAAGCAGTGGTTCTCAAACTCTTTCATGTCAAGGATCCCCAAAATGACATGTATTTGGCCGTGGACCCCCATCTCAAAATATTTTGTTCCTGGGACCCCCCAGAAGCAAAGATTTGAGTTACAAATGTTCGCTTTAATATATATTATATATTCAAAGATCTGCGCACATTTTCAAAAATAGCAGATATACAAGCTCATAGCGCGGCACCGAGTGCCGCGCTATGAGCTTGTATATCTGCTATTTTTGAATAGCCAAAGAATAGTAACTAAAGTAACAAAAATTATTGTGACGCTTTATTAACAAATTTTGCTGGGGACCCCCTGGAACCCCCCCCCCAGGACCCCTGGGGGTCCCCGGACCCCACTTTGAGAACCAATGATCTAAAGAAGTTGATACATCATCACCAGTGGAATCTCAAATATGGAAAATCTAAATGTCATGAAACATGAAACAAAGAGTTGCTAGAATTTTATTTTTTAAATGTTTCAGCGCAACAAACACAGCTGGAGTGAGTTCTATGTAGATGTGTCCACAATATATGCAAACATCAGAACGTCTTCAGTATCTAAACTGCACAAGAAGAGCTCATGATTTAGACTCATCACGAATCCTCTAAATTTTTTGAGGAAAGCCATGCAGGCTGAACATCCGAGCAATTCATTGCATGTCCTATACTATTCAGGGTTTGGTTGGGGGGGGGGGAATCCTCTGCTTTTGACTGAATTAAATACATGCCTTTCCCTTTGGGAAATGTAGACCTGATATGTTATGATGTAATTTATGTTTTATATCACAATTTAACAAATCAATAAAAAAATGTATGTTAACCATAACATTGGCATTGCGTTTATCATCATTTAAAAAAAAAAACAATCTAACCTTTTCCCCCCTTTTTCTGCAGAACGCATCACTGTAAGTTTAAAACATGTGCAGATGTTAGACAATGTTTGTTTGAATATTGGTAGGATCCAAACAAACAAAAACAGAGCTCTGACTGTCATAAGCCAGAACTCTTCTCCATGTGATGGCTCTGGTGAAGAAAGATACAAGTTTGGCATCAAAACGTTAGTCTCTGCTACAGTATTTAGCACCTTGTAAATGAAAGGGCATTTAATGGTCTGTGATGCTCCAGTGCTTCATTGCTTTTGACTACAACTGCATCCTCATGCTGCAGAGACAGCGTTACAAGAACAGACTGCATCTAGATACAAAAATTACGTTCCCATCATGCTATAATATATAAACATATGTATCGCTAAAATTTAAATATGAGCTAATGTTTCATCTACTGTGTGTCTACAACACATTCATTTTGAGGGATTAATATAATACAATTTGTCACCCAAAGGGATGTTGGTTCCACATTAATAGTAAGTAATCAGTAGTCACAGGTTTTCCCTTTACAATCAAATTAGATTTTAAAGTATGTGTTATTTTTTTCATGTCAGCCATACAGTGCATTCGTTTTCCATCTTTATTTTTTAAATTATTTTTATTCAGGCGTTATAATAGACAACCACACAGACAGAACATAGGCCTAAACATAAGACAGAACACCTTGAATCAAAGGCAAAAATATTTAATACAATTAAAGAAATACCTCCAAAAATGTAATTAAATCATTTTACATCACTTTATTAATGGTACACATTCACATCACTGCCACAGACAACATTCAAAAGGGTGGACTGACATTTTGTTTAGTTTTCCTCACCTGTGATCAAGGGAAGCGCCCAAGGAACCTGCTAATAACGTACCACTTAACCCACCAATGGCCTGCCAACAGGCACGCTGGGCTAGCCTCCCTGCCTTAACTACACGTTTGACCCGTCCCATAGAATCTGAATGTTTTGTTTGACACAAGATTTTCCCATTATCGCTACAGCCAATCATTACTTTCCACTTATTATTGTCTGGGGGACATTTCAAGACAGTTCCAGAGAGCTGGGCGAGGGACACCGCACAAGCGCTCACGCATGCACGCAAGCTAGCTCTCTTTCTCTCTCTCTCTCTCTCTCTCTCTCTCTCTCTCTCTCTCACACACACACACACACACACACGCGCGCACACACGCGCGCGCACACACATGCAGAAATTCAGTTCTTTTTGGGAAGAAGAACAATTCTGCCCCATAGACATAATGTCTGTGTTTTCCTGCAATTAATTAATGGGTCCCCAGCTAGTTAGCAGTAGGCAGCACTTGCTTCAGCATGACGACTGTGTGAGAGAGCGAGGGCGAAAGGGGTTGTTGGAGCCAGGCTCGCCTCGGTAGCTGCGGGCCTTTAGTTGTGAGCCACTGGATTTGGGCTATTTTTAACGAAATCCTTTTATGGATAGATAAATCTGATTTTATGCAAGAAGAGTCTCCTGGGTTTCAATTAACTGGGGGTCACGCTAGCAACATCTATCGCGCAAAAAAAAAAAAAAGAGAGGGAAGAGGAAGAGAGAGAAAGCGGGGGGGCGGGCGGAGGGGGGGGGTGTAAAAAATGCACGGAAAGGGAAGAGGAAAGCCTTTAATTAAGACGGACTAATTAAACATTTGTGAAATTCATTATCTTAGCATGGTCTTGTTTTGTTGTTCTTTGTTTTGCGTTTGTGTTTTTTTTTTGACAAAGCCACGCTCGCCTAATTGCCAGTGTGTGGGTCTCGCTTTTCTCTTAAAACTTGTTTTGTGGTTACATCATGGCTTTTTTTTTAATCATGCCAAAAGACTCCTTTGGAGTTCTTTCAAGACTGCTAGTCTGCCGTCCCACATGTTCCAGGTTTCAAAAGAAAGCGCCATAATGGGAATGTTATGTCTTCTCGTCCGTCGACATGGAGTCCTCTGGGTGCCTCCTCGAAAACATTTTGACTAAGTGCTGTGATGGTAGTGGTGTGATGGAGGAATTCTGCACGTAGCTACTTGGAACTAATTTGATTCCTAAAGCATGCGAGATGACAGGTTCCCGCTGCACGGGCGAAAGGTAGATTTGACTTTGAATCATGACATTCACTTTAATCACGGGCCACGAGGCATGGCACGTCGACTAGACCTGAGGACCGTCACATAAAGAGTGTCAAGCATGCTGGGCGGGCGAGAGAGAGAGACTGATAAAGAGAGAGTGAGGCCAGGTGAGAAAATCCATAACGGATTAAAGAGTGTTTGGTTACTGTACTCTGCCCCTCCCCTACCTATAGCTACTGTAGCTATTATTCCTTCTCTTTTTTTTTGTTTTCTCACATTCTTTGCTCTTTCTCCCTAGCTCCCTCCCTCCCTCTATCTGTCTATCATTTAGGCCACTTCTTCTCTTTTTCTCACTCTCCTGTGCATATTATCTTTCTTCCCAGCCATGCGGTGTGGTCTCTCATTATCTAAACTACCCATAGGGCACCTCTTAATGTGAAGTTGATCTCAGGTCGGAGTCACTCACACATCTAGTCCCCAACAACCCTATAGGCCCCAGCCAGCATCCCACTTTTCACATGACATTTCTCTCTCTCTCTCTCTCTCTCTCTCTCTCTCTCTCTCTCTCTCTCTCTCTCTCTCTCTCTCTCTCTCTCTCTCTCAATTCCCAGGGTGTGTATCGCTAGCTAGCCGCATTATGCCCATCGTTCTCACCTTTTTTTTCTCTCTCTCTCCTTTCCCAGGCATAGGAAGGGGAGGAATAATTCAGTTCAGCGGAGCATGGAAATGCGCTGGTATAGTACGTCTCCTGGCTGGAACGCACACACACTGGTGAAGTGCGGCTCTATTTGATGATGCGAGCCAAATAGCTGAGATAACATGGATATGAGGAGGGGGGTGGCAGGGGAGCTATATGTGTGGTGTGTGTGTGTGTGTGTGTGTGTGTGTGTGTGTGTGTGTGTGTGCGCGTGTGCGTGCGTGCGTGCGTGTTGGACGGAGTGGCATGGTGATTTGCATTATAACTTGTATTATTACTTTTCATTTAAACCTCACACACAGGTGGTGTATGTACAGTAGGTGGAGAAGGAGGTGGGGGTGATTAGGTGGGGGTGGGTGTAGGGGTGGGCAGGTGTGTGTATGTGGAGGAGGTGGGTGTAAGTGCTGTATGTGGAGGTGTTTACTGTAGGTGGAGGTGCGGGTGCGGAGGATTTGGTGGGTGTTTGTAGGTGGAGGTGGGTGTATGTAGACAGAGGATGTGGTGGGTGATCCAGAATGCAGCAGCACGTTTGGGCTTCAACCAGCCCAAATTTTCACTTGTCACCCCCCTTCTCCGCTCCCTCCTTTGGCTCCCATACTGCCCGCACAGAGTTCAAAACACTGACGGTGGCCTAAAGCAACCAAAGGTATGGCACCCCCGTATCTCCAAGCCTGATCCAACCCTACAACCCCTCCCACTCTCTCAGTTCGGCTAACACAGGGAAGCTGTCAGAACCTTTGCTAAAACATCCGGGACAACACTTGCACACGTCCCAGACTCTTCTCCCTTCTGGCTCCCAAACTATGGAATGAACTCCCCATTGCAATTAGAACTCCAGACTCACTCCCAATCTTCTGCCGTAATCTGAACGACCTTGCAGGATTATGCAACGGCTAAAATGTAACTTAGATAGCATGTTATGAAGACAGATTCCAGGTCATTGTTGACCTGGCGTCGTGTATGTAGACAGAGGATGTGGTGGGTGGTTGTAGGTGGAGGTGGGTGTGTCCTAGATTTTGCGAGGTCATGCATCGAAACGGTGTCACAGAGCCTGGTCAAGGTGTGTACTTTTCTTTTCTGTGGCATGAAGAAAGTGACAGAGTGACCTGTCCGCTTATTCGGGCTCAGATCACAAACTCTATAATCTTTAATGGACTGTATCCATAGAAAGCATTTTTTGAGCTGCCAGTGCCTGTCTGCAATGACTTGTAAACGTTACTTAATACTAAAGTAGAATTAAAAGCTTCAGTGAACTGATTAATAATTTGAGAACCGAACCATCGATCGATTCATGTTACATTTAGATTGATCCAATCTAAATGATGATGTTGCATCGTTAATGTTCAAATTGATTACCGGTTTGTAGCGGTTGATCATTACACCCCTACTAATAACGTAAATGACGTTATTAGTTATCATATTTTTGATATTCAAAGTGTTCCGCCATAAGAAATATAAAAAATAAGACACAGTCATGTTGCTCCCCATCTTTCTCTGTCTTGCTCTGTATTCCAACAATTGTTTCTCTTGCCCTCTGCCTCACTATGCATGTTATCATGCACTCTACACTGATTAAGGAGTTGGTCACATGCTTTCCAAATCATGGTCTTAATTGGGGTGTAAGCTAACAAATTATTAATTTATTTGTCAAATTTATTTACGGTTTCTTAATGTGTGCATGCCTGAACATGTAGCATGAAGACACAACTTCACCAGATATTGGAAGTATTTACATGTGACAACGTGACTTTATGGAAAAACCCAACAAGAGTAAAAAATGCACACCTGGGTTATTGCCGTAATCACACTAATGCTAATCAGGTAAACACTTTAGTCGATGTATTGGCATAGACCAGATTTTTCCAACAGTAATTTCTGTCTTTCTTTATCTCTCTCCATGTCCTTCCCTTTCTTTCTCCCTTTCGGTGGTTATCTCTCTTCTCTCCGCCCCTCCCTTCCTCCCCTATATGTTAAGCTTGTCATGTCTGCTTCCAAGGTGCTCTAAGTGCTGTGGCTGTGCTAAGTTGCTAGCAGGGAGCTAGCTATACAGGGCTGCACTGAGCATGCCCAAACACTAATTAGACATCAGTCCTCAGCTGAGTGTCCTCTCCCCCTCTTTCTCTCTCTCTCTCTCTCTCACTCACTCTCTCTCTCCCTCCATCTCGTTCCCTCTCTCTTTCTGTCATTCATTCATCCCCCCCCCCCCCCCCGACCCCCGTAATCATGTGTATCTAGGACTAGCAATTACTTAATGTGATATATTAACATATTCCTGGCAGGAAAACGGCGTGAGGACGCTGTTCGTAAGGAGACAAATTATCCAAATTAATTTCTAATTTCAAATCCTTTTGCCTTTTATTATGAGCTGTGGGCGACTCGTTGGTAGCACAGAAAGCGGAAACGAGAGACAGCAATGGGAGGGAGGGAAAGAGAGAGATGTACAAACTGGAGCGATGGAGAGAACATAGAGGAGAGAGATGGAAGGATGGAAGGATGGTGGGAGGTATGGAGCAATGCTGCTTTAATAACCCAGGCGTTCTTTTGCCCACAGACCAAATGAATAAACAGAAGGGATATGAAGACGCAGGAAGGATTTAACCGTACATGGCCGGCTGAACTCGGCCCAGCTTAATTCAGCCATGAGAGAACATCCCCAGAGAGGAAGGAAGAGAAGAGAGAAGAAAATGAAAACGAGTCCAAAGTTTTGAGGCGCAGTTATAGCTTTTCCCCTTTGCCCCAATTAGTGGCCCTGACATCCCTGCCAGGGACCAAGAGGCTGGCTGCAAAACACAGGAGAAGCCACCGGCCATGTCCATAGGTCAATCTTTGAGGAATTGTTTTTCAATCTGCATACAGTACCCCCGGGCGCTCATGGGAAATGTAGGCCCTACAAGCGTGTCTGCGCCAGAATGGCATCAGGGTTTTCAGAAGCTCAAAATGACCAATTAAGACTTTTTTTTCTCCCCCCAGTTCTGCCAGAGAGTCCGGAAACGGTGTGATCGGACAGCAAGCCTCTCTGTTCATAATTCATGGATATTACTGTGGATTAGCAGTACCAGTATCTCATCCTTTCAAGGGCTTATTATCCCTACAAACACTTCAATTATTTATAATGAGAAAGGCAAGCGCTGCATTCATTAAAATGTACAAATAAATATCAAAGTTATGAAATGAGTGATGCGTGACAGTGATCAATTAAGCGACAGCGATCAATTAATGTTAAAGAAGTAGTTCACCCAAACAATTTCTTATTTTCTATCTATTTACACACGCTATAAAGCTTTGAATTAATGGATTTTGTTTTTGTTTTTGTCGCATTCCTAAGCCAATAAATTGATTACCGTCGGAAAGATGCTAATGTATCCGGTAGGAGACACAAAGGAGACTCTTTGAGTCTCCTACCGGAGAGACCGCCGGTCATGAAATTATTGGCTTAGGAATGCGACAAAAACAAAAGAATCTCCATGAATTCAATGCATTCATGGGGTGTGCAATTGATAGAAAATAAGGATTTTTTTTTGGGTGAACTACTCCTTTAAGATAAATCAAGATAAATTAGATAAATCAAACTTTTGCCTGGAAATCAAGTTGGACATGAATAATCTGAAGGCCTATAGCGGTCAATAGCAGTTAGATACTGCATGTGTTTTAAAAACTCAGCATCTCAATCCCACTTTTGCATCGCTACAGTATCGTTTGAATTCCAAGCTTTTTCTCTCTTACAAAGAGGTTACAATGAAGCAGTCTTTTGCTACTGTGGGGAAAGCATTCAGCATAGGAGCAGAGAGACTTCTGCCGTGGCTTTTGTATAGAAAATAGTGAGAGCATCAGCTATTATATTACTTGTTAAGCTATTATCCACTAACACACCATCGCGTCACGCATGGACTCAAAGCTACGTGTTTAATCACCGTTCTGCCCAGGAGCCTACAGCCTGTTTCAACATGACCAAATAATAGCATAGTAGAACATCGTGCAACGAACAAACACCCAATACCTCACTCACACACACACGCACACACACACACACACACACACACACACACACACACACACACACACACACACACACACACACACACACACACACACACACACACACACACACACACACACACACACTCCTGTTTTACCCAAACATACAGTTCCGTAGTACAACACACAGACAAGTGTCTTGTATTTTGGCTCTTGGGGACGAGGAGGCCTTTGTTGCCTGTTTTTCAATGGATTCTTTGCTGCGACTGCGGGCCCTATGTTGTGTGCTTGGGGAGAGGAGCGGCGCTGTAATTAAGAACGGGAGGGAGGAGGATGTTCGTTAGATGTGGCGTCCTCATTAGTGTAACTTCCACCCTTAGGAGGTGCTGAGCAACGGACACCTAATGAGACACGTCTTGTAACGAAGAGGGACTGAAGTCTGCCACACGCACACGCCTCACGTTTTAAAATAGAGATGTACAGTGACTCGAAAGGCAGTGTAGGGATTTTTATTTAGTCTAGCATGTAATAAGGCTTTCAACACTGGCAAACATTATGTTTGAATGTTCTACCTAAAAAAAAAACTAACGTAACATGTTCAACAATATTCAAATATATTATCATTTATAAATGTTGAATTATGTGTACCAATCTGACCAACTTCCGGGCTGTAGCCATGCTAGCTGTTCCATGCTAGCCTCTTGCTGTGCTGCTTGCCTGCTTCAGATAGCGAGGTTGTGGTGTGCAATAGGATTTGTTAGATGCTGTTGACATGCTGTTATAAGATGGAGTTCCTCCGGACATCTCATCTTGGTATATATATACATATATTTATATATGAATTTATATACATATAAATGTATAAATGTATATGCAGTGGTGGGAAAAGTACTCAAATGTTTTACTTAAGTAAAAGTATCAATACTGCAATGTAGAAGTACTCTTTACAAGTAAAAGTCTGGAATTCAAAATTTACTTGAGTAAAATTACAAAAGTATTGGTATCAAAATGTACTTAAAGTACCAAAAGTAAAAGTACTAATTGTTTGAAAATAGCAGATCTACAAGCTTGTAGATCGTCTATTTTCAAATAGCCTAGGTATAAATTAGGACTTCAGTGGTTAATGTATGTTTTATAATATAATAATTTATATCTACAAAGTAACTAGTAACTAAAGTTTTCAAATAATTGTAGTGGAGTAAAAGTACAATATCTTCCTCTGAGATGTAGTGGAGTAGATGTAAAAGTACTGCAAACTGGAAATACTCCAGTAAAGTAAAAATAACAAATAAAATTGTACTTAAGTACAATACTTGAGTAAATATACTTAGTTACTTTCCACCACTGTGTATATGTAAGTAAGCATATACATATATAGCGGGGAGAGGCCGGGGGGGCGAAGCTAAACCGCTAAGCTGACAGGACTCCTCTGGGTCCCTGTCCCCGTCTCGGCTCTCGGGGGCCGGAGGAGGACGCCCCGGCGGCCGGGGTCTTTTTTCTATCTCCATACGGGCAAAAAAGGGACAAAAGGACTGACTTATACTGTACAGAGATGTCCATATATAGGCATATCAATCAAATCGCCGGTGCGACGTAGGTGTGAGGGCCCCATAGCGACCCCCCGAACCTCTACAAGCTCACAACACGTTACATCGCAATGTTGTTGTTGTACCACAAAGTAAATAGGGTTTAAGTGGCAATGTGCACATCCCCATAAACCTATTCTATTCTATTCTATTCTATTCCAGTCTATTGTCTCATCTTCTGCTTCATGGTTCTCTATTCCAACGTATACGGTCACAGACCATTGTTAACTAAATATTGTAAGCAGTCAGCCAGACACTCATAGAGAAACAGTTGGAGCTCACCTGCCCTGTGGCTAAAGACGACTGTGACTACCGTGTCTCACGCACACACACGCACACACACACACACACACACACACACACACACACACACACGCACACGCACGCGCGCGCACACGCCCGCAAAGGCAAACTATCTCACAGCATGCTCCTCACCACAAGTACTGTACAGGTAGTCTCATTTAATCATCTCAGAGGTCATGGTGAAGTGAGGCTGGGGTGATAATTGCTGCGCTGAGCAGGAAAAAAAGTGAAGGATTGGGGGGAGAGGAGTGCAGGAGAAAGAGACAAGGAGAGAGAGATGGAGAGCCAGGGCGAAAATGATGAGAATGAGAAACGAGCGAAGGTGAGGACTGGGGGTGGGTGGGCGGACAGACATAAGACAGAGAGAGAGAGAGGGGGGGGGGAGACAGACAGAGAAAGAGGAGAGTAGTGCTAGAGGGCAGGTTCAGAGACAAAGCATACTGGTGCTCAGTGGTGGAAAAAGTACTCAAATGTTTTACTTAAGTAAAAGTATCAATACCACGATATAGAAATACTCTGTTACAAGTGAAAGGCCTGTGTTCAAAATGTTACTTGAGTAAAAGTACAAAAGTATTGGCATCAAAATGTACTTAAAGTACCAAAAGTAAAAGTACTAAAATGTTTGAAAATAGCAGATCTACTGTACAAGCTCACAACGTGTCGCATCGCGACGTATTGTGAGCTTGTAAAGCATTTGAGTACTTTTTCCACCACTGCCCACAATAGGAGTCAACTGAAGGGAGAGACTATCAGGAGATCCCTTCACCAGTGCCAGCGATTTATTTATAAAAAAAATTCACCTCGCCACAGACCTCGCTAAATACCTTATGATCGCACGTTAATCTGTTTGTAGACACACAGGGTAGCTGTGTGAGTGGTCCAGAGAAGACATTTTCAATCGCGACATTCCATTTTGCAGTAGTCGCTGTTTCTATTAAACAGCGTTCAGCGCGGAGAAAAACAACAGCGAGATAATGGTGATTTTAGCGGAAGCTTCAGAGCGGCGGCGGATGGGAACGAAAATCTTCGATTGACATTCATTTCCGTTTCCGGTGTGCAACAATGAAATGTGTCACTGCGAGAGAGAAAGAAAAAAAAAGACCACTTCGAGTAGATCTACGCGACTGGCATGCAATGTGTTAATACATTATAATTGTCCTCTATAACTAAAATAAAAGTTGATGATGTCATTTGTCCATGTGTGGTCTATTCCTTTTGAATGTATGGAATGATTGTGAAAATTAAAAAATTACTTAATACTTCCTAAGGTTAATATGAGCATCACATCAATAATTTAGATATGTTTTTTTTGCACATGCATTCCATATACATTCCGTAGGGCTAGACCACACATGGGCAAATGACATCATCAACGACACAGGCATTGCCCCTGTTGAGTGAAAGATTAGCTGTTTCTAAAATAAATGAAATATTTAAGGTGTTTATAATTTGACATTTTAGTTGTAGAGGACAATTATAATGTATTAAGGCATTAACAAACCTGCTTATCTGCAGCAGTTAGGGCTTCAGTGCCTTGCTCAAGGACGCTTCATCCAGTTCAGAACACTGGGGACGACCTACAAGGAAGTCAAGGTCACGTCACCTCCTGACCTTCAGGACATGATCCACCCCTACACCCCTTCACAAACACTTTGCATCAGATAGCAGTTTTTTCTTTCTTTTTTTTAACCAAATTAGGTAGAAATGGTGTCGTGGGTCATGTGACAATGAGCATCAAACAGGGTCCTGATACTCCATACTGTTTGACTGTAATTGGATTCATAAATGTGTGGGCTTGTAGATCGGCTATTTTCAAAAGATGTGTATACATTTGAAAACTTGAAATGGGACATTCTGCATAATGAGTACTTTCACTTTTGGTACTTTAAAGGTTTCATGACGTTCAGTTTTACCACACATTAAAAGTCTTTGTCATGGTCCTTCAAACGTGTGTAGAAAGTTTTAACAAAAAATTCCACTCCATTGATCCATGGCAGGTGTTTTTCTCTCACATTTCTAAAGCCTTTTCAACTGCAATGAAAAAATAAATCTTTGCCTGCGGGTGTCGCTGGTGAGGGATTTTGCCTGTCAATCATCGCCTCTGCTCCGCCCCCCCCCCCCAAAGGAAAGGATAGGGGAGGGGAGGGGCGAGGAGGAGAGTGGGCGGGATTAATCGACTGTGACCTCACTGTCGAAGGGCCAAGCTCAGATAACTTTTCAGCCTAATTATTCAGAAAACCCCAGACCACAGAAAATCCACTGAATGTTCAAAGTTCAGATTTTTTAGGTGTATTTAAGGTCATAAAACCCCCCAAAAAACATTAAAAATAAAAAAAGTGAAAATGAATGTCATAGAACCTTTAAGTACATTCTGATGCCGATACTTTTGTACCTTTACTCAAGTACATTTTGAATACCGGACTTTTACTTGTAAAAGAGTATTTCTGCATTGCAGTATTGATATTTTTACTTAGGTAAAACATCTGAGTACTTTTTCCATCACTGCCCACAACAGGAGTCAACATAAGGGAGGCAGATTATCAGGAGATCTCCCTTCAAAGACTGACTACTCTCTCTCTCTGTGAATGTTGTTAGTGTTCTTTACTTTAGCCTCCTCTCTCTTCACCTCAAATTCTTTCCCGGAACGTTTTCTGTGTTTTCTGAGATGTCTTTGTTTAACCCATGCATTCATTCCGGGAAAGCATTATGTGTCATTTTAAGATTTTAGCTATATAAATATATGAGTGTGTGTTCCATTTTTGTCTAAAATAGCAGATCTACGTGCCACACTAGGAGCTTTTAGAAGTTAGAGGGACATTTCGCAGATTTTGCATCAAACCCCTATTTGGTCTAAAACCCATAAACATGATCCTGGTGTGTTTTTGGGCGGTGAAACCGCCCCTATAAGTGAGGTTTGGAAATGTGTACAATTATCCTGCGCTGTGATTGGCCAAAAAATTGTACAATTATCCTGCACCGTGATTGGCCAATCACAATCTATTCAGGACTGTGATTGGCCAGTGTCACATGACACATGTGCATAGCCCTATATAAGAAACCATAACTTGAAAAAAACCATACATTGGTTTTTTTCAAGTTATGGTTTCGTCCATCATAAAGAGTGTTTCAATAAATGTATTTATCTTTTGTACATGATTGGTTGACTCCATTCAGTATTGTGATTAGCTAGCAAGACACCGCCCACTTCACACAGGGTGTGATTTTTTGTGTTTTATCTGTGTTTTTAGATTTGTATCCATATCCTCAGAAACTATGAGTCATTTGACTCATAGTCTCTTTAGCTCACCTTATTTCCTGACTACAATGTAGACCACACCCCCACGCAGCCTCCCCTCCCCACAAGGAAGGGCAGTGCCCCAAAGAATTATGGTCATTGTAGTAATGCAGCAGTCCAGTCAAACCCCAGTCAAACACACAGACTTCTATATTTTTCTGGCCATAGGGTGCAAATTTCAAATTTTGCTACTGTTATCTACTACAAATATTATTAACATTGAGTGACTGTAAGTTCTTCCAGGGGTGAAATGCTCCTTTAATCCTTGAATATAATATATTTTTGAAAATGTGTGCACATATTTGAATATAATATATATTTTTAAAGCAATATTTTTTTAAAGATTCTCATTTATTTTTGCTTCAGGGGGTCCCTGGAAAATCATTTTAGGGGTCCTTGTTATAAATATCATACGTTTTCTGTCACTATATTTTTATCCTAGGAGCAGTGAGCAGCTGTTGATTGTGGTTGCTTGGGGAGCAGTTAGGGCTTTAAGTGACTTGCTCAGTTTGACGCTTTGACACATTGCTGAGGCCTGGAATCGAACCTGGGACCTTTATCTTCCCAGGCGGGCTCTCTGACCATTCAGCTATGGCCGCCCCAAGTTGCCATGGTTACCCGATGTGTCCAATCACAGTACGTTGAGTCACGTGGAACTCCATTTTTGGGAAGATGACGTCATATTTGATGAGTGGAGGTTTGAGGAGCTGTATTTAAAGGCTGATTCCACACAGTGCGAGGACATCAGTGAAAGAGAAGCAGTCTTTACATCCTCCTATTGAAGCCATTAGAGCACCGATTGGAAGTCAAATCTGACCATTCCTGGATCGTAAACTTGAGACGTCACTGTTTGGGTTCTTAAGACATCACTGGGACAGTTCTAGACAGCTGGAGAAGACACTCAGTCAAGAGATGGAGAACAAGCTGTGTGATGCTGATATGAGGAGGGTCCAGCAATATGAGGTGGATGTGACTCTAGACCCTGATACAGCTCACTGTGAACTCATCCTGTCTGAGGATGGAAAGAAAGTGAGTCATGGAAACGTACGGAAGAATCTCCCAAAGAACAAAGAGAGATTCTCTCCATGTGTCCGTGTCTTAGGAAAACAAAGCTTCTCTTCAGGAAGGTTTTACTATGAGGTTCAGGTTGGAGGGAAGACTCACTGGAGTTTAGGAGTGGTCAGAGAGTCCATCAACAGGAAAGACATCTATCCGGGACTCAACAAAGGTTCCTGGACTATATGGTTGAAGAATGGAAATGAGTACGAGGTGCATGCTGCTGGCCCTCATGTCCTCCTCCCTGTAAGAGAGGAGGTCCAGAAAGTGGGAGTGTTTGTGGATTATGAGGAGGGTCTGGTCTCCTTTTATGATGTGGAGACCAGAGTCCATCTCTACTCTTTCACTGGCTGCACCTTTACTGAGAGACTTTATCCATTCTTCAGTCCATGGTGGAACCGTAATGGTACAAACTCTGCTCCTCTGATCATCTCCCCTGTCAATCAAACTGATTGACAGGATTGATCCTTACATGTACAATGAGGGTTCAATTTACAATAGAATGTGTAAATTACACAGTATAATTGTAACTCTTAACACATTCGGTGCTAGAGTTTTATTTAAAAAAGTGACGTTGACTGCCACTGCCATGTCTCACCGTTTGCAGCGCTACGCTGTTTACAGCTGCAGACTCCAGGCCGAGCACCCGATTGTAAACAATATATGCGTGCACAATGGTGGATGGTCCTGGCTAACGCCTGGAACAATAACATCTCTCACGCGAGTCACCAGGGCGGAGTGATCTCGGAATCGAAAATTAGTGGTTTTCCCCACTGTAAAAAGTTAAGGAAATAATGGAGTCTTTTTTGCAAGTAGATAGAATGGGAGCGGACGGGAGCCAGGTTTTTTAGCACGGTGATCCATCTGTCCCTTCCTTCTCAGAGTCACGGTGGGTGATTCCAGAGCTGCGCTAGCCCCCCCCCCCCCCCCCCTTGTGGAAAAAAAACTAAAAAACAAAAAGACTGACGTCACGGAGATTTCCCGGTTTTTGCACTCACCGTCACTATTTGCAAAACCGTGAATTCCCGGTTTTGGCACCTAATGTGTTAAAAGGATCCCCGGCTAATAAGCAAAATATGCCTTTGATACATTATAATTGTCCTCTATAACTAAAATAAAACATTTGAAAAACACCTTCAATATTCTATTTATTTTAGAAACAGTTCATCTTTCACTCAACAGGGGCAATGCCCGTCGCAAGTTGATGATGTCATTTGTCCATGTGTGGTCCAGCCCTATGGAATTTATGGAACGCATGTGAAAATAAAAAACAACTTAATACTTCCTAAGGTTGATATGAGCAGCAAATCAGTATTTTTAATATGTTTTTTTTTGTGAATGCATTCCATAAATTGGGCTGGACCATACATGGGCAAATTACATCATCAACGACACAGGCGTTGGCCCTATTGAGTGAAAGATGAACTGTTTCTAAAATAAATAAAATATTTAAGGTATTTATAATTTGACATTTTCGTTATAGAGGACAATTTTAATGTATTAAGGCATATTTGGCTTATGGGTTTCCTGTTTGTAAACATGAGAGGATGATGCACGCGCAGTGGAGGGACGAGCCTGTAGAGGGCTCTATTACCCGCAGCAGCTCTGGCCATTGTACATTCATAAAAGAAATGGTCTTCACCGGGTTTAATGAAAGTAGATTAAATTATGCAGTTTGTAATATCTTCTTTACTCAATAAAAATGATTTGTCGGAAGTTGGATCTGTTTGTATATAATAGCAGCATTATGCCTATTATGCCTATAATAGCAGCATTATGCCTATCTAAATCCCGAACAAAACAACAGAGTGAAGGGCGCTTCCGGTTCGTTCTACCCCAAGCATGCGCAGATTGCGCACTCTGCTCTGTGATGACGTCGCGCGGAAACCCATCTATTAGCCATGAGATCCTTTTAACAAACCTGCTCATCTGCAGCAGTTAGGGCTTCAGAGCCTTGCTCAACAAGGACGCTTCATCCAGTTCAGAACACTGGGGACGACCTACAAGGCAGTCAAGGTCACCTCCTGACCTTCAGGACATGATCCACCCCTACACCCCTTCACACACACTTTGCATCAGATAGCAGTTTTTTCTTTCTTTCTTTGGGCGGTGAAACCGCCCCTATAAGTGAGGTTTGGAAATTTGTACAATTATCTTGGGCAGTGAAACCGCCCCTATAAGTGAGGTATGGAAATTTGTACAATTATCCTGCGCTGTGATTGGCCAATCACAATCTATTCAGGACTGTGATTGGCCAGTGTCACATGACACATGTGCATAGCCCTAGAAACCATAACTTTAAAAAAAACAAAAATTAGTTTTTTTTAAGTTATGGTTTCGTCCATCATAAAGAGTGTTTCAATAAATGTATTTATCTTTTGTACATGATTGGTTGACTCCATTCAGTATTGTGATTAGCTAGCAAGACACCGCCCACTTCACACAGGGTGTGATTTTTTTTTACCTCGTGAGTCATGTGACAATGAGCATCAAACAGGGTTCTGATACTCCATACTGTTTGACTGTACTTGGATTCATAAATGTGTGGGCTTGTAGATCGGCTATTTTCAAAAGATTTTTTATACATTTTAAAGCTTGAAATGGGACATTCTGCATAATGAGTACTTTGACTTTTGGTACATTAAGTACATTCTGATGCCGATACTTTTGTACCTTTTACTCAAGTGCATTTTGAATACCGGACTTTTACCTGTAAACAGAGTATTTCTGCATTGCAGCACTGATACTTTGTAGAGCTTGTAGATATTTTCAAATAGCCTGGGTATAAAATAAGGCTAAAGTGGTTAATGTATGTTTTATAATGTAATAATTTATATCTGAAAAATAACTACTAACTAAAGTTTTCAAATGATTGTAGTGGAGTAAAAGTACAATATTTGTCTTCAAAATGTAGTGGAGTAGAAGTAAAATTATTGGATATTGGAAATACTCAAGTAAAGTACTTAAATACCTCAAAAATGTACTTAAGTACAGTACTTCAGTAAATGTACTTAGTTACTTTGCACCACTGCATAAGACAGAGAGAGAGAGGGAGGAGAGGAAGAGACAGATAGAGAGACAGACCGACAGAGAAAGAGGAGGTAGAGTGGAGTGCTAGAGGGCAGATTCAGAGACAAAGCATACTGGTGCTGCAAGGACAGTCACTGGGCCTGATGAGGAAAGTCCTCTCATCTCCCAAAGCCCGGTTTATACGTGCGGTTTATACGTAGTTGTGTGGCGGTTTTGCACACCGAAAATGGCCGATCTACAAGCTCACAACGTGTAGCGTTGGCATTGCATTGTTTTGTTTTGTTGTGATTTAATTTCTGTCATCTGGGGTCATTTTATTTGGATGCATACAACACATTATTTTAATTAACCATTCATCTGTGTTTTATCATTTCTATGTTGGCAAATAAACACTCCAAGCCAACTGGTTTTGATCAATGATATTTTGAAATAATAGTGACTGAGAAAAGGCAACCCATGCATGTGCAAAGAAAGTAAAGAAAGAAAGAAAGAAAGAAAGGGGCGGGTGTACGAGTGAAGACAATAACAGATGTTGAGAAGAGAGAGGGAATGAAACAATAATAACAGTGGAAAAAATACAGACGTAAAGAAAGAAAGAAAGAAAATACCAGAAATGGAAGGGAGAGAGAGAGAGAGAGAGAGAAAGGATGACAGAGTCTCCCGCCCCTCCCCTGAGGCTAGTAGTGAGGCCTGGGCCTGTGTGACAGTCGACCAAACAGGTACGCTGTGTGAGATGATTTAAGTTGATAATAACCTCCACTTTGAGCGGATGGATGATGTCTTTCCCCTGGCTGCTGACGCTTAATGAATGAAACATTAGTAAACACCACTACAAACGTTATTAGAGAGCTCCCCCCTGCCAACCATGGACGGAGGGAGGGAGGGGAGAGGGGGAAAAAAAGATGAGTACGCAAATGTGTCTCCAACGAATCGACCCCCCCCACACACACACACACACACACACACACCACCACCCACCAACCCCCCCCCCCCTCTCGTCTCACACCTCTTGCCACCCTCGCCGGATCGTCCGATGCGTTTATTCCCGCTCAGCACTTTTGAATAAAAGATGAAAGAGAAGCGAGGAAACCTCGGGAGGCAAATATGTGTCTGCACGGTGCGTGCGTCTCTGTGTGTGTGTGTGTGTGTGTGTGTGTGTGTGTGTGTGTGTGTGTGTGTGTGTGTGTGTGTGTGTGTGTGTGTGTGTGTGTGTGTGTGTGTGTGTGTGTGTGTCACAGTGTTTTAGTGAGTGTCACCACCCGGAATGATATGCGCCGCACACTGCAAGGTGCATGGCAGATTTGCACAAGCTATACAAAGTGTCATCTATTGATGACAGAGAGAGAGAGAGAGAGAGAGAGAGAGAGAGAGAGAGAGAGAGAGAGAGAGAGAGAGAGAGAGAGAGAGAGAGAGAGAGAGAGGCCTCCAGATGGGAGGTGAAGAGAAGCAAGGACACTTTGCACTAAAATAGATCTGCACTGTCACAGGCCTGGCTACCACTGGGGCTCAGAGTCAGACAGACTTGTTCAGTAATGGGGTACATGTAATCCGATTACTGCATTCAAAACACGTAAGTATAGCATAATACTAACAATCACCATTAATAAAGAGAATGATAACTCTAAATAAATCACAGTTACAGTTACATTTGGCTCAAATGCTACACAAACATGCATCTGCATATTTCAACTTTTTAGTTTATTTATTTTCTGTCGTATTACAGAGTCACGTGAAAGTAGTGGAACTCGCTGATCTAGAAATTGTGACACATTGTGAGCTTGTAGATCTATTTTCCTTTTTTTTTACCTACATGCCCAAAAAGCCAGGATAACGCATCTGTGTCACTTTAAATTTCTTTGGCTATTCAAAAATAGCAGATATACAAGCTCATATGAGCTTGTATATCTGCTATTTTTGAAAATTCTTGAAAACATTTTTTTTTGATTTTTTTCAAAAAACTAGGATTTAGAAAACATTTTTAAGAATCGCCTCTATGCCTGTGGGTTTTATAAATATTTAACCAATGAAAAGTACTAATAAGAGCTTGTGACTAAATAGTAACTACATTGGATCCATCTTTTTGGTCCATTTCCTGAAAAGTAACGATGTTGGACATTGCCCCCGACAGTGATGATATACTGTTGAGGGCGATATCAGTGAATACATCTGCAATTAGGTAGCTTTGTTTTGGTTGTTTACCATGCTGTGTAACTATCATGCGCGCACGCACACACACACACACACACACACACACACACACACACACACACACACACACACACACACACACACACAGCCACACATATACACATGCATGCATGCACGCACACACACACACACACACACACACGCACGCGCACACACTCACTCGCGCGCACGCACACGCGCATGCACACACGCACGCGCACACGCACACGCACACGCACACACACACGCACAGTGTACACAGGCCTCACCAGATTGGACTATAAACTGCAACACAGCTCAGTGCAGCAACAAGGTCGGTGGAGACAGTGGTTTATTGTCACCAAGGGTAAACAGCAGAGTGATATCGTTGGCTAACAACGCTAAATAGGACAACAGCAACTCAGTGGGGACGCGGGGTAGAGGAAGTGCCCACTCACCTATTTCTAATCATGGAGGTGTCATTGGCAGCGACTGAGGGACAGCCAAGGACACTCAAACAGGCCAGACCTATCTTTGACTCAGGAAGGGACGCTTAAAAACAAACAAGGGCAGAGAGAAGGATTCACAATATCCCACAATGTTGGTGTACATGTGCTACAGTCATGGTAGTTAGCAGTGTTGCCGTGGCCGCCTATTATAAGCGACTTTGGGCTTGTTTTTCTGTAGAGTCGCCTGTAAATATAGGGCATAGCCGTGGCGGCCATTTTGTTGTGCCACAGATATAAACCCCATACATTTTTTCCCATAGAGATTTAGGTTATATAAATGATTTTAAGCCTGGAACCAAGCCATCCAGGCTCCTTGTGAACCATGACCTTAAAACATTTGATTCTGTGTCACATTTAATTATATTGTAGGCTATACTATATTTAATCATTTTAAATTAATTTTTTTGACACAGAATCAAATGTTTTATGGTCATGATTCACTGCTATGCCAATGCTATGCCCTATTGGTAGTTGCGGGTTGCGGCTTTTTTGGGCTTGTTTCTAAAGCGTAGTTGTTTATTTGGGCTTGCCTCCTAATGTTGTTTACACTAGAAGAAAAGACAACAAACCCTCACGCAGGTTACAGTTTGGGGGGAAACATGCTTCATAAGAAAGCAACTTTATCACTTTAAAAGAAATTGTAATTACCCCAACTGGTAGGCTATATGATAGTGAATGTGAATTGTGTTTTGGCAATTGAGAATTAAGCTTCTGCTGTTGGAAAAAAAAATTAATACTGTACGAGTAGCATAATCTAAGCGGTAACTGGAACGCTCGGCACATATACCATGATACTCGGCCCCATTTTTTCTCAGAAACAGCAAGGCGCAACACTAGGCCTGCAAAGAAAAAAGGTTAGGTTTAGGCATAGTTTTACAGAGGTTAAGGTTAGGAATGAGGTTAGGTTTAGGCATAGTTTTACTGAGGTTAAGGTTAGGAATAAGGTTAGGTTTAGGCAGGCTGAAATACCTGGTGCCGACCGTTCCGTAGGTATTGGTGCCGACCGTTCTTGTATTCATCTAAACACCATACATGGAATTAGTTTAATGAGCTCAATGATGAAAGATTAAATTGAACTGCACACTGCCAGACAGGACAAGGTTTATATGTGTAGCAGCATGATAACATGGTTTTAGTAACGTGACTTAGGGACGAGGGAGTCAATTTAAGTTCCGCTGGGCTAAATTAGCATGTTAGCCACGCTGTACGGAGTTAACTCATTTATATGACTCTTTTTATAGCAGATTCAAAGCCGCCTAGCTAATCAGTGCTCTATTACAATGCTTCTCTATGGTGGCAATTTGATTGGCTTCAATTTACATAATGGCGGAACGCAGAGAGACCGAGGCTGGCTGCAGCCGGGTTTTCCATTTCTCTGCCCAGCCGATTAGATAAGTTTATGGATTTGAAACATGCGTGAGGAACTGATTTTATTTATTTCATTATTCAGTCATTGGTCTAATATGCGCCTGGCGACGAGCGATTCGTCAGTTGTGTGACAATTATGAGGGGAACACGCACCTGTCCTGGACGGCGCTCGTCGCCGGAATCCAATTTGTGTTTGGAATGAGAAAACAGTTTACAAGACACACACACACACACACACACACACACACACACACACACACACACACACACACACACACACACACACACACACACACACACACACACACACACACACACACACACACACACACACACACTCACACACACACACACACACACACACACACACATACACACACACACACACACACACACACACACGCACACACACACACACACACACACACACACACACACACACACATACATTAAAAACCAGTATCCGTGACTCACGTAACATCTATTGTTCCAAACAGATGCAATTTCTCAGAGAACCTAAATGCACAACAAGCATTTAGTGAATGCAGAGAACAACAAGATAATTGAGTCTCCTGTCTTTCTGTCACAGCAAGAGATTATATTCTCTATATTCTCAGATTTTAATTAGCTTATTTCATTCTGTGGCAGAAGCCATATTAAAATATATATATAGAGAAAAACAATGTTTTCCAATGTGTTTTCGGTATAAAGAACACAGGGGTATAGGCCTACTAGCTACTACTGACCACTGCAACAAAATTGTCCTTGCATAAATGTGAATTTATTTGTTAAAGAAATAGGAATATATAAAACATAATACAATACATCAGATTTATGGGACAGGCTTTGTGATAATACTTTTTTAATAATAGTAATTGGAAGTTTTCTTTCTGTCTCATGCAGATTTGATATACAACGTGTTGTCAAAAAAATACATGAATGGATCAAATATTTTTATTGGATATAAAATGAGTAATATATTTATTATGGTTTGGCAATTCATTGTATCTGCTTTTAGGTACTCTGATAAAGCGCATCTCTCAACCTTAGGGACTCCGAATCCCCCATACATAAACAGCAGATCCAAAACAACTGGTGGTAGCTGAGGTGTTTTTTTTTTGCAAAACAGCAGTGGTGAGAGCGGCAGCAAAAGCAAGCAGGGATAACTTGAGTATAGTGAAAACCTCCAGTTTAAAAAGAGCGGTCTGAGAATGAAATGAGTGTGTGATTGGATGAGTTACCAAACGTGGGCGGACTGAGGCGGACCAATGGTCGGCCGCCAACAACTGCACTGAGTTTCCTGACAGAACTTGCTCTGCGCATGTCTGTACCAAGCGTGACACTCATTAGTCTCTTTTGCCTCCAATCAGAAGGGCCAAAGAGTGTTCTGAATGTATGTTCTGCAATGTCCCATGTTGCATTGCTAATTACTGTATGAGTCCTACAGATATATGTTATGGTTTGGTTTAATCCTGAAAAGGGGAGGTTTTCAAAGCTGAAAAACCTGTGCAATCATTCCCTGTGCGGTGAATAAATGAGACATACCGCAAGTCATTTGGTGTCTTGTGAGAGTGAACCTAATTTTAATGTTTCCCTGTATCTCAAAGGAAATTCCTTACTTATAGTTATTAGCACAAGACTTAGCACACGACTTGGCAATAAAGTGTTCGCCAGTGGTGGACAAAGTACTCAACCCCAGTACTTGAGTCAAAGTATAGATACTCCTGGTCAAGTATTACTCAACTACAAGTGAAAGTTGTTAAGTCAAATATGTATGAACTTGAATTACATTTTGTATTAATGTGAGAACAATGGATTCTATTATATCATGCTGACTTTAGAGGAATAGCAAACCTGCAGTTTCTGTTAGCTTAATTGGATTCCCCATCGACGATGTCACTGGTAGGAGAGTTTCTGAACTGTCCACAGCCCTCCTCTAAGACACAGACCGAGTAGACAAAAATGGTTCCATATTATCATGGGCATTAGTGAGGACTAATTAGATAGGTTGAAAATGGGTGAAGTGGTCCTTTAAGTAAGTAAGTATTTTCACTATTTGAAATAGGGCTTAAATGGTTAATTCATAATGTACTTTTTTCCCTTCCTAGAAATGTAATGGAGTGAAAGTCATATAATAATGCAAAATTACAAATGTATTTCATTACATCTGTCATCTGGTCATAGCACATGGACTGGACTTGGCAATAACTAGTGTTCTGTGATTGTGATGTCGCTGTACCATCCTACCCTTTACCACTTTTAATACACAGCACCTGCAGTCGCTGCTGCAGTATTTACACACGACAGGATGGCAGACCTGTATATGGCTGCTATTGAGAGAACTGGGTTAAAGAGATAATATTTCAATAACATAGCGGCCTGATCATAAAATAACTCACAGAGAGAGAGAGAGAGAGAGAGAGAGAGAGAGAGAGAGCCTGAGGCCACTCAGCAGGACACTCTACAGTCAAATGATTTCACATTCCCTTTTCTCCTTGGTCGCCTGCACTGCCATTTACAAAGAGCAATGATGGAGGACAGTAACACACACGCGAGCGCGCACACACACACACACACACACACACACGCGCAGATATGGTTAATTTATGATCACACATGTAGCACAAGACTTACACATACAGTGAGCTGGGGCAGGATATGCACACATACAAATAGGAACGCATGTACCGTATGCACACGCACACACACACACACACACACACACACACACACACACACACACACACACACACACACACACACACACACACACACACACACACACACACACACCACACACACACACGCCGCACACACACACACACACACACAGGTGGTGTAATCTCACGATTATATTCTTCAGTGATCTTGAGAGTCACCCCATAGGATTACAGTTGAATCTGATCAAATGGCCACTCCATCACTTAGTTAATATCTGTCTACTACAGTAACAAGGTTACAAGTGCAGTTGTGGGTCGTTAACCATGTAACCTTTCTTTCTGTGAAGCATTATGCCAGTTAGTGTATATTTTGTAACTTACGGTAAATTTCAATATTGGATGACTATTCAAGACACTAGTAATGTCATTCTTTAGTTATAGTTATAGTTATAGTGTATAGTTAAGTGCATGTCTAGTTGTTTTCTGCTTTCCCTTATGTGTGTGCATGCATATGTTTCGGAATGTTATTTTATTAATAGTTTTTGCAGCTTTGTGGAGGTTCGCTGCTATATCCAAATTTGTATGGATTTTTGACCAGATAGTTTATCTCATTTTATGCATGACACTCTGCATGTTTTACATGTTTTTGTTTTGGATTTAATACAGTTCTGGATGATGTGTGCTATTTTTTATTTTAAATATTTTTCCTATTTATGTTGTTTTGTTAGTCTGCTTGGTAGTCTGTGCACCTTTTTGTATTAAAATAAGAAGAAAAAAATCACAAAACATATACTGTATATTGGATGACGTGTGTTAATTTTTTAGGGGCCCCAAGCAAAAATGTCACAGTCTAAACACATTTTAGGCTAGTGCTTTATATGTACAGTACTTAACATTTATGTCATGTTTATTATCAAAAGCCAATTCAATTTACCATAATTAACCAACCGTACCACAGTTTTGTCACCATCATTATGTTGGTGTCAGTACATTGATCTTGAGAAAATGGTAAAATCACAAAACAATGCAAAGTAAGTCGTCAAGATAAACGATGGACTTTCAAATGAAGCCAAATATTGCCAAAATATCACTCAATCTTTCGCTGTTGACATAGCTAGATGGTTCGTTTTGACCTATAGCTTTCACAGCGAAGCAACATTCCGGGATGCTTTACGTCAGCTACATATGGATCAAATAAAGGCAAAACATGATTTCTGTTTACATTAAACAAGCAAACCTCTTTTAGTCTCTTTAGTTTTGTTTTGTAAAATAATCAAGCCACTAATGCCGCATGGTGAGAAATCAAGTGCACGTGAACATCTCCAGAGCTTGAGTTTGCCGGTTTGGTGTATTTTCCAGCAGTACAGTGAGGGTGCAAGACTGCAACACGCCTAATCTGTCAAGACAGATTTTCAGTTTGCAATGAAAATCTGTCAGCGTGATCGCTGGATAGTTGAATTGTAGAGCTCCTAGGGGGCAGGCCCTTGAGCAGGAAGCAACTGACCCAGCCCACCTCACCTCACCCCAACCCCGATGGAGAGAGAGAGAGAGAGAGAGAGAGAGAGAGAGAGAGAGAGAGAGAGAAGAGAGAGAGAGAGAGAGAGAGAGAGATTAAGGTAACCTTACACCCTAACTAACCATAGGTCTGAGGGATTAGGAAGGTCTTAAGCCTGCTTTTAAAAGAAGGCACATTTGTAGAGGATTTTCAGGGAGTAGGACCATAGTGACTAAATGCACCTTCACCAGATTGTATTCAGTCAGGAGACCAGTATCTGATGATCTGAGAGGTCTGATTGGTTTATATATAGGCAGTGAGCAGGTCAGAGATGTATTCAGTAGCTAGACCATTACATGCTTTGTTAACAATTCTTTATTGAATCGGGAGCCAATGAAGTATAGGCGTAATGTGTTTTTTTCACATCCCACTGAGTACTGCAGCATTTTGAATGAGCTGGAGTCCATTGACGTTGGCATTACAGTAACCAGTTGGAGATGAATAGACCAGTTTCTTTTGTTATGATAATAATAACAATAACATAATTATGATATAAATGCTGTTAGTATTGTGATTTTGGACATTAAGATGTGAATCCGTAACAACCACCAGGTTTCTTACCTGGGTTTTAGAGACATTGAAGCCAAATAAAGATTCAACACATCTTTGTTCATAACACTATAGCTGTTTATCTGTAGTGTTGTCCATGTATTTCCATTTGAACCTGATTTCACATTAGTAGCACACACAGACACAGACACAGACACATAGTTTTAGCACAGTCTGAGGTTGCTCCACAGTTTATGTTTGTCAAATGCACTCAATGGATCATTTAATGTCCTTTAAACACATGTTTACAGAATTTTAATCTGTTGTTTTATCCAGTTTTAACTCTTCACTTTAACCACTTTGTTTTTGATTTTATAAAATAACATGTGTTTTACACTTTTTAGTCTTGCTTTTCTGAATTATGATTTATTCTGGTTATTATGTTTTTTTTTGCTCATCCTCATTGGAAAGCACTTTGGGTCACACTCACATACAACAGCATCAAAAGAAGGAAACTCCTGGTGACATTTTACAAAGGTCATGGAAGAAGAAAAGAGGAGAGGAATGAGATTTAAAAGCTGGGGGCACTAAGCCTGGATACTTTACATGTGTAAGCCTGGCCCAGGTACATTAGCATCACATTTTAACCCATTTAGACCGGTAAAGAATCTGTGTCATTTTTAGATTTCTTTGGCAATTAAAAAAATAGCATATATACAAGCTCAGAGCGCGGCACTCTTGTATAACTGCTATTTTTGAAAAATCTTTGAATACAATATTTTTTAAAGTAAACATTTGTAACTCAAATCTTTGCTTCTGGGGGATTCTACAAAATTGTCTTCTAAATTCAGTTTTACGGTGCTATAATCAGTGGTTCTCAAACCTTTTCATGTAAAGGACCCCCGAAAATGATATGTATTTGGCCACGGACCCCCATCTCAAAATATTTTGTTCCAGGGACCCCCACCAGAAGCGAAGATTTGAGTTAAAAGTGTTCGCTTAAAAATATATACATATTCAAAGATTTCACGATTTTTAAAAAATAGCCCAAATAAATCAATAATGATGCAATTTGCCTAAATGCCATCTTCTTGTGGTTGTCAGTCAGTCATAACTTTACATGACCCCCACATCCTCCCTGGTCTCATCATCATCAATCCCTTCAACGTCCTGCTAGGAGACATCCTCTAGTCTAGACCCTTAATTGACGGCGGAAACGGCAAGTATAAGAATGAGGAAAACAACAGCAACAACAAAACAACGGGACGATGAGAGAAGGGTGGCAAATGATGGGCATGTTTCTTTTATCCCCCCCGACCCCCCCAGCCCACCTCACCCCATGCATCGCACCTTCCCATTTTTCTGCTGATCTGGACGGTTCACGCGGGGTGCAAACTGGGTGAAGAGAGGAGTCAAACGGAGTGCCTCTCTCTCTCTCCCTCTCTCCCTCTCTCTCTCTCTCTCTCTCTCTCTCTCTCGCTCTCTCTCTCTCTCTCTCTCTCTCTCTCTCTGACGCTTACAGCAAGGGTCTTCAACAGGGGGTCCGGGACCGGGACCCCTAGGGGATCCTCAGAGTTATTACAGGGGGTCCTCCAAATCTTTGTTTGGGGAGTGAGGGAAACATCAGCAGAGCTTACAAGCTTTTAGATCTGCTATTTTTTGCAAAGAGGTTTGGTGTAAAGGGAAAAAAGAGTCAATGGTCAAGTTAGTATTGAGGCTTTAAGTGGTTAAATGTCTGAAATATACACATTAACATGAATTAATAGAGAAGCTAATGTGTACAAAATAATAAACAAAAAACATCAATTTATACAACACAACACATCGCTGTCAAACAAGTCTATGAAGCTATCTATGAAATCTATGATTTTTATTGTTTCCGCCAGGCCGAAAGGCATTTTTACATTACTCCTACAGATTTTATCCAAACGTAATGCAAATCGGTACACAGACTCTCTATAGTCATGTGATCAACACGGATCTGTCCGATTTCCCATATTCCATCCTTATTGGCTAAGGTTCGCTTCCAAAATTTGCAGGATTGGTCCGTTTTGAACAAAATGCCTCAAATCATGAACGCAGCTTGCGATTTCCGTGAAATTTCACAAACACATTCTCACTAGGCCAAGGAAGAAATGCCACCCTTTTTCACATTGGCCTGTTATAGCGCCATCAGCAGGTCTAATTTAGCAAAACACATTTTCGGAATAAAATGCCTCAAATCATGAATGCAGTGTCCAATTGCCGTGAACGACCTAAGAATAAATGGCACCCTTTTCACATTGGCCTATTATTTTATCTGCATACAATATGTAGGGGGGGTCCCTGCTTCATCTGTCTCTCAGCTAAGGGGTAAAACGTTGAAGACCCCTGGCTTACAGTATACATAGTGTCTGTCTGTCTGTCTGTCTGTCTGTCTGTCTGTCTGTCTGTCTGTCTGTCTGTCTGTCTGTCTGTCTGTCTGTCTGTCTGTCTGTCTGTCTGTCTGTCTGTCTGTCTGTCTGTCTGTCTGTCTGTCTGTCTGACTGCATATCTAACTGTATATGTATCTATGCTCTCTGCACACCCTTGTTCTCCTACATAATATCTTCCCGTCTCCATCCCATCACTCTGAGGACTCACACATCAGACATAGACAGTCTGCCATCACCTGACTCCATGCTGACAGCGAACTATAGCTCTTCTTAAATAGTGAGTTGGTAATTGCTGACACTGTGACACGCCATGAGGGGGTCTTTTCCTCACGACTGCCTTATTTTGACAAGCTATACGTGGCCAAATATTGTCATATAAGCTTTTTTTTGTGGGTTTTTGTTTATCATCCACCTTAGTGTTACCACCTCCTGGGAGGTACTGTACCTGTAAAGCTTATTCCATACTTTACATACCTGTTTTACATGCCTTTACATATGCGGTCATAAATTCCACACACACACATACACATTCACACATGGACAAGACCTCACTAGGAATCTCTGGGCAAAATGATGAAAAATATAAATTATCCAAATTCCGCGTGCATATAGGCCGATGCATGCACTCACACACACATGCATGCACGCACAAATGGATGCACACGCATGGACATACTCTACACACACACACACACACACACACACACACACACACACACACACACACACACACACCCATTAAAAACAACATATTCACAGCACTCACATGCAAGCTCACGCACACTCACACACACATTTACACTCGCTGCAAAAAAATTATCACACACGCACGAGTACACACACACACACACACGCGCACATGCACAAGCACAAGCACACATGCCCTGACACACACACACACGCGCACACACACACACACACACACACACACACACACACACACACACACACACACACACACACACACACACACACACACACACACACACACACACACACACACACACACACACACACACACACACTACATTTCATCTAACACCACACACAACAACCATACATTTCCACCATCACATATCCCAACAGAGGCTTTTATGACAGGGCTGGGTGACATGAAGTCCGCTGGATGAATAGTTTGATAGCCCCGGGCGGGCCAGAGGAAAAGGATAGGCCGTAAATAGGATTGAAGTTTAAATGGAATAATGCGGCCGGGAAAAAGAGAGCGAGGGCCCAGAGTGGGGGCACACCCAGAGGTAACGCAGAGGTGACGAGTTCGCCTGCAGAGCCACGGCAACAAGATGAAGACTTTTTGGAAGGAAGACTTTTTTGTGCCAGGAACCCCCGGAAGCAAAGATTTGAGTTAAAATATTTGCTTTAAAAAATCTATATATTCAAAGATGTGCACACATTTTCAAGATTTTTCAAAAATAGCAGATCTACAAGCTCATAGCGCGGCACTCGGTGCCGCGCTGTGTCCCTTTTATGCCCATATATGGAGTTCCGTGTCAGGCATGCCCACATATGGAGTCTAGACCAGGCTATGATATCAGTACTATGACGTCATATTGATGACATCAGGGTGTACTCCATATATGGAGATTTTCTGTTTTATTGATATATTTTGGAGATCCACTGATCCGATTGACTTCCCATCACGCCCTCGGGTCCTCTGCGATACACACGTCAAGGTTGAAGACAGACAGGAATGTCGGATTGGTGGTTCTAGGCAACCGAATCTCCATAATTATATGTCTGGGCATAACGTTTCTTTGTTTGTTTGTTTGTTTGTTTAAATGTTTGTTGGTTTTTTAATTCAAGGGAGTTCTTCTTTATTCAGACAGGGTAGTGAAGCAGGGAAATGTGGTTTGGAGAGGAGAGATCACACACATCATATCCCTGAGCTGGACACACACACGCACACGCACACGTGTGTGCACACTCATACACACACACACACACACACAGGAACGTGCAATTATGTTGTCAACGCATTTACCGGTTGAAACGCCAACGTGTCTGTGTTAAGGTTTATGTTAAATTCAAGTCAAAACATTTATTTTCATTGTTAATTGACTTAAGCATAATAGCAAAACATTCTTTATTCAAAACTAATGAACTGCATTTGACAAAAAAGGTCACACCCCGTGACTGAAGCCCGGCCTGGGCTTTATAGCATGTTTCTATCTTTACATGCATGCTTTCTGGATAACATGCTTCAAAAGGTGAGACATGGTACAGACACACAACATTAGACCTACTGTATAGTTGTATGCCCTCCATATAGCGTGTGTTGGAAAGAGGGAAAGAAAGGCTGTCCTATTGAACAGGAACTGCAGCTTGTTCTCTGATGAGTGGACAGCCCCAGTGTTAGAGCGTATAGAGGTGATTGAGTGAGAGCCTCTCCCAATGGGCCCACATTAAGAACAGAGGACTGCCTTCGTCACGAGTCATTACACAGCCTTATAGCTGATGACATAGGCGGCGAAGAAGATTAATAAGCACCGCAACAAGACGGGCCCTCTCCGCAGCGTGTTTGGGCAAGGTTTACATGTATTATGGTGATATACTTGAGTACACATACAGGCTGCGTGTCTCCTATACGACTTTGAGTCGACTGTGGTTTTGCGCTTTTTGCGTTTCGTGCGAAAGCATCTCGTTAGGATCAGAGGGTTTTCTTTTACAAATAAATAAATAAATGTCCGACTTACTCCGTCGCTACACGTCATACTGTATCTTAAGGTGATTACACATGGAGTATTTTCATTAATATTCTAACTGACAGCAATTTTCAGTTGATTCTTTTGTGACTCACAGCCACAACCATAATGCCTATAAACAGAAATGCGTGTATCTGTCTTCGGCTCTTCGCACAGTCATTGCTCCATGGAGATAAAAAGGTTATTGAAGATCACCTGCTGTGGCGGTATTATTATTTATGTATGCTATTAATTTGGTGTTAGTGTTTCTGTCACACCTGTTTCCATTGGAGGCAGTTTACAGCGTAATTTACATTTTCCACCAATTATGAAAACGGATGTCTGTCTGTCTCTGTCTCTAACCACTTTATTCTGTCTCTCTCTCTCTCTCTCTCTCTCTCTCTCTCTCTCCCTCTCTCTCTCTTACATCAATAAAGTGCTCAGCGAGTTTCACTCAGTGAGCATAAGCACCATTATGGGCACTCCCCCAACGACTGCGGAAAGGGGGATCGGCTTCACAGTAAATTAGCTACAATTAGCGCCGCAGCAGACATTGACAACACCGTCCCCCCCTAATGCCATTAAATACCCACCCAATCATATCTGAGTTAGTACAGTCCACTGGATCATTTCTCAAATCAATGATCTCAGTAAGTACTTGGTAAAAAAAAAAAAGAAGGGCCTCCCATGCCTGATCAGCTGGATGTGGACAATTAGATTGGAGTTAGGGGACAGCCTTGATTAGCACTTCGCTCTGGGGCAACGCGAGTCATTTATTATGCGGCGCTGCACCACACACTACCTCGCTGTATACCATGATCGTCTGCATGCAGCCGTACTATTCCCACGGCACTCAGGTTAACTGCTTTTTATTATAATTTATTATGGACAGTCCTGTTTTGTTTTGCGGGGGTTTCCCCCCAATTTGTGGCCTCACTCCATGTTTTTTTTTTATATCCTTCTATTTTTATGAACCAGCATTTTTCTGGATGAGTAGTGTGGCTAAATCACAAAGGAGGGATTTTGAAATAAAACACCAGACATATTTTATCCTTCTTGGTTGTAGTTTAAGCAGGTTGCAGACCCTAATAAGCAATGGTGCACCAATGAGATTATTTATTGTTGCCATAATTAATGACTTCATGCTTGGAAAGCTGTTAGATATGACATTTTGAGAGACTTGACAACGTAACAAAAAGAGGATTACGAGAGCTCTTGTAGAGTTGTGGTGTGTATAGGGTTTTTCAGGTTTTGGCAGGCTGTTATTCACAGAAAAATTAATCTGAGGAGAGCTAAAGCACGGTATTCATGTTCATAGCACAAAATGTAACCTTTCAAAGCCTTGAAATACATGTAAGACTTGTGTTAACCTGAAACGGATAGTATCAGGATCAAAAGCTCGGAAAAGTAAACCGCAATGCCCTCAGAGCATAGGCGATATAGTAGCGTCATGTCCAGGGTGTGTACTTGTCAGTGTTGTAAAGTAACTAAGTATATTTACTCAAGTACAGTACTTAAGTACAATTTTGAGGTACTTTTACTTTACTGGAGTATTTCCAATTGTCCATACTTCGACTCCACTACATCTCAGAGGCAAATATTGTACTTTTACTCCACTACAATTATTTGAAAACTTTAGTTCCTAAGTTAATTTGCAGATACAAATTATTACATTAGAAAACATACATTAACCATTTTAGCCCTATTTTATACATAGGCTATTTGAAAATAACCGATCTACAAGCTCACAGCGCGTCGCGACACGTTGTGAGCTTGTAGATCTGCTATTTTCAGACATTTTAGTACTTTTACTTTTGGCACTTTAAGTACATTTTGATACCAATACTTTTGTACTTTTACTCAAGTAAATTTAGAATTTTACTTGTAACAGAGTACTTCTACATTGCAGTATTGATACTTTTACTTAAGTAAAACATTTGAGTACTTTTTCCACCACTGCTATTTTCACTGTTTCTGAACTCCCTTATACTGTATGCAAGCTTCACTGCCGACGCACTGATCTGATCCGCACTGAACTGTAAATGCCGGACAGAGGGTTATTTAATATCACCGGCAATACCAAATATAATTGCATGTACTGTATGTACCTCAGATTTAATGCACACAACAGGCCTGCTCCCTGCAGAATCACGCTGTGCATTCAAGTTCAAACGTGCACCATGCTCACTCATCCGCGGTGCCCACTGCCACCCATTGCTGCCCAGTTGGGTTGCCAGGTAATAGCCTTGGTGCCCGGGCAGTGTCAACCAGCCCTCACCTCCATGAAATTATGCATAAAACATTAATAGAGGCAGCAGATTAGGTATTAAAAGCAGGCTAATGTAGCATGAAATGCTGCGGCCATGCTCTAGCGATCAGAGGAGAAGTGACCTATTTTTTTTGCTGGCTGCATGCATACTTCCTCCCAAGGTTCTTGATGTAACGTTAGCGCAAACATGTTTGTGCACACGCACGTGTGCATTGTACACGTGAAGAAGGCTTTCGCTGTCAAACACATGCGTACATACGTGCGTACGTGCGCGCTGCGCGCACACGCGTGCTCGCTCGCACGCACGTTCACACACACACACACACACACACACACACACACACACACACACACACACACACACACACACACACACACACACACACGCACGTTCACACACACGCACACACACACACACACACACACACACACACACACACACACACACACACACACACACACACACACACACACACACACACACACACACACACACACACACACACACACACACACACACACACACAACATCACGCCTGTTAATTTCTTACTCTTGGATTTCGGAACACGTTGTACAGTGTGTGTGCTAACAGAGGAAAAACCAAGGCACAGGACACATCCAGAGGAGAGGAGAGGAGAGGAGAGGAGAGGAGAGGAGAGGAGAGGAGAGGAGAGAAGAGGAGAGGAGAGGGGCAATGAAAGTATTTGGGGGAGCAGAGAGGGGAGCTAAAATTAAAGGAAAGTAGAAAAAAAAAAGTACTTGACCCAGGTCTACTGAATACTTTAACTTTTGGAACAAACCCTGTCTTCAGCTGATAAATAGAGCCAGGAGTTGAGTTGTCTGGACGGATCTCAAAAATCCTATGAAGAGGAACAGTTAGACAAAAATGGAGGTTGAGGGTCATTGATTTGAATGTTTTTATTTGTCAGGCGGATTTGCTGTGCTGTTTTTTCTATTAGATCAGAGTCTGTTTCGTGAAAGGGAAACCGAACAAAGACAGAAAACCAGTGAGGCAAACAACAGTGCTGTCGGATGTTGCTGTGTATGCCATCACACACAAACACACACGCACACACGCATGCGCACGCACACACACACACACACACACACGCACACACACACACACACTCACACTCACACACACTCAGCAGCAGACATCATGGCAAGTGCGTTGTACATACAAAGCACAAATTGCATGCACACACATGCACATCAGCTTACCCGTGCACATACACATAAGTGTAAGACCACACGCACACACGCTCATCATCAGCAGCATGCAGACAGCATGGCCCTGTCTCCGATCATGGCGAAGCATGGAGTCCACAGCAAACGATATGAGGCATATGTCAAGTCCTTGTGGGTTCAAAACAAAGCACTGTCAAGAGCGTTCTGCCTTGGCTGTGTCTCTCTCTCTCTCTCTCTCTCTCTCTCTCTCTCTCTCTCTCTCTCTCTCTCTCTACGGTACAATCCTCCAAGTCTGAGACAAAAGCCATCATCATCCCTTTCACGTCGTTCTGTTCTCTGCCCCTGCAGACTGCTGGGAACTCTATGTGTGTGTGTGTGTGTGTGTGTGTGTGTGTGTGTGTGTGTGTGTGTGTGTGTGTGCGTGCGCGTGCGTGCTATAGCTGCTCCCATCCGAACGGCTGCCACAGATTTGCCTGGGAGGCTAAATCGGGACCCTCGACACCCAGGAGACCGAGTCCATTCACATTACCCACTGTGGGAGAGGCTGCCCGGCCGGCACTGGACGGGCATGCAGAGAGAGAGAGGGGGATGTGGGAGCTGTGTGGAATGACCTCCTCTCTCGTAGTCAGGAGGACTGCAGACTCACTTCCCATGTTAGGCTGTATGTCTGACAACTCACCTCTTCAGACTCCACCTCACCCACTATAGCACGATCCTCTTACCCTGTATGTTAGTCTGAGTTCACACTTCTACAGTAAGTCACCCTGGATAAGAGCATATGCTGCTATACAGCAGGGGTCTTCAACGTTTTTCAGGCCAAGGACCCCCTAGCTGAGAGACAGAGATGAAGCAGGGACCCCCACTACATACTGTATAACATTGTGTTGCAGATTACACTTTTTCATAGATTTCAGACTCGTTTGACATTTAAGGTTCATGTTAATTTTTGTATTTTCAGACATTTAGCCACTTAAACCATCAATACTTGGTAAGAGTTTCACTCTGTACTTGGTTTGCTCTTTTTCCCCTCTACACCAAACCTCTTTGAGCTTGTAGATCTCCTATTTTTCTCTGAGGACCCCCCCCCTGTTGAAGACCCCTGCAGTAATGTTTGTGTATATACTATATATATAGTATATATATATAGTATATACTTAATACTGCATATACACAGTATATATACACACATGTGTCTGCTGTTTTGTTTCTGAGACTAATTGTACAGTTTGTGTTTGAATGCTTTTGCTGTGTTTTTATTCCTATTGTAGGTAAAGCACTTAGTGAGTTCTCTCTGTGCTTACATGCATATAAATAAAATTTACTTACTAATTTACTTACTTTCAGAGTATATGAAAATCTCTTTTTCATGATTCTGAATTAGTAGCCCATACCAATTGCAGAATCATGTGCGTGCAGAGTGCATGAGTGTCTTTTTTGTCAACATTCTAATAGGATACAGAGACATGTTCATTATTTCAATCAAATAATGTGCCGTGCAGACAGCAGAGAGAGATGGGGGGGGGGTCATATGATGCAATTAGTGTACACACAAAATATGATGGATTATCAGACAAGGGCCTCCTCACTCTGTTTGTATCATCAGGCCAGCTTTAATTAAACAGCCCTCTGATAAAAGGGAAGTAAATCTAATTTTAATATCACCACGGTCCTAAATGTCTCATTCAATTATCAACACAGAAAGAACGGGGCAACAAAGTATAGCAGAGAGAAAAGGCATTATTGTACATATCGTGCCATCATGTCAAATAAGGCTCCCCATTATCTGTAGTCACAAAGTATTTCCCTGCCCGTCTCTGTGCAACAAAAAAAAAGAAGCTTAATAGTAAAATAAGGCACTTTTTTTTTTGTGTGTCTACTTTGCTCCAGGGCAGTGTTAGACTCTGGGGTTTTTGCCTCAGCTTTGCTAACCTCAATAATCATAATCCAATATTGCAAAAAGTAGCTTTTCTGTATACTAAACCGAGAATATAGGACTATTAGCCACCATTATTTCCCTTATGTATATGACTCCACGTTCATGCATTTGTCCTCGTCTGTCATTTCATGTGCACTGATGTAGACAGATAGCTGTAAAAAGAAAAAAGAAAAGTATAAAAAATAAAGAATCATTGTGACAGCTATAATGCATTCTCCTTTTGGAGTAAAGGTTATGGAGCATGCATGTAATATAAAGTTTATTGGAAAATAGAACAGTGAAACACATTATAATCTCAATTGACATTATGTGTTATTATTATTTTAAAATAAATAATAATTGCTAGATACGTTTCTGATCTAAAAAACACTTCCATGCGAGGGGAAAAAAGTTGTGAAGTACAAAAAACATATTCCTTCTAGTCTTGTGGCCCCTCACCCCACTCTCCCCTACCCGTTTGCCCCCAAAATGTGATGGATGGCTTTAAGTTTGAACCCCACAGAGAGACATATAATGAAATTAAAACAGCGACCGTCGTGTTCCACACATCCTACGAGAACCCAGGAAAATGACTCTCATAATCCCTTCACAGCGGGACAAGGAGGATCCCCTTTAGTACCGAATATTCAGTGCCCACGCCCAATATGGCCGCCTAGACTTTGTATATTTGCTTATTATTCCGTCTCCGTGTATCCGACAACGTCGTCTGATAAATAACAATTTACCGCTTAAAAATGTCTGTGAGGCACAGACATACAGTAGTGTTTGTGTGTGTATGAGTCAACACACACACACACACACACACACACACACACACACACACACACACACACACACACACACACACACACACACACACACACACACACACACACACACACACACACACACACACACACACACACACACACACACACACACACACACACCATAGTGTTACATACTTAACCTCCCTCCCCATTCCAATGCTGTTAATGGTATTCCTGGTCTTTAGTATGTAAAACTGATATGATAAATGATCATAGATAGAGACCAGTGGTGGTGGTGGTGGTGGTGGTTTTACACGACGCCCGGTTCACAACAGAGCTGACCCAAGGCCCTCGCTAACGACTCCTTTGCCATAGTAAATGATGATAAAGTCTCTAAATCCTTTCCACCAGTGAGTGCGCATTACCTAATGATGTTCGATGGCGTTGGTGAACAGAAAGGACAACAAATATATTATACCAATGCATCTTAAATGGGCATCCCTAAGGAAAAGCCATCTGAATTGTAAATTCCAGCCGCCGAGACTCATTTTTCATACGCAGGAAAAACCATGCGGAGAGGACGAACGGCAAAACTGTGTACTTAATGTGGGTTTGGAGGGGAGGGGTGGGGGGGTTGGGGAGTTTGGCTTTATGCGCACTTACTTGAGTGTCAAATGTATTCATCTACATCAGTGTTTACTAAACATAGCGTACGTGACCCAAAATGGGTTGCAGATCCGTTTTACTGTGTCGCGAGTATTTACATTTCCTACATTTCTTCTTTTTTTGTGTGTAAAAAAAAAAATTCAGAAATAAAATCCTAAATATTTCAGAAATGTTGCCCCCAGAAAAATGGGGAAAATAGAAGATTGCGTTGTAATGCGACCAAGGGCCCATGCATCCGGCTTTGAAATTGGTGGATATGACGCAATATGACGTGATATAGAAAGATGGCGGATTTGAAATCGTTTCATTTACGGTCTGTAGAAACTAATTGCGTCGCTCTCTCCATACTTTTTACTGTCTATGATTGCGACGCCTTGTGAGCTTGTAGATCGACTATTTTCACTACTTTCATATGGTGTTATATAGTGTCATCCCGGGGATAAACTACATTTCTTTCTTGGGTCTTGAGCTAAAAAGGTTTGGGAACTCCTGATCTACATAGTTTTTTTTTTTTACATAGTACCATTTACATAGTACGATCTAAAAAGTTAAATCCTCCAATGGGAAAAAGTTTGACCTGGAGCGTCCAGGTCTAACTTTTCCCATCCTCTACTTGCAGTAAGTCATCTTTCTGAACTATTTGACTATACCTTGTTTATTTACACTACAGTCATCTTACTCCTCCATTTCTTTGCAGTACAATCACTTGGTTTTGCATATCAGTTTCTCCAAATGAAGGCTCTTTGGAGATCCTTTTAAATGTGTTTTTCAGACCCGTAGAGTCGACTCCTACACTCGGGCGGCCACAAAGGCTCTTTATGCACACAGGCCAGTAATTAGCCTGAACCAGAGACGTCCTTCAACCACTATGAAAGAACAGCTGGCATGGGATCTCCTCCTCATGAAAAACTGGCCGGCCGTCTAGCACCACAAATTGCAAGGGGGGACAGCAAGCCAGGCAGCGAATGAATGTTGGCTGGACTTTAAATGACTGTTGGATGAAAAAGGTGGACGGGGTGGAGACTGAAGGTAAGGAGATGAGGAACATAGGGCTCTCAAAGTGGAACATGATCTGATAAGACTGGAATAAAGCACAGGGGGCCCAATGACATCTCTGCCATGGGCCTTTCAGCGCCTGCGACTTTAGCTGCTGGACTAAAGCAGCTCCCCTGGGAGGCTTATTGGGGCGAGGTACACGTATACATGCACGCACGGCGGGAGCGGGGGGTGGGGGGTGGTAGAGGGATGGGGGGTGGATGGCAGGAGTGCCCTAATGGTCCATTAACTTGTGGAATATTATTATCCAAAGTCTGAGAATTTAGAGAAGCACACTTTTTCTTTTTTTTTTATTCTGGCAACGCAATACTAACGTCAAATGCATATTTTTGTGTTTGTTTTTTGCTACTGTGCGCATATATAGAGGAACATGTTCAGTTTCAACAAAGCACAACAAATCTCATTTAATTTCAGCCCTTGTTTTAAATGGTGCTGAAACGTGTCTCTCTCTCTCTCTCTCTCTCTCTCTCTCTCTCTCTCTCTCTCTCTCTCTCTCTCTCTCTCTCTCTCTCTCTCTCTCTCTCTCTCTCTCTCTCTCTCTCTCTCACACACACACACACACACACACACACACACACACACACACACACACACACACACTCAGAATCAACTTTATTGTCACATATGATACAGGTGTAACGATGTGGTTGAAATTCGTTTTTGTGCAAGCTCCAGCATTTTTGTTGTTCGGCAGTAAAGACAAACACGTCAAAGAGAGGCAAAAATCTAGGATACACACACACACACACACACACACACACACACACACACACACACACACACACACACACACACACACACACACACACACACACACACACACACACACACACACACACATCTCAGTGTGTTTCCAGTATGTGGAGTTGAAGGCATGCCACAGAGCCACCGTAGGGCTAGCCACTAGCATGTCACCAGGGGCGACAGGGCCTGTCTTTTCTAAGTCAAGGGCTATCATGAGCCGTTGAGGCTTTCAGCTGTTTGCCACCTTGAAAGCACCGAGTCGTGTCCTCTGACACATACAAAAGCAAAACTCACACACACACACACACACACACACACACAAACACACACACACACACACACACACACACACAACACACACATACACACACACACACACACACACACACACACACACAACACACACACATTCTCCCGAGTACTCGTTGCACAGTCCCTGATGTTGAGGGAAGGTGTGTCACATTGCGATTGAGGGCCAAGCTGCTATCATGTCACTAGGGTGGACTGGGGCTGTCACACACACACACACACACACACACACACACACACACACACACACACACACACACACACACACACACACACACACACACACACACACACACACACACACACACACGCACACGCACACCTAGACAAATGCCAGGCCTAATGCCCTTTCAGCTTTTGTCTGCAGGCAGTGTGACAGACCTATACACCAGGGAACAGTTTTGTGTCTTTGGCTGTCAGTCGCGTCCACACCTTGAAGGGAATATGCTGAGGCTAAGCACATTGTCCTCCGGCGCAAAGGGACGCACACACACACACACACACACACACACACACACACACACACACACGCGCGCGCAACGTGCACATGCTCACACACGCACGCGCATGCAGCTCGTACGCACACGAGGAAGTGAATACGCATGTTTATGCACATACTGTACATGCACACTCACAGAGAGTTGTGTGTGCACAGATGCACGGTATATCTATAAAGGTTCATGGTAGTGTTTTGTTGTTATATCCTGTGTACAGGTACGTAAGAGTAAAACTTATCTTTGTTTGGCTTCCCTCAGACAATGCAGCAGCTGATAATAATATCCAATCCACTTTATTTATAGGCTAGAGCACATTTAAAACGACAACGTGCTGTACAAGAATAAAAACAATAAAAAACTAGAAAATGTGCTCCTCGGAGCACAGGTCTCCGCCAGGTCAGGTGATGAGTGATGTCATCATGTCATCATGTGTCTCGCTAGCCAATCACAGCTGGTGACAGACGGACACACACACACGGACGGACGGAGAGTAAAACATACTCTCCTCCATGCCTTCGGCCTGGCGGAGACAATAAAAATAAAGGGGGGATATATCTATAAATCTCTGTATCGGTCTTTCTGTGTGCCTTTCTGTCTGTGTGTATTATGACCATATATGGAGATCCCTGATGTTATCAATATGACGTCATAGTACCGGCCTTCCAGCACCCTGACAACAGGTGCAATGGGTATTGCATAATGGGTACTGAAAATGGTTGAAAATGGTTTAGTCTGTATGTGGTATTTAATTAATATTTAACCAAAGAAAAGTATTGACAAGAGCTTGTGACTGAATAAATGAAGTTGTGGTCAACGCAAGTTCAGGAGTATAGAGACCTCCCTCTACTTATCACAGCCACTCCCCGTCTGTAATCACCACCATATTTGCTACACCTGCATCACTTGTGACAGCCACTTCTCGTTTGCAATCCCCCCCATATAAATACACCTGTGATCGCCCGACTGACCTGTTTGTTCTGCTTCACGTCCTTAACCCTCCTCCTTACCCCAGTTCTCGCTCTCTTTCCTCTCTCTCTCTCCATTCCTCTGTCTAGGAACTCACCGGGGGGCAGTGAAGGAGCCATGACGACCGACTGATCCTGAACAGAGCAAAGATGGCCGCCAGCTCCTGAGACTACACCCCCACCCGCAGTCTCGCCCACCCTGGGTTCCTCATCCCAACCTATACACTCAGATAATTTTAACTTAAAGGATGACTTTAAGTTTCAATTGATCTTCATCCGCACTAATGCCCTTTTTGTCTACCTTCTTCGTCTGTGTCTCAGAGGAGGGCTGGTGACAGTTCAGAAAGCAGTTGTAAAAAACTTGTAAAAGTTGTAGAAAACAGTTCTACCAGTGACATCATCGATGGCGAATCCAAGCTAATAGAAACAGCAGGCTTTCTATTCCTGGAAAGTTAGCATGTACAGTATGCTATAATGGAAGCCATTGTTCTTGTGTTAATTGAAATAAAAATTTTAATCCTTTTTGAAAAAGGAAGTGAAGTCTCTGAAGTGTCCACAGCTCTCCTATGAGACAAAGACAGAGTAGAATTTGTTTTACCATTGTATTGAGTCCATTGGAACACATAGTTCTTTTTTCCAATTCCTTAAAAGTAATGGTTTTCGGACAGTGACGAGATGAAATAAACATGGCAGAACAAATTCACAGAAACAATTAGATGCTGCTGAACTTTGTACTTAAATGATGTCCATATTGCTTTGATGACATTGTCATTTTAAGTCCTGCGTATAGCCTACCTCTCAGAACAAGCACTGTGCGCATCATCGGCCGACGACAAAATAATCCTCCAGTGACTAATTTTAATTACCCATGCAAAGTGATAACATGAAATAAAGGGATCCCAAAGTCAGAGGTCTTTGCGCTCAAAGACGCCCCAGGTAAAACGAGTAAACAACAAACGTGTCAAGGGTAAACAAAGGGTTAATGAGAAGACGCCGCGACGACCGGTTTCCCGCGCCAACGTCTCTACAGCCTCCATCTCCTGAAGCATCCCTAGATGACGTCATGTCCCTCCAGAAACTGCGTCTCAATCTCTCTCTGTTTCTTCTTGTTTGTGTGGCTCCTGACCTCGGCTGCATATAGACTGTGGTGGAAAAAGTACTCAAATGTTTTACTTAAGTAAAAGTATTGATACTGCAATGTAGAAGTAGCCTATACTCTGTTACAAGTAAAAGTCCGGAATTCAAAATGTATTTGAGTAAAAGCACAAAAGTATTGGTATCAAAATGTACTTAAAGTACCAAAAGTAAAAGTACTAAAATGTTTGAACATAGCAGATCTACAAGCTCACAACGCGTCACATCTATCTGCTATTTTTAAATAGCCTAGGTGTAAAATAGGGCTCAAGTGGTTAATGTACGTTTTATAATGTAATAATTTATATATGCAAAGTAACTAGTAACTAAAGTTTTCAAATAATTGCAGTGTTGTAAAAGTACAATATTTGCCTCTGAGATGTAGTGGAGTAGAAGTAAAAGCATAGACAATTGGAAAGTAAAAGAACCTCAAAATTGTACCTAAGTACAGCGCTTGAGTAAATGTACTTATATATTATTATATATAATATTATTATATTATTATATATTATATTATTATATAGACCCCTTCCACCCAGCCCCCCCGTAGCCCCCATAACGTCTCAGCCGCGGCCCGTCGGTCCGTCCCTCCCGCCCCAGCCCTATAGCTCTGTCCCTTCCCACCAGTCAAACCGGCAGCCATCTGTCTGTTCATCCGTCTCCCTGCCCGCCTCATTTGGTTGCTCAGTAGGACTGTGTCGAAATCTCCGTCGCCGGTGAGCTGTTCTTATCAGACCCATGCAGAGGGCCTAATTAGTCGGCTAGAGCCCTAGGACTCGCCTGGCGAACTCCCGGAGCAGACTGACATACGCCACCGCTTGTTCAAGCCCCCCCCAACCCCCTACCCCCCTACCCCCCTACCCCCCCACCCCACCATTCAGAGGAAGTTTGGAGAGGCGAGGTGGCCAACAGGGCCTATACGAGGTTCTTCTCTCACCGCCTCAACCGCCAGACAATTAGTATCGAAAGCTAATTGTTTTGCCGAAACATAAACACGTTTCACAAATATGCCTGCTTATTTTAACACACACTTTTTTAGATCTTGCCATTTGATTATTAAGTACCAAAAGTAATCTACAAATGGGCTAAATGGGAAATGCCAGTCTTATAACAGTTTCCATTAAAAGCCACTAGTACACTGTTTGAGGTATTTATATAAGACATGGACTGTGGTCAGCTACCTGAATCCAGCTGCTAATTACTTTGAGGTTAGCCACTTGTCTTTTTTTTAAAGTCATACTTAAAGTAACATTCATTTTAGTAGTCTTTTTGGCTTTTAGCTCTGTCATTACTCTGTTGTCATTACGGTATCTGTGATAGAAGTGTCATTCCCAGAATTTGGTTTGAAACCACAGAAGTACAACTATAAAACAAGAGCTGAGGATCTTTTGGAAAGCAACAACATCGTCAGAAACAGTATGTACAGTATTATTAATTTCAAAATACATAAATTGTCTCCTCGGAGACACAGATTTTTGCAAAAAAATGTTTTGCAAAAATCAGCCTCCTGGGTGGCACTTAAATAAGCCAATGTGAAAAGGGTGGCATTTGTTCCTCGGCTTAGTGGGAATGTGCGGTCAAAGTTTGACAGCAATCATGATTTGAGGCAGTTTGTTCAAAACGAGCCACTCCTGCAAACTTTAGATGGCAATCATAGCCAATCAGGATGGAATATAAAAAATCAGACAGATCCGTCTTGATCACATGACTGTAGAGATAATGTGTACCGATTTGCATGATGTTTGGACAAAATCTGTAGGAGTAATATAAAAAAATGTTTTCCAAACATCGGCCTCCTTTTTGAGAGGAGGTCGATCGGGCCAATGGTGCCGGAGATTAGCTGTACACAGACGGACGGATACATGGACAGACGGACACACACGGATGGACAGACAGGGGTGAAAGCATAGTCTCGGCCACGCCTTCGGCCTGGCGGAGACAATAAATACATTTCCAGTACATTACCAGTGCCTTTTGGCATGAAGGTCGTAGCAAACACTTGGGACTATTTTTTGTCTCATGTGGAATGGTTATTGTTAAAAATACACCAGCGAACGATTATATCAGAAGTAACTTTTGTTTAGTTGAAAAAAGTTACAAAGTATAACTTTAAATAAAGGAGCCCTGCACGTGCGCTTGTGCTAACACACACGCACGCCCTCATGCATGCACGCACGCACGTTTGCTTGCTTCTTCATGGTATTCCACTCAACGGACAAACAAACAAGCTGGAGGGGCACACACCAATAGTGCAGATGTTGACCACGGTGCAGCATGAGAATTAAAGAAGAGGTCGCACGGCTCATAGCCACAATGTAAATTATGGCTATTAATGTAAATTAATGTATTCAATTATTCAGAAGCCAACGTTTCGACCTGACAAAATTGTTGTCTAATTGTTGCATTTTACAGTGGTATGATATAGATACTTCTCTCTCGTTAGGCTATTCAGATGTTTATTAAGTGTATTTTTGAATATTGTTGTCGATCATGGATCTTGTAAATGTTTTTACATGGTTGTTGTAATACATTGCCAAAGCCCGATAATTGGTTGCCCCTCCTCGGTTAGACTACCTTTATTGGAACTCACCTAGTGTCCTTCCCTATACACTGTATGTGAGGTTCATTGTTGATGTTGTCAATCCCTGAAGAAGACCTTTTGTCAGGTCAAAACGTTGGTTTCTTAACAATTCTGTGAATTCATCTTTTGCATGGTGGCCTATATGGAGCCGTGCAACCTCTTATTCCACTCGACAGAAAAATGACTGTTATTGCATCAGGATGCAGGATGTGACCCTTTGAGAATGACGAGGAGTAGGAGAAGGGGGACGAGAGAGGAGAGCAGGGGAGGAGTAGTGGGGTTTGTGGACCTACAGTATGAAGAACCCTTCATGGACAATGGAGACCCCTCTCAAACAATTAGGGTCACTTAAGTGGAGGGGTCTGACGGAGGCGGTTTCGGGGTCACACAGTGTGCGATGGCGTGTGTGTGTGTGTGTGTGTGTGTGTGGTTGGGGGGGAGGGGTGGAGTGAATCCACGGAGAGAGGGGAGGATTAATTGCTGTGATGTGGTTGGAATGGGAGATGACAGGGTGAGATGATGGGGCTGGCAGAGCGAGGAACCGGGAGTTTGGGAGGGTGGGGAGGGGGGGAGGGTGGGGGGCGCCTCTATACCGATTGATCCATGCAGGGGCCGCAATGTGGGTGGGGGGGATGGAGAGAGGAGGGAGGGGTAATGAGGCATCCCTGTGCAGGTCAGGGATGGAATCACCAGGCCCCTCCCCTCCTCAGTTCCATCCTGCCTTCTTTCTTTCTTCCTCTCTTTCTTGCACTGTGTGATCACGTCACCTCAAGTACAGAATGTCTCTCTCTGTTCTTCTGAACTCCAGAGAAGGTTCTCCCCAATAAACTGGACTAGCACGTTCTTCACAAAGACGCAAGACCGCTCTTGCATTCTTCGAATTGAGAAATGGCCCAATGGCACATATAAAGGTACATACATTTGCCATTTTCAGTGTGAAATAACCCCAGATTAAAGACCCTATGAAGGAAATTTCAACAAAGACAACCAAGGAGAAACACAGGACACACAATATACTGTAAAAGCAGAGAAATAACACAAATTAAGAGCCTGCTTTGGCTCGCCTCTGGACATTTACTGTATTCAATTTGTACGTGTTTTGCTGTTGTTGTGAAGCCATTCAGAGCAGGTCTATATAAATATGACTAACTTACTTACTTACTAACAGTATACTTGATTGCTGAAAAGCATATTTTTTAGGGTTAGGACCCTATGAAGGAAATTTCACATCCATCATGGCTAAAAACATTATTACAAATTATGGGAACCATGTTTTACCGATTATTTGTCTAAAAAGCTGATCTACAAACTCACAACAGCTTGTAAGCTTGCAGATCTGCTATTTTCACTAAACAACATACCATACAGCATCAATTAGGCATCAGTCTTTGTTGTGGCAATGCACATCCTCCCAGACATACCGATCAGCATTAAGGGATAGTTCACCCCAAAAAGTACTTATTTTCTATCGATTACACACCCCATGAAGCAGTGAAATCATGGAGATTTTTTTTGTTTTTGTCGCATTCCTGAGACAATAATTTGATGACAGGCGGGCGGCGGGAGTAATCGATAGGGGGAAAAAGTCATTTGGGGGTTGAACTATCCCTTTAAACCTTTGGTGCACAGAGTAGGCCAAGTAAGACTCCAACCCAAAATGTACCATTTACTTCCTCTTATAGACAGCTTGGCACTGAAAGAGGCTAGCTAGGTAGACAGTTAAACAGTTACAAGTTAAATGTATCGATATACAACATATACAGACAGACAGACAAGCGCATGCACACACACACACACACACACACACACACACACACACACACACACACACACACACACACACACACACACACACACACACACACACACACACACACACACACACACACACACACACACACACACACAGCGAAGGCAAAAACAGGGCTAGGCCTGGTAACAAATAGGTCAAAGCACTCTGTGAAAACACTGGAGAGTAGTCAACCAGGTTTGGGCTTTAGACAGTCTGGCACTGGAGGCAGTGCCAGACTGTCTTCTGTGTGTTTCTCCCACAAAATGTGGAAGAGTATACAGGTATGTCAGGCTGTGTGCTGTGTCAAATGCATTGGCGGACTATAACATGATGCGCACCCTCAATCAGTGGTGTAAAGTAACTAAGTACATTTACTCAAGCACTGTACTTATAAGTACAACTTTTAGGTACTTTTACTTTACTGGAGTATTTCCCATTTTCAGTACTTTTACTTCTACTCCACTACATCTCAGAGGCAAATATTGTACTTTTACTCCACTACAATTATTTGAAAACTTTATTTGCTAGTTACTTTTCAGATATAAATTATGATATTATGAAACATACGTCAACCATTTTAGCCCTATTGTATACATAAGCTATTTGAAAATAGCAGATCTACAAGCTCACAACGCGTCGCATCGCGCTGCTATTTTCAAACAGTTTAGTACTTTTACTTTTGGTAATTTAAGTACATTTTGATACCAATACTTTTGTACTTTTACTCAAGTACATTTTGAATTCCGGACTTTTACTTGTAACAGAGTATGTTTATATTGCAGTATTGGTACTTTTACTTAAGTAAAGAATTTGAGTACTTTTCCACCACTGCCTTTTACAGACCTGATTGCAAATGCCTGATAGTTAACACTAAACAATCAGGGGCGGTCACATGAAAACTGATGGCACATGGTATAAACAAAAGCACACGGTGAATCAAAACAATGATGACATGAAACAGCTGACAACAAAGACAACCAAGGAGAAACACAGGACACACAATATACTGTAAAAGCAGAGAAATAACACAAATTAAGAGCCTGCTTGGTGGCTCGCCTCTGGACATTTACTGTATTCAATTTGTACGTGTTTTGCTGTTGTTGTGAAGCCATTCAGAGCAGGTCTATATAAATATGACTAACTTACTTACTTACTAACAGTATACTTGATTGCTGAAAAGCATATTTTTTAATAGAAAAGACTTATACTGCACTTTTGGAACATTCTCAGGTGGACTCATATAACACAGATTATGAGCATTATGTGAGTGTCAAATACTAGCAACAAATGTTCTTACAATTCATATGCCATGTGCATTGAAGACACACATGGCTATTATTCAGTTTCAACTCAGTTAAACTCTCTCTATATCTGACCTTACTATAGGCCAGTCATGCCTGCCTGGAGAGGAGCGTCTAAGTGGTCCTGTGTATATTTGTCATACATGAACATGCCTCTGAGCCCTGACGAATTAATAGATACAAAACACACACACACACACACAAACAAACAAACAAACAAACAAACAGCAAACACACACACACACACACATGCACGCACACGCACGGACACGGACATACACACACACACACACACACACACACACACACACACACACACACACACACACACACACACACACACACACACACACACACACACACACACACACACGCACGGACACAGACACAACATCGCATTTGATGCCCCAGCTAATGGGGGCAGATAAACAGACTTCATCCTCCCTCTCCATTGGTTAGAAGTGTGTTTGTCTTAGCGGTGACAGGGCCCAGGGTAAAATACAACCCCACTGAGGTAAATGAAAGAGATGATTGCCTGCACCGTGCGGCTCAGTCAGTGACTTCCCAACTCACCGCCATTCATATAGCTTAAGGTGTGCTTGTTCATGCAACAAGGTCGGCCAATTACCTCTTTCACTGTCTCTCTTTCTGTGTGTGTGTGTGTGTGTGTCTCTCTCTCTCTCTCTCTCTCTCTCTCTCTCTCTCTCTCTCTCTCTCTCTCTCTCTCTCTCTCTCTCTCTCTCTCTCTCGGCCTTGGGCTGGTGATTATCAGGGGCCGGCGTTTCCTCCATTTTGAAACATTTATGACAGATGACGGTGGGCTATTGAGTTAAAAGCGATTCCCTTCATCTTATAGGGACAAGCAGCAGGGTGGCTGTTTGCCGGTACTGTTCCTTGTGCCGTCGCGTGTTTGCGTCGCTAAACGGTTTCATGGGAATCGCTGTGGGTGCATGAGGCTGTCTGCGATGCTGCCCAGGAGGATGGTTCACGACACGTCATAGCAGGGCAATCTAAGCAATTACTGTTCAGCACATGTTTGTATTTTAGGTGTAAGTGTTGTTATTTTTCCGGGTCCAGATTGGCGTCGATATTCGACGGCACTCAAGGCTTCTTTACTAGACTTTCGCTCGTCCTCCTCCTCGGCGAACTCTTCTCTCAAGTCTTTTTTCCGCTATACCCTGTGAAAAAGTTTGTCTCTTTAGATGTGGGGAGATAAAAGGGTCCGCCGTAGCAGCAGGGCCTTAAAGAGACTCAGGAATTTACCTGAGGAATAAAGAGAGGGTTTCTCACACAGCGGCGGCTATGAGGGACACCCAGGCACCCTGCTGGGGAAGTGGGCATTGATTTGAAGATGTCTTCCCTTTCATGCTCTCTTCAAAACACACACACACACACACACACACACACACACTCTGACACGCACATTATGCGCGCGTGCACATATTCACATTCATATAATGTACACGCGCACACACGGACACTTGTACACACGCATACACACGGAGAGACATGTTAATACACAAGCACGCACATGTGCTGACGCACACCTACACACATAGTACGCGGCACAGCTACACAAAAACGCACACGCTTAATCATTCGGTGGAGCTGCTGCACGCAGGTGGTTCGCCGGAGCAGAGAGTCAAAAGCTTGACTTAAATGAGAGAGAATGACCGCTGGCACTGCGGTATGACAGCAGCCTGAACACAGGCCACTCTGACTAATTGGGCTAATTTGGCAGCAAGGGAAGCAAAGGACTCTCAAAGGACCGAGTGGCTACTCTTTTCATCATCTCTCCCTCTCTCTCTCTTTCTCTCTCCTCATCTGAACTTACTCTCTCTCTCTCGCTCTTTAACTATCCCCCTTCTTTCTCCTGATCCTTGCTCTCTCTCTCTATCTCTCTCCGCTACACTTTCTCTTTAGCTTACTTTAATGACTGACTACCCACCTCTATTTTCCAAATCACGGGGACAGATGAGCAGTGGTGGAAAGTAACTAAGTACATTTACTCAGGTACTGTTTATGTAAAAATGTTGAGGCATTTTTACTTTACTGGAGTATTTTACATTTTCAGTACTATTAATTATTATTAACCACTTCAACCCTATATACATTTCCGCCATTTGAAAATAGCCGATCTACAGGCTCACAATGTGGCGTGATGCGACGCATTGTGAGCTTGTAGATCTGCTATTTTCAAAAGATTTTTATGCAATTTATACATTTGAAAACTTGCGAAACTTGTGAAACCGCATAATGAGTACTTTCTACTTTTGGTACTTTAAGTACATTTTGATACCAATACTTTTGTACTTTTACTCAAGTAAATCTTTTATTCCGGACATGTTCTTGTAACAGAGTTTTTCTAAATTGAAGTATTGATACTTTTACTTTAAGTAAAAAATGTGAATGCTTTTTCTACCACTGCAGATGAGCCATCCAAAGGTACCTGGCTGTCAATTCACTCCTTATCTGTTTCACAGACATGCACGGAAAAGTGCATTCTAACGCGCTATAGCGCCCTCACAGTAAGGATACGGATTTGATCAATCGCTTTGCTGCTCATACAGTCTTACTAGCCTGTGTGCTTATATTTATCCTCTTCTTTAATATTGTTTGGTGTGGCTTTTTTTCATTTTTTTTTCCAGAACAAAGCTGCTGGCGTGCCCTGCAAGCTCAGTGTTGAGTGAAAGATTAGCATGGCCAAGCCATCCGGTGAAACATGATACAATTCAAAACGCACGTGTACACAGTACACACACACACGCGCGCGCACACACACACACACATACGCACGCGCGCACACACACACACACACGCACACCCCGCTTGCTTGCCCCCTTCTTGGAAAGCAGCACCAAGTCGGAGCACATGCCAAGGGAAAGATAATCTGCTTTGTGGAGGTTCCTCAAGGCAATCGCAGAAGACTATTCTCCTCCAATATCAATAAAACATACAGGCGATACATTACACGATCCATGTTTGGTGGTGGCACTCTGAATTTAATGCATTATGGCTTGCTCTTCTGGGTTTTGATTGGATAGATTCATATTATTTTGCTCCTCTCTCTCTCTCTCGCTGGAGATGAATGATAGTCTCTGTGACATGTTTCCAGAACGCTCTCGTCTTCCCCCTCCCTTCCTCTTCCCTCTCTCCGTGGACCCCAGCCCTTGGCACTGGCAAACTCACTGGTCATCTGCACCACTGGGATAACAGGGGGACGGAGGGAAGGGGTGAATTTGAGACACAACATATGTTATTCGCCTTTTCCAATAGTGGGGATGCCTCGCAGGGAAATTTGTGCTATCGCATTATGACACCGGAAAATGAAAGAGGCACCATTGTAGCCCCAAGATGGAGGACAAGACAGCCAGAAATAATATCTAGAATGTAGACGTTGGGGGCCGGTGACAGCCTTGGACTTGCACGGAGACATCACAAATAATATATCTGACTTAAACTTCAAGAAATATCATAGCAGCGAGAGATGGGGAGAGGGTGGGGGGGGGGCAATGCTCCTGTTTGTGTCTGCTTGGAGTAAAACAAAGAACGAGGGAGGGGAGGGGAGGGGGGGAGAATTATAAATTGAGTTGTGCTTTTGTTCTGCTTCGCTCTCCTGTATCTGTCATTTTGAATTTGTACATGGATAAAAGAAAGGGGGGGGGGGGGGGCAAAAAAAATTGCATATCAATATGAGCGGGAGAATAATAGATGATGTAAGGTTTTGAGATAGGGCTGTAAAAGTGCCTGGGGGCGCGTATACGTTCTTTCTACCCCAGCCCCATTCAGCCACAGTTTGCTGCCAGATTGTCACTGTTTGCTATTCTTAGTGGTCGCAAAAAAAAAAAAAACAGGGGGGGGAGATTAGCCCACTTAACAAATACAGACATGGCTCTGCACGACAACAAAATTACCGCATCATTTAAAGCAAAGCAGCGCAAATTAAAAGCACAGGGCCATCATCTATACCCAAAGCATATAAATAAATGCGGTAAATATGAGCAAATATTGTCACATTCAATTCTGTCTTCACCCGAGAAAAACTATAGTTCTAGAGTTCACAAAATGACATCGATACGTGTGTGTTTTGCTGGGGAGCGTGGCACGATGCCCGCATAGGAAAATCCTCAGTGCACTTTTTGTGCACTCCCTGAGTTAAATTAACACTGAGGATTTTACCGTGCATATACTTAAGACCACATGGGCTTACCACTACTGCACACATGTAATCCTTGTATTTATGCACATATGTAATCACATAGATACGACATACATAAGGTAGATGCAGGCATTTTGAGGATAATCAGTCGTAATCACCCCGATTCCCAAAACGTGGGGCATGATATATATAACCAGAAATTATTCATGCTCGCGACACTGGAATGCTTAACACTCTCATTGTGACAAGTAAGCTCATGTAACACCCATGGATTTACAATCACATAAACTATGCCCTTGTGCAAGCACTGTGTACCGATTTGGTAAACCTTCACAGCATGTGAGAGTATTCAATGGGGGAGGTCAGACGAAATTCAAAGATGCACACATGCGCGCACAAGTCTACTTTCCAATTTCAATGTACATGATGTTTATGCTGTACATGTCAGTGTCTCGATGTAAATACTGGTAAGATGGGATCAAGAGCATTTTTTACAAAACGTGTGTGTGTGTGTGTGTGTGTGTGTGTGTGTGTGTGTGTGTGTGTGTTTGTGCGCGCGAGCACATGCGCATCTATGCATGTATGTGTGTATATTATCAACCGTTCCAGACCACGACTGGAGCAGCATCAAAATACAGACAGGAGGTCCCCCACGCGGGGACCTTTTAAACAAGCAACACACAGAAGCGTATAACTGTATATTTACTTGTGGCAACGAAAGAACAACCAGGTGTTCTCCGTCATGGCGATTTCAGAGCAAATTCGACTATGTTAGCAGGCCCTTGGCCTTCAGGGAAATAACGGCTAATTTTTAGTCTAAGTCTGGTCACCATCCGTGAGTCCTTTAATAACTCGATCCTCTACCATAATACCTCGTCCCCGACTTAAGACAAATTATGGACCTGAGGATAACACGGTTATAAAAAAGGCAGGAGGCAGAGGGGCCCCCTATGCTCACTGGCCAGCTTCAACAGAAACATCCACTTGACCTTCACTCAGTCAAGCGTCCCCACTGAAACAACCTATCCTACTCCTCTGACTAGAGAATATGCACTGAAGCTCATATGTTATACCAACCCATTACATCCCTATGGCCTGCCACTCAGAACTTCACTCACTCTTAAGTCCAGTCACACATAGGGTCAATGAGCCAACACATGCAAACCTTATCACCCTTTACGCCACCATGCCAATCCTCAGTACAACCTCACAGCACACTCTTATTGCGAAAACAATTCAATTCTCACAAATCATTGCATACCAAACATTGCACTACCAAAAACATTCATTAACACATCACTCCCAACAAGCTCTGTATCAAACATTGGCATCAAACTTTGCATCAGTTACAAATCTCTACCTGTATGGGGTGTGTATTGAATATGTGTGTGTGTGCCGTGGTGCAGGTTCAAGATCAACTTACCAGCAGGGGCTTCACGATCTCTCTCGAAGACGGCCTAACCTGATATCGTTTGTTTCACTAACTAAGAAGAAAGGAGAGGCGGACTGGAAGGGACTTTTACACGCTTCTTATTTATTTACCAATATAGGCTTACTCAGATTCCAATAACAAAAAAGTTAAAAAGTTGCAAAAATTACAATCAAGTTTTACTTCATGTCATGTTTGATCAAAGATAGCAAAAGAAATTCAAGGCAGGCACTTAATCAGAAAATATCTGTTATCCTCCTATCATTTCCAAAAAATTGAAGTACACAAACTCAAAACCTGTAAAAAGTTTGAAAAATGCAAAGCTATTCTAAAATAAGATAAATCGGAGGATCTCTGACAAAAAGATTAATTTTAATTTCTCTGTTCATCCCCCCTTACAAGTAAATTTGGAAAACCCAAGTATTTAATATTACCTGCACAGTCTAAGACTGGCTGTGGATGCAAAGCAGGTTCCCCCCTATACACTATAGTAATTCATCTCTTCCCCTCTCAGATTCTAAGTTTTTCTCCGCAAAATAATATTCAAGCCCGGGGTGTTCAGCCTGCGTCCGTCCAGCCCGCAAAGGTCCAGTACAAAGAGGGCTGATCCTTTGTTCGGGCTCCGCTTTATACCCTAAAACCCAGACAGATGCCAGACGCTACCTCACAGGCACATCTTTGATCCTCCTCTTCATCGTTGCTAAACTAATATTTATTACCCATACAAGGCCATGCGTGAAGCTTTTCTAGCGAACACAGCAAAAATTGGCATTATAAATCAACTTCCCCTTCCTGCTTTTTGGGGTCTCACCATTACCCGGCATGACAGACATATGAAACCATGTGAACACTCGATATATCACTTGTCTCTCAGTCAGCCATGTCTGGTCAACAGCATCTCCCTTAATCGTTGCAATGCACGCACCTCACCCGCACATCTCATGCTATGCATTGAGCTCCGAGCTCACTCCCTCCTTGACAGGAAGGAAATGTATGCATCTTGGCTCGGTGACAGGAAGGATGAAAGGCCTCTTGGCTCGCATACAAAAAGTTAACACCTTACATGTGGTGGACAGCTGGGCATATAGAAAAGAAGGCAGTCTGCACAAAAGCATATCATTTGGTTGCATGCGAAAAGGATGTAAATCTGCCACAGGTTGCATGCGAACACAATGTAAATCTGCCGACATGCAGAAGTCATATATCTCCGTCCCCTCATGGAACAAAGAGCACAAAGTCTCACCACAAACGTCTCCACGCAACCTCGGCCCTCAAAACACCGAGCAATTTCACTCAGACTTTGCAGATCGACCAGGTTAAATGTAACCATTCTACGACTATAAAGACTATAGAACCCAGACCGGTAGAAAACAATAGATCCACAAGCCCAAACTCCACACTCCTCACAATCGCCGAAAATAGCCGATCTACAAGCCTAAAAACACAAATGATTCATTTCGGCGAAAAACAGCCGATCTACCAGCTCAAAACCAACCTTTCAGAATTATCTTAAGACCACACTACTTGAGGCCAGTAAGGTCACCATTTGCTAACAGGAGGAAACAACAATAATAATAACAATAATTAATTAAATTATTAATTTCCCACCAATAGCAAACAGGTGGAAAGAGAGCCATAAGGACCTCTCAAGCAGGGACATTATTCCTGCATTCCCCTGAATCATGACTTTTCAATGATTCACTTAACATTAAAAGATTAAATCTTTTTCTCGTGAACGGTATACTTAACTCAGACAAATACATTGTCGGTGCTTGCTTTAAGGACTTTCTCCTATTTTTTCTTTTATCGATTTTTAGCATTTTATCTCTTTTGTTACTTTGTTTTGTGCGGAGGCCTCCTAGCCAACCTCAGAGGTCAGCTAAAGTTTCCCTCCTACCAGGGCCTCTTGCTTTACTACTATTGTACTTTGTACATCTCTTCCCGTTACCTTCCATCAAAACTCCCTCGAGGCCCCACCCCTGAATTTCACAGGAATATTTGGCTTAACGCCATCAATCGGACCTAGGTAGGTTTTGACATGGATTGTCTATATTTAGGACATAGTCAACACCCTCTCTGGCAATTCATGTCAAATCCACCGTACATCAGTGATGGATGCCTCCCCGACGCTAGTAAATTCGAGGAGATACACCAAGCACTAATGCACAGCACACCTACAGAGTTGCGGCGTAATCAAGGCTCAATTGCTTCATATTCACAACCATTTGAAGTGTCACAGGCTCCCAAATTGGAGGAGATAAGCTACTTGGGTGAATAACCCCGAAGGAAAGACCATCTCCGTCCGCCTTTAACGACGCGGAGAAGACGTCGATGGCCAGACCCCCGGAGCCCTCATGATCACAAATTCCCAAGAACGCAGGGGTAAAATGTACCACCTTCCGCCAAGGGCCCCGACCATGGCAAAGACCCTCGAGGGGTCGAGAAGCACCTTCTCTAGAAAAACAAGATTGGTGCCCCAGATCCCACGAAGGTACATTACCTCGACTGCCAGGAACGAATCCACGACCCATTTAGAACTGAAGCATTGACCACACCACCTCCCTGTGGATGCAGATTATAGTCTTGCCCAAGACTGGTTGCACTTTAACGTCGTACCCAGGACGGAAATACAACCTTATATCAACCCCTATCCAAACAAGGCTAGAGCCTCAGCAGTGAGCCTCGCATGCACCACAGATGGAATTCGGAAGCATCCAAGTAAGTCACCTGCACTAACATAACAGGTTCATTACATGGAGACTTTCAACCACCACCATTAAAATAGAACTCATACCCCTCGTCACGAACCAGTACACTACATATGGAATCATAATCACAACATCAAAGAATAAAAATCACCACCCCTGTGAAAGAAAAAGGTTAGACTCCCCGCAACACCTGCAAAGGAAAAATCATTAGTACACACAGAATCATTACACTACAAATGTTTTTTTTTTTTTTTTTCTATTTTCTTTTACAATATGATTGTCTCTGTACTCCAGGATCTTCATGGTATTCACAAAAAGCGACGGAGAGTTCAACGCGCGCAAGTCAGAACACTGTCCAGGCAAATGAAGTCCCTCGACCCCAAAGTCATAGTCCCCATGTCCCTACGGGATCTTCTCCCAAACCATGTATTCAGATACTACATGTGGGTCATTCGGGTGCCAGCATGAGACCCATGCCCATCTGCCCTGGGGATGTTTCATCATGAGATAGTCACATTGTGTCACCCCTCCCCACTCGCTGAGAAATTTCCTGGGTGTCCACTTTATCACCTTGCTCCAGGCCAGCAGACCTGGGGCTACCTTTCTGCCTACTTGGTCCCCGGCACTGCACTCTAGGGTCCCATGCTCAACTCTGCCGGCATATGGCGATCGCTCCAGCGACCCCAATCCCGCGAAGGCCAATGTTTGATTGGCACAGGCGTCGAACAACTTATCCACAGGAACATAGCACCGGTGTTTATCGTAGAATGACAACCAGGGCCCCACTACCAACCGTGGGTCTGGACCCTCAACATCATCCGGCGGCATTGTCTGAGGGTCCGGTCGCCTTGGGCTTACCGGGCCCAAAGTAAGCGGTCTATACCTGTTCCCTAGGGAACGATACAGACTCGACATGTTCATCGGCATATTGTCCTGTTCATCTTCATCCGAACTCCCACCCTCAACGTCAATGTCACTCTCGCCTCCCTGAGACATCTCCACCTCCCCTTCACCCGCAACAATAGCCTCCTGCAGGCGTGGTCGCTCCTGCTCAGATCCATTGCGGGCGTCCATCCAAGGGTCACCCCCCCGTCCGTCTCCTATCTCCCCCAGATGTGGAGGACTAACGTCAAGCGGCACACAATGTTCGCAAACACACCCCCCTGGCTTAGGAGAGCCAGCCTTGGGCAAGTCGGACAAGTCCATTACTTCTAAGGGCCCAGGCATGGAAATGTCAGGGGGCCCAAAAGTAGGCGACAAAGAGGCAGGAGAAACAGCAACAGGGGAGAGAAAGGGAGACATGGAAGATCCATGGATCAATGACTCACTTAAACGTATTGAAGATGTAATCTTATTTTCCAGCTGGATAGTCTCATTGCGTACAGCCTTGCTGCGGATCACCAACTCTCGTAGTAACTCGTACTCTCTTCGGGTGTGCATGGGTGAGCGAGATGGAGAGTAGTCCGGAGTTGAAGGAGAGTACGATGGGGATTCGGCTGCTCTAGCCGAGGCGCCCAGAGACATAAGCGAATAGGCGGCTGACTCTGCGCCGTCATCCATGCCCGGGGACGGGGATCTGGGAGGAGCATATCCCCCTGGTGTAGGAGAACAGCATACAATCTCCCTCTCTCCGGCCTCAATCCGAGGGCTTTGAGTGTAGGATGATCTGGAAGAGTGCCTCGATCTGGGTGAACCGGATACCGTAGCAGAAGGGGAAGCGGCTGGAGAACAGGACGGGGACTCAGTACAATACAGTGATTGTAATTGATCCGGGACCACCGGACACACTGGTATCATGCTGCCCGGATCCGCTCCGACCCGAGCCTCCACGGGACCCCCAGCTGGCTCCAGCCTCCGGAACGGTTCGCCACCTCTTATCTGCACCACCTGTATATTGGGCACAATCAGACCACCCCCCCCCATTAAGTCTTGTCTTGGTTGCCTGGGGACAGGGTAGCAGGCAGCCGAGCCAATCCGAACCAGGGATCTCACGAGATTTGGCTCCCTCATCTGGGAATCCAGGAGGGCGGTGACCTCAGGGCCGGTCAGAACTCGTTGACCCGGTTCCAACACAGGAAACGGTGAGCGGACGACCTCAAATCTCCCTGTGGCACCAAATCCCTCTCTGGTAAGTTCCCGTTCATATGGCCCCGGTCGTCTACCACGCCTATCACCAATGATCGGAGGATTCCCGGCAAGTCGCCACATCTTCAACGTGATGACGTGCTCTTTCGGCGGTGTTGACGGTCCCGGAGGTGCTCTAGTCCATAGCAAAACAAACAAAAGAAAGATGACAGGCAACGACAATCGAAATTCGTAACCTGTTAGTCGTGGGTGGTGAGGAGTTTGTCAACACCCCAGACGGAAAAAGTTTTCTAAAACCAAAAAACCCCACCCCAAACAAAGTATCAAATAAGCAAAAAACCTGGTTCGTGACATAAGACCCTTTTTTCTTTTTTTTTTTTTTTTTCTTAATAAACCCAAACCCTGTGTTACCCTTACAACCTCCAGGTCAGTCTACTGACTCTGGGTACCTACAATTAGAACAAGGTTGCATGAACATGTGGGGCCGAGCCGTCCTTTCTCTAGGTTCACGGCGAAGGAGCTGTCTGCCCTCGGTAAGCCAAATGTAGGCACAGATCAGATACAGACTAGGTCTAAGGTAAGGGAACAGGGCTTCAAATAATCTCAAAATCACTATACCGAGTGTAAAACCCGTTAGGGATTTCACAAACTTCTTCATCGTACGCTGGGCCGCCCCATTCACTTCATTTACTACTATGGCCCACATTATGACCAGAGCAAATGCCATAATCAGGCAGTCGGACAAGGCCACGGCGATAGCATAGGATGAAGAGACATAACGCAGTTTAAGGATTGAGCAAATCATTCCCATAAAACTGCCTCCAGTTGTCAGTATCATAAAGGTGTAACTCCCTATATCCATGCAGGCCAGGTAAATTGGTAATACCCAGCCCGACAGAGTCAACACCCCATGGTACCCCCGGTACATATTTACCAAAATATACAATGATCCCAGCGTTAAGCCACGGATCAAAGGGTAACCCTGTTTTTGAGTTAACCATAGCAGCATTATAATGGAAGAGATGGATTGGCTAGCAACCTTTTCCACCCATGGATCGCAGGTGGTGAAATTCCCAACCGGTGCGTCCCAATACTCACTGTTGTTGGTTGCAGGGCTCTCCGTCATCCTTAATCACGGAATTAGTGATCAATGAGACCGTTTATGAGACTCCGTTCTCAACCAATCAACAGCTAGGCTTTACATTCGCGTAACTATCAACCTCTATATTTGCCGGTTTTATCGTACAACTATCAAACTGTTGTACGGTAAAACAGCTTCTTTAAATGCACAGGAAAATCCTGTATATATACAAAAGACTTTAAGAAAAGCAAAAGTGTGACTTCCCTTTGGATCAGTCACTCCTCGGAGAGAGGCTCATCCAAAGGTTTGGTACAAGGAGTAAGATTCCCCCTAGATACCATTTAAAAACAGCATTCCCCAGAATGACAAATCTCATCTCTGAAGGGAAGACAGAGAGGAAAATTTCAAAAAAAAATTAGACTACCTGTCCGTTGCCCTTGTCAGTAAGGTCCAGGAAATTTCAGAAAAATGGACTGCTCGTCGTATTTGGAGGCAGTCCACACTATTATCTCCACTTCTTCATGGGTCGCGAGCCACGAAATTTTAAGGTGTGCCACTTCGTCAGGATAGTGGCGTGACAGTACTACCAGGTCAATTTCCCTTCGATTCGTCAAAAAGGCCGAAAAAATCTCAAAGAGGACCACGTCCGCCACTATCTCCCGGGCGTAACGGAGCTGCCTTTGTTTAGCCTCGACTGTGGTGTATTGAACCCCCTGAAATCGCCAGATCCCCAGATCTACAAGGCGAGTAAACGCCGCTTCCTTGTCCTGCATATGACAGACCTCAAGGTATAGCTCGATAATTAGAAAAATTGGGTAACACGTAAGCAAAGAGCAAACAACGCCGATCCAAACTTTGAAATAATTAGGGGCGATTAACACCACCCAGCCGCGCAAGCAAACAGTAAGGATTAACAGGACCTTATACATTAGAGACTACGAAGACAGAGCTGCTATAGAGGTGGGTTCCTCTTTGTAAGAGAGATCCGGTATGGCTCGACTTCAGCGCGCAGAGTGAGCTCAGAAAGTACATACTGTACCCTATACCAGGTCTTACTCGGAGGCCCCACCTCCTCTCCTCCACAGTGCATGCAATTCGCCGCGCCTCGTGGCAGCCCCATCTCCATTTCCTCTCCCCGCTCTCGGCGGGTTAGACCTAGGTCTCAAACAAAACACACAAAGCTTCATCAAGGTAATGAGGCAATATTTTATCAGCTTAAAGCATATTATTAAACATATCTTTACAAAAATACAAATCCCTTTTAGGATTCTCCCAACCACGTACCTTGCTAGAGGTAACAAACCCAGCCTATGTAGAACTCCCACCACAGTGGCGATAAAGATTATTATAATTACTGGGATTACATATTTTAGCCACCAAAAATATCCGGTGACCCTATTACTTACTTCAGCCACTGCGTCCTCGCCCCAGGTTTTAACAGTGTTCCATATTCCGCCCACGGCCCCTCCCAATATTTTATTTACTGGGGGCTGATAGGGACGGCCATTTTCTGCACCCGGTCCGCTTCCTTCTCCATCTGCCCCGGCTTCTGGGGGACCTCCCAAGAACCCTCTTTTACAGTTCTGAGTCTGGGAATAATCTATCACACTCCTCAAGCTATAAGGCCAGAACAATTTCATATGGTACCCTTCAAAATCGAATATCGGCTCGGGCATTCCCCATGGGAGCCTTACATCAAGACCGTGGATCCGGGGATCCTTTTCGGTCAGGGTTTTACCTATTTTATGAGGTTTAACATGACACACTATCTCATGGATAAAGCTCGTCCGCGATATCCTCAGCTCAGACGGGGAAACTACTTGAAACTCCGTCCGAGCCTCTGGATAAGCGGAAGAACAGGCTTCCCCACTAATCTCGGTGCAAAGTTTCCCAGATTTCTTTATCCAGGCATCATGTCTTCTGTGAAATTGACTTTCAAATCTGGCGTCAGGATGTGAATTCACATTTTCCATATACTTGGGTACTCGGCCAAAATAGGTGTGAGCCATAACCCACAAATGGTTGCTAGCGTTCCTCGGGGGTGATCTATCAAATATCTCTTTTATCACTCGGTCAAAGTTATAACCAATGAAAATCTTGTTTGACAGATCAAATTTTCTAAGCCAGTTCATTTCTCTATTCGCTCTCCTGGCTCTCATCAGAGTACCCCAGGAGTACGAATCTTTATCATAGCAATACTGAAAATCATCAGCCTCTGAACAATATTCTCCATCATAGTAACCATACTTTACTCCCTCAGCTCTTCCCTTGGGGTGGGTCATAGTGGCTCTCAGTCCTAGAGCATAGTATATAAATCGCTTATCATTTTTTAGGAAAGTTTTGGCTAGTACTGGTGGCGGCGCTAAACACCCCACGCAACCTCGAAGTTCCACCGAGGGAGCCTGGTTGGAATCGTAGGTTCGGCTTCTTTTAATCAAATCATAAACATGGCCAGTATGTAGAGAAGCCCACTGCTGTTTCAAGAACCGTTCTAGGACATGTCCCGCAGCGTCTTTAAATGTATATTTAGCAAAGCACGGTTGTAACAGTAAGGTTTCATTAGGCAGTAGCCCCATAGCATATAACCTATCCAATTTAGTGGGGCTGCCTGGTGTCACCTCCCTCCACAACAGGCTAATGTGATTAGAACCACAATCAGTTACGTCATGTTTGTCCAAATTTTCATTTTTATACTCGTTTTGCACAAAACAATACGGCCTTAATTCTTGCCAGGGCCGCCAGGTATCCCCGTATCGCTCAGCAAATTGTGGTCGTAACCTCTCATATTGATAGCTCATTCTTAGCTCGCGTTCAATCTCCTTTTCTCTTTTAACATGGGCCTCTAATAGTGTTTTGTCAACACACTTCAAGAAATTATTCATTGCTAGATTTCCGTCTTCCAAAAGCCATTCCTTATTAGCCATGTTACCAAAATTTGGGACTAGCATGTAATACACTTTCACTTTACCAATAGTCACATTTTGCAACCAATCTAATCCATAGGGGTAGCTGATCAATTTGTAACTATCTTCCAGAGCCTGTAGACCCCAAGGAAAGAATCTCAAACTGCTAGCATTTCGGGTGGTTACTCTCCCGAATAAGCGCTGTAACATGTCTGATAGAGTTTTGGATTGGTGAGCTGAGGTAGGCGAAAACGACCTCCTTCGCCTCTTGGTTTTATTCAAAGGAGTTACTTTAGACATATTGCCAGGGGTTCTAATTCCCGGCGAGATGGGTTCTATATTGTCCCAGACGGTGGTGTCTACAACCATAGGATTTTTATTTTCAATTCTCGGGAATATCTTATCCCACAAGGAGGATGTATGCACCCCGCCTGAAGGTGGCATGGCCAAGGTTGAGTACCGTTGGGGAATGCCAGTTGCATTTTTCAATTTAGTTATCTCAACTGCGTCCACTATACGCACTGATCTTAACGGGTCCAATTTTATCATCAGGGTCACATTCTGGAAGATGAGAAAGGTACAATTTCTAAACTGCTTGATGGGTCGTGTGACTACCGTAGAGTCCGCGGACCGATAAGCGGTCCAATTAGCTATAATTTCAGCACATATGTAAGTATCAGGTTTCGGCGGATACCATTGGTATGCAGAAAAGAGATGGGTCTGATTTAGATAGGTCCTGGGCAAGGACAGTACCACGGCGGGTTCTGTAGTCATTAGGTCAGGCATTATTCTAGCAAGGGCAACAGTATACCAAGACGTGTTACAATGGGTATTGTTTAGCAGGTGGTCTAGGTGAGAGCTGATTTCTGCCATCATCCTTTCCTCTGGCCCCATGGATACATTAGGCCAGATTCCATTGTCCAAAAAGGCAGAAGTATTGAAGGGATCTACGTCTAGCCCTCTCTCGGACATTTCTTCTATCATTTGCTTCCTATATTCAGGTATATGTTTATCCAGACAGTTCGTACCATTTTTGCACTCTTCGAAAGAACTAGTGCAAGGTAGGGGGAGAATGGTCCTGTATTCTTTAAGGGGAAAAGCCAATTTTTCTTCTACCATAGTTTGCCACACTGTCCATTCTCGCACTGTAAATTGGGTGTTCTGTGCATACAACATTATCACGGAAAATATGATCAAAGCACAGGTTAACAGGTATACTATACACAGGATGAATGATTTGGTGAGTTTATACTTTTGTTTCTTTCTGGTCTCCATAACCTTTTGTTCTAGGGCGGATTCGTTAAATCTGACTGGTAGAATCCCCGTAGGCAAGGTTGGGTCCGGCATCCTGATCCTTCCCCTCTTTAAGCCCCTGTGGAGGGAAAGAAGAGGAGGGTGAGGAGTGCCTTGGACCCCCTTCCAGCCCTCTGGAGTCTATTGATTAACTTATCCCCTTTCTCCCCAGAAGCCTCCACCTCTTTTTGGTGGCTGCCTTCCCCTTTCCAGACTGTTCTGGTTCAGTCGGAATAGGCTCACTATATACAGCCACTGACGCCGTTACCACTCGGGAACAGGCAGCCCGCAAAAGGGTGAGTCTAACGGTAAGATGGAACATAGCCCGCTGGCTGGCCTGAGGGCCAGTAAGAGATGCGGGCAGAGTTACCTCTTTAACCTGACAATCTTGTATCGCCGCCCTCCGGGTCGAAAATGGGGTCACCCAATCTATCTCCTTACCCTGAGGCCGCCTACCAAGCAGCTTTAACGTCTGCTTCTCGAAAGGACCACCCAGCATCTGTAGCAGAATATCCTGAAATTCAATTTCTTGTGGGGACTTTTGGTCCATTTGGGGAAACAATTTGTTCCGTGCTGGGTCTGGGTATAGTACCATGGAAGTTTCGCCCTTGACCCCCACTACACAACTAGCCCGGTTGGAACTAGGCTGACATATGGGGAACTGTCTCATAATCATTTTCTGCAATGGGGAATAAGTGTGACTTAAGTCAGGTGTGGATGTTGCCATCCCCAACGCGGTTGGTTCTCCACGGAACTTGAACCACTTTGTAGCCCTAGATTTCCTCCGGTAACCTAATTTTACCGTGTCAGGAGGATGCATGTCCCCTTCCCCACTCAGCAGCGACAAACCCGTCGCTATACCGAGCTTGGTGGCCTCGAGGCAGGGGAGAATCCCATCCACCGAGGCCGCACACTCGCACTTGCCTTTGAACCCCACTGGGTGGTCAAACCTGGCAATTAACATTCTCAGACCATAATCGGACACACAACGGCTGCAGAACATTAACCTGCAGTAGGGAGCCCCTTCTCGTGCAAACACACCCGGAGCCCCTACGGAGGAGGATGCACAAAACACTTCCTTCAGGTCACGTTTGTCCGCCATCCCCCGCCATATGCAGCTGTCCACTTGAATGGTGCATGCAGCGCATGATCCTGGTTCATACCTACGCCATCGTAATTTACCTATCTTTTCCCAGGTCTCCAAGAGGGAGCCCTGTTGAGCACATTTGAAGTTCTTTAGGCTTTCGCCAACCCATATTTTGTCCCCTGTGCAGTTGAGAACCCACACGGCTTTTGAGGAATGTATGTAGATATCACAGGGGTCAACAGGTGCGATAGGTGTCTCAGGGTAGGGGGAATCCATATTAGATTATTTTCCTAATCTGTCTAGGATGAGTCGGACCAAACCCTGACAGGTAGACCACGTTACCTTCCTGAAATAGAACCTCGTCTAGTCCTTCAAGCCGGGTCTTCAAATTCCCTTTATCGGGGTGAACCTTTCTCCTGGTCACCCACACTCGATCTCCTGGGGAGAAAGAGGGGGGTACGTCAGTGCGGTTCCTTTTGGTTTTTGTTTTATCTTTTAGCTTTGGTTCCTTTAAAAATGAATTTAAACGGGTCAGCTGTAAAGGTTCGTCCCAAGTATTGGGAGCGTTCTTAATGATCCACTCTTTGGCTGCTCGGACCGCCCTCTCTGCTACACCATTGGTGTGAGAAGCATATGGGATAGACCAAACCTGTTGCACTGAACAATCCGTTAAAACTTCATTAACCCATCTATTCTTGAAATGAGAGGCATTATCCATTCTCATAGATTTAGTTTTAGGCCATCGGCATAAGTGTTCACCAATACGTGCTGCCACTATCCTGCCATTGGCCGCCCGTAATGGATACACATTTTTATAACTAGAGCCATTGTCAGCTATAATGAGGAAATACCTATTTCCTAAACCCGTCCTTCGTGGAAAAGGACCGGCTACATCGGTGCTAAAATGAACCTCGGGGAGGTCGCACACGATGCGTAACTGCTCGGGCGTGGCCTTTTTGAACCCGTCCACCATCGCACACTGCTGGCACCTAGATCTCACTCGTGTTGTATGTGTTCTAAGTGTAGGTATTAGGACCTGATTTTCCGCCAAAAACCTGCGGATCTTATCATGTCCTACATGACCTAAACCTTCGTGCACCTTGGTTACTACTAGATAGGCTTGATCTATAGGTACCTTGGTGAGTGCATCAGTTCCCATCCACTCCGGGGGGAACACCAAAGAGAGTTTGGCCAGTTTGGGCCTTGATTGGGCCAACCGGTCCACCTCCCTATTACCATCATGGTCAAAATCTCTAGTCTCAGTGTGACTTCTAACGTGGACCCATTCTATATACATTGATCCACATTTTTCTGCTATTAGCCCCCACAAATGCGCGTGAGCTAATGGTTCACCTTTTACATTGGTGAATTCCCGCTGCTTCCAGTACTCTAATTCCTGTATGCCAGCTTTATAACAATAATCACTATCTGTCACTATCCTGAGACTAGAGAGATTTCTTTTCTTTGCAACAATCAGGCCTTCCAAAATGGCTGTTACCTCCGCTTGTTGCGCGGTTCCAGGGCAATGCCCTCTCCTTTTCACAATGACATTTCCTCCGTCATCTTTCATTATACAAGCCCACACGGCTTCTGTATCGCCCCCTTGCAAACTGCCATCTGTGAATATCGTTATCCCAGGTCTAGGCGGCTTCTTATCTAACATACTATGTTCCTTTTTAGGTTTTTTATTTACATGTCCCTCTACTTGGAACTCTACCAAAGGGTCACAAATCATAGATTGCCATTTTCCCCACCGAGACATCATGGCCTTTGCACCCTCCGTCGTCTGCTTAGTAGCCTCTTTGATGGAGTGAAAAGGGGTGTAAAATATCAGCTTCTTCTCGCCTGCCACTTCTCTCATAGCAGGCCAAAACTTATAAGCTAAACAAAGGTACTTTTCCTCGTCTGCATATTTGACTTCCGTAGAAGACCAAGTTTTCGAAAGAAAAAGACAAGGCTGCTTCGAGTTCAAGTTACGTGCCTCTACACCACCTCCTTTCTCTCCCATCTCTAAATGGGCTTCTAGAGGCATTTCCATCATTCTTTTTTCCAAATACCGAGCTGTGTTTATTACATGATCTTTCATTTCTTGATAAAGAAGTTTATCCTCTTCCGTTAAGCGGAAATTTGAGGGGGCATCCTTCTTTCGGAGTTTACCTTTTAATTTATGTAGAGGTGCAGCAACTTCACTCATTCTCGGGATATGATTGCTCACATATTCACAGGTTCCCAGAAAACGTTCTAAGTCTTTGGCTGTCGTGGGTTCGGGAAAATTTTCAATTTTCTGTTTATAAGCATCAGTAACCTCTTTGCCCCTAGGGGAGATCTTAAAACCAAGATAAGTCAATTCCTTTCTGCCTATTTCACACTTCTTCAAACCTATTTTAAAGCCTGCCCTAGTCAATCTAGACAACACTTCTTTTAAACAGTCTAAATGGTCATCTGGGTCGTCATGAGTGAAATACACATCGTCTATATAGACCTCCACAGGGAGGTCTATTAACGTGTTTACGACAGCGGCTTGGAAAACATTCGGGGACCCCTTAAATCCCTGGGGTAGAACTTTCCAGCAGTAAGATTGAGTACCCCATGTGAAGCACGTTTTTAATTGAGATTGATCATCTATTGGTATTGACCAAAATCCATTACTGAGGTCCAGACTGGTTTTATACTCTTTTTGAGGAATTGTTCTCATGGTTCTGGAGGGATTTATCAGACTCCGGGCATCCGTACATGTTCTCTTATTTAATTCAATCAAATTATGTACTAATCTATGCGTCCCGTCTGGTTTCGGAATTAACATAATTGGTAAATTAGTGGGGGGGTCATCTACTCTCATAATTATGTTCAATTCTTCCAATTCATTGATTGTTATGTCCAATTCCTTTTTTGCATGAGGTTTAATCGGGTATTGGCTTTGTCTAGGTGGCATACCACCCCTGATGGAGTGAGTGAACGCGGGAGCATACCCCACATCATTCTTGAACCGAGCGTATGAAATGTTATTTCTCAAAATGGCTTCCAATTTTTGTGTGTCAGGAAGGTCGGTTTTTTCAAGTTGATCACAAATTTGGTCATCAACATTTACCTCTTTGAGGTAGGCTATCTTTTGGCATAGGTGCAAGTCTTTTATTGCTATTAATTTGTCAGGGCCACAAATCCCCGTTAGACCCGCATTTTCAATTTCCCGCAATATCTTAGTACTTCCATCTGCTAATTCTACTAGAATTTTCTTTCCTGTCTCTGTTCCCTGTGAATGTACGGTTCTGTCAGCCCCGGTGTCTAGTCTATACATTTCTCCATTAAAATTTGCATACATCTTTCCTTCACTTTCCCAAGTAAACTCTTTAAGCAACTCTATGATTGGGCGGCTTGGTCCGTCTGAGGGGAACTTGGCGGTCTGTACTTCAGATCCCAGTCCTTCTGTTGCACCCAAAGATCCTGTTTCTCTGCCATAGTCATATTGATGTACGTACCGACCTCCGCCCAAGGTCTCTTGGGTATGTTGGAGTCTCGCTGGGGCCTGGGTTCGCTCTGATTCTGCCCCCCATTCGAGTACGGCCTCCTGGGGCCTCGTCTCTGATTCTGGGGGCGATCCTGAGGAGAGTCTTGGTCTTGACTCCTGGGCCCTGGTGTACTCGTCTGTGGGCCACCCCTGAGGCCTTTGCTCTGTGACTCCTGCGATGACTGTTTGTTCAGGTCTCGCCTCTGAGAGTCTGATGAATTCGTTGGCCCCGGGGGCCGCTTCTCGTTTTTTGTCTGTGAGGTTGGATCAGATTGGGAGGTTAGAGACTCTTCATTCTGAGTTTTCTGCCTCTTGAGGGCTCGGTAGGCATCATAATGTCCTACTTCATAGTCCCTCTCTGACCGCGTGTAAGATCTCCACCTGAGGGCTAGGTTTATTCCCTGTGGGAGATCTTTAATGAGCCTTTCCATGTACATGGGGTCTTCTGTCAACAGTTCAAGTTCCATCCTAGCCAAGCCTAAGGTGGTCTGTCCGCTATCGACGGCCCGCATTAACTTCTCAACCTTTTGATCTAATGTGCTCTGGCCAGGTTCCAGCCGGGTGGACGAAAGGATGGCCCATGGGGTGGTGCCGTTTGGTATGTTGCATCCACGTTGTAGGTTGAAAAACCCTATGCAAGCAGGGCTCGCCAAGATATCCGTGGAGACACCTTTGTCTCTACACCTGGTAAAGTATTCAGTGTCAGTTTCGTCTCCCTCACGGTTGGGAACTAAATATTTCAACTCCCGTGAGGCTGCAGCTCCCATTAGGGGGCTTGAAGCGCAAAATGGGGTGCTTGGTAACAAAAGGGAACTGGTCTCCCCCCAGATACCAGATGGTAGTTGAGGCCTGCTCCCCTGTACTGGGTTAGCCAGTGTGGGGTATTCACTGGGGTTTTCTACAGTCCGGGCATTACCCCGTACCGGATGAGCCAGGGACGGATATTCACCCATAGGAATCTCGGTTAGCCGAGTGGTACTATATTCCTGAGTTGGGACTGAAATAGTTAAATTTCGGGCTGGATAATTAGGATCACCAGGAGCATCTCTCCCCACGGAAAGACCTGCTCTGACCTCTGGAATAAGGTCGATGAAAGATCGATCGTTTCTGGGCTCTCGTTGGGACTCGTACCTGCCCCTGTTTTGAGGCGCAGGCCTTTCACGGAAGGCTTCCACGTCTCGGTCCCGTGCGATGTTCCCTTCCCTGAATGCATCATAACCAGATGCTAGATAAGATTGTTTCCAAGACGAGGGAAGCCGAGGTTGGCCAAGAACTTGATTGGCCGTTGGAGCAGCCTCTGTGACGCGAGCTGTTTCACGGGACACCCCGTACCATGGGGTTAAGTGCTCTTGTGGATTTGCCCCCCGATAATCCTGATCTACCTCTCTGCCAAAATCAACCAATGGGTTGAAAGGATAGCCGTCATTACCAAACCAAGTGGGTTCCCTCGCAGGGGGACAGCGAGGGTCATACTGCCGTCTAACAACTGGCCGAGACCGTGCATTTCTCCCCCGTACGATAGGAGCCAAGGTGGGAGCAAAGGTTACTAAGGGCCCTTGTCTTCCTGGAATGAAGCCAGGGCTGCGCTCCCGGTCTCGGGGCGTGGAAGTCTCATTTCCTGTCGAGACCGCCCGGGGCCGTAGACCGGAGGGCTCGGGGGCTCGTGGCCTGTCTCGGAAATCCTGAGTTTCCGGTGTGTATGGCCTCTCCACACGACCCTGGGACCCAGGTGTGAGAGGTCCCATTCTGAGGTTCTGAGGCTCACTAGGGTGAGCCCTTTCTGCATGCCCCTGGGGCTCATATGAATGCTGGCGTGACCTGACAACGGGAGTGATCTGGGAAGGTGACCATTCGGTGATGTCGGGAGGTCCAAGTGGGTCCGCTCCCGCAGATCGCCCTCTCGGGACAGATTCCCTAGTGGGACTAGGGTGTGGGGTTTGGTTCCTAAGAGGACGTCCCACACCCCTCCCTCTCTGGGAAAGATCCACATATGTCCCCTCACTGCCCGCATCCTCATTTAGAGACCCCAGCCAATCTGCATGGGCCTCAGCTATTCTCTCTTTTAGATAGGCTTTTAACACTGGAGTATCCACTAGGATCCTCATCAGAGGCTGGCAATTCTCAAACTGGAGAGCCAGCCCCAAGCCATCAATCAGTCTTCGGGCAGACATGCCTTGGTAAGTTTTCCCCTGTGTTCGACACCTAATGGTCATTACTGGAGTTAACTCTTCCTCTGCCCATCCCAGGACAACATCAATTAATTCTCTCCAAACTTCGGCCAAGATCTCGGGGTGAGGAGGGTCGTTTCGGCCAAATCTTGTGGCTGACAGGACCCCATGGCCAACGGAGGTGTATAGCCGGCCAGCTAATTCCCCGGGGTACAGGTCTGCGACTTCTCCTGCCCTAAGAAGATGATATTGACCTTGGCCGTGTCCGTCATTCAGGGAGGCCATGTGTTGGGCCCTGGTTCTCCTGGCATGGGCTCTTCCCAAGAGTCTCCTCACCTCTGACTCGTGGTCCTCATTCTCAACCAGATTTGGGAGATGTAAGGTCAAGAGCGGACCCTGACCATACTGAGGATCCACCTGGTCCGGGGCTTGTACTTCGACCAGGAATCTGGTCCTCCCAATAGTTAGGACGTCTTCTTCCACATGGATTGGAGCCGAGTCGCCTCTTAAGGTTAAAGCAGACAAATCTAGGCCCCCCTGTTCTGGTGCTGGGGGTAGGTGATGAACCGGAGCAGAGCTCGGAGCGGGCTGCACAAGGCCTGACAACTGGGGACCGGCCTGATAAGAGACTCTTCGGCCAAGAGTAGGAGTTCGAGTTTGGGACCGTACACAGTATTCATAAAAATAAGGCTCACGCACACCCAACATTATGTTCAAGCGTTGCCCGTGTTCGGCCCAGGAACCCATAAAGGCCTTCATAGAGTCAGCCTGGGAATAATTAAATATCCCACAGCCAAACGGAGTCATCACTAGATTCTTAACATTGAGTCTTTGGCTTAATTCAGAGGCCCTGATCATTACATTGTCATAAGCTTGCTTAAGGACCACAGTGGCATTTTCACCCTCGGTATCCACTCGTGGGTGCAAGACGACATGTAAGATTGCTCTGATGTTTGGATTACGGCTCTGGGTGGTTACTATCACTTGGTTTCTCTCAAAAGGTTGCTGATTTTCTGTGCGCAACCGAGTCGATTCAACCTGCATCTCGACCCCTGCCATTATGCTAAGTGCATATGCCACCCCGCCACCATGAGACAAATCGTCATTGGCGGGATTCACCATCATGCATGGACGTCCGGCCAGGAGCGATAATTCAGCTTGGATAATTGAAAGCCTCCCCTCCCCTTGTAAATCAGCTGCTCTGATCTCCTTCTGAGGGAATGGGAGGAGAGGCTCAAAATCAGCGTGAAAATGATCAGGCGGTGTCATATTTATTTCTCCAGCCGGGGACTCCCCACCTCCTGGATACGGAGGGGGGTTTCTACCCTCTATTCTGTCATCATAAGTTTCAGCATAAGCGGGCACCTCCCTATAGTGGGAGAAAGCCTGCCCCCACTCTCCCGAGCTCCTAGCTCCCTGAGGGGCATTGGGAGAGGGTCTTTCTAAATCTTCATCTTGTATGGAGCCAAATTCGGTCTCTACCTCCTCGGCTCCATCATAGGTGTCCCCGTCAGCCATGTGCGCGGTTCTTCCTTCCATTCTATATATATATATATATGTTGTCTATACACGCATATAATTCTGTCTCAATACACGTGTATAGCTCCACACATACAAAATACTCCTTAATACATGTAATTTTATTTTCTATAAATACATGCCCTAGGCTTCCCCGTCAACCATGTGATCGGTTCTTCCTTATTTTATACACACATATAGGGTTTTCTATACACGCATATAAGTCTGTCTCAATACATGCATATGGTTCTACACATACATATACTCTTCCATGCATGTATTTTTCTATACATACATGTCCTAGGTTTCTCCGCCAACCACGTGCACGGGTCTTCCTAAGTATATATATGTATATATGTACGCCGATTTGGGGTCTGCCCACATATACACATATATATCTGCCGCTACAAAAATAATAAAACTTTTTGGTTAGGGTTTATGCCTTTTATGCAAACAGTATGCAATCGTCCCTTGGTTCCTAGATCTTTCTTTCCGCGCTGAGAGATCAATTCAACTAGATCGTCACCTCGTTCCACATCACGGTGCGGATATAAATGGTGCAGGACGGGGGAGTTTAGCCGCAATTAAACTTAGGGCTAAAACTCACCAAGCTTTTATTTCAACAACCTAGGCATCTACCTCGCCTACGGGCAGCAACACATCTAATTTTCACTATTTCCACTCAAACGCAAAACCTCGTTTTGAGTATAATTTTCTGTCCAACTGGCCCAGGTTTAAACACTACAAACCACGTTTTCCTCCCATTTTAAACAGGCAATTTCCTCTCCAATAAGAGGAGTGGCTGGATTTTTAGAGGAGTTCTACTAGCCTTAGTTCTTGTAGGTACTGGTTCCTAAAAATTGAACAGAGCAAAAATTGTAGCATATCTCCATTAAGCCACTGTGGAATAATCCATGATTATGAAAGATAACTGTGTATTATTATTAGTGCAACAGCAATGTGCTTTTATTGTCCTGCAGGAGTTAGCAAACATGTACTGTTTGAGTTGAGCCTAGTGGTACAGAGTGGGCAGAGGCAGGCTCCCTGCTGTGCTCCTGAGCTTCAAAGACTTCTTGCATACCAGAGACAATAGGCCTTTGTGTGGAAGATAGGGAACAGGTCTCGCTATCAGGTGGTGGGTTTCTAAACAAAAGAGATAGCAACTCCGAGCGGGGGAGCTCTGAAGAGAGTGTGACAGGAAGCGGCAGGCAATCGCAAGGCTTTGTGGGTAAACAGAACTTCCGGTTGCTTGAACCTCCCTGAAGGAGGGCACTGTGTGAGAAGTTTATAAAGGAGCCTGTCTAGGAACAGACTTCAGATTCTAATAAGTAACTATGCCATGGGTTGTCCCTCGAATATGGGTTCTTGAGTGACCCATTGACCATCTGGAAGAGAGTGGAAAGTCAATAGTAAGTAAAGCATTGTAAATGATTGTATGTTTGATGTGTTCATAATGGGATGAAGTCATATCTTAATACTGTGAATGTTCTGTGCTTGTTTCTCTCTTACCAGGTTTTATTACCTAACTATTTACCTAAATGTATTGTATGTGTTATTAGTAAAATAAATCACCTTAAAAGACATTTGGTACGAGTAATGCCTTAGACTCCTCTCTCTCTCTACCCTTTCATTTGGGCTTAGTAACCGTTGTTTAACTCTGCACAAAGCAGAAAACTAGGTTGGCTATAAAAGTGAACAGTAATAAAACTATTCTTATGCCCCCGGAGGAGGCATTTTGAGTCAAAGTAGAATTACCTAGATTAAACTGTAGTGTCTCTTAAGAGAGACATCTATGAGTTAAGTTGATTACCGTGTTATCATAGGGATAACACAGTAATTAAACTACCGTAATCTCCGGAGGAGATTAGCTAGAGTTTAAGTGATTAAACTGTAGTGTCTCTTAAGAGAGACATCTATGAGTTTAAATTGATTAACCGTGTTATACGTGGTATAACACAGTAATAAAACTACTGAAAGTCTCCGGAGGAAACTTATCTGAGTTTAGTAATTGGAACTCTGCTTGTTACATGGTAATAAGACTGTAGTGTCCTCGTGGGGGGCATCTTAGAGTTAATAAGCGAATGACACTGTGTTTGAACTCCGCTTATTACAGAGTTATTAAACTATTAATGCCTCTGTGGGAGGCTTTTCTGAGTTTAAAGCGTTTAATTACGCATTTATTAAACTAGGCTGGTTTTGAATAAGGCCTTCAGAGTTTAAGTATTAATTACCTAGTCATTAAACTAATAGATTCTCTTAGAGTTTAAGTGTTACACAGTAATTAAACCACTAGTGTGTCTGAGAGGGACAACTAGTGTTGGATGAATCACTTGGAAAAGTTATAACCCGTGGTAGCCTATGTAATAGCTAGATAAGTATTAGGCCCTTGAAGCGGATGGTATGATTGAGTGATTTTTGTGTGGTTGTAAAGATATGACACACTAAAAGTAATTGAATTATGCGTGTTATATAAAGAAATAACAGTATAAAAACTCCTATAGCAATAGGAATGAAAACACACTGTCTCTTTAAGATGAGAAGTGAGTTGTAACAAAGTATTTATTAGCCTGGTTATGGGACAGGTTTAATATAGGTTTTATCAGCACCAAAGGTGTCAGTGTGGGGCTGAGAGGGTCTCAAACTAAAACAGCCTGCAGGAGTAATCGAATCCACGGAGGACAGGAGTCGCGGAGCCGGCGGAAAGGACGGAGACAGCTGTTGCTTGAAAAGGACAGCTACTATTGTCGAGACCGTACGGGCGCTACCGTGAGGAGCCTACCGGGAAGAGAACCAACCAGGTTGCTATGAAACAAAGCCCTACAGTTTGCGAAAACTGTGGAGAAAAGACTGTAGATTTGAGGATGCTGCGTGCTAACAATTCTATTGTCTGAGATACCGTTAGTGTAGCAAAGCTAGCGCGGGTTACTAAGGGGGTTATATTAGCACAGAAGAGGCTAGTTAGCTCAGGTAACAGCCACCGCTAGCTTACAGTGCTAAGCTAACTATTCCATTGTCTAGCACAGTGCTAAGCTAACAGCCACTCAGAGGGGGTGGGGGTTGCTACCAGCTAACTTTCCATTGTCTAGCATATTAGTGCTAGCTGCTAGCTAACTGCCATTATTGACAGAGAGGTGATTGTTGCCCCTGACCTGGGTGGTGGGGAGATACAATTAGCATTCTCTTTGTTTACCTGGGAGACAGAAAGTCTGTCCCCCCTTTGTTTACTGATAAGGGTTGGGGGAGGATTCTGCCAGTGTAATACACTGTTTAACCAGACTGGATGATAGACTGATACTGTGAGTAACTAGATGATTAGTGTACAAGAACAGGGGATCAATGGTAATCATTGTGGGTTAAATACTAGAATGTACATTGGTAGAGCAAAATATATCCTATCCAGTATTAATTAACAAAATTAACTAATGTAAGTAGACCATTAAAAGGCTTCTTGCGTAGAATGCTAATAGGGTGGGTACTATTACAGGTTAAACACAGTGTTAATTAATTATTGTTGTTATATAGCTAAAGGCTGAAACAACACTGTTACTTGCTAAAAATAACTGACGATTACTGTCACAGCCCATTGAATTAAGACTAACTAACAGACCTTATACCCAAACAAGGGAGATGGAAGTGTTAGCTGAGTTAATAGGGAAGTGTGAAGCAGCTCAAGCAGTTTTTAGGAGGGAAGTAAAGTTTATTGTCCTGCTGGATTTACCAAAAGAAAGGGCGGCAAGGGAGCTAAGAGCCGAATTAGCTAGATTCCTTAAGGTTGTTACATATTCTATCGCCATACTAGAAATTGATGAAGAAAGTTCATCTGAGATCTGCAGGATGCAAAATGACTGTTGCCAAGAGTTTGACGAAACATTGAGGCAGGTCTGGTTTGAAGCGGCCCAGGAAGAATATGGGTCCCGCTTCACACATCCCAAAGTGAGTGAACTCCCTGCTGTGAGGGTGGGGGGTAGAGATGTCACACCTACAGATGGACCAGCAGCTGCTGCCACGGTGGCAGCCAGGAGAGCAGCTTCGATGGACAACGCGGCGGAGGGATATCTCCTCATGACGACACGCTGGGAAAGCGCAGAGGACGTCGCTTCCAACCCACTCTTCACGACGGAGGTTCCAGAGGACGTCACTTCCAACCCACTCTTCACGACGGAGGTTCCAGAGGGAGCCACTAGAAAAGCTGAACCTGGGGACGAGACGCCTGCGGAGGAAGCCGAGAGGGGTCGACCAGAGGGAGCCGCTACAACGACGGAGGTCTCCACGGACCCACTCAACACAGAGGGGTGCCAGCGACTGGAGGTCACTGAACCAGGAGAGACCCCATTCCACGCTGCGATCGAGAGAGCAGCCGCAAAGGTGCCACTGGCGATCGAAAGAGCTGCTCCTGCGGAGGCCGCCGGGAACGCGGAGGCCGAGAGGGAGGTTCCAGAGGGAACCAACGTCGCAGATGAGCAGACCGCCAGGGAGGCCGCTTCAATGGACGTCGCCACGGCGGAGAAAGTCTTCACCAACCCAATCGACGCAGAGGAGAGCCAGTCACTGGAGGTCGCTGAACCAGGAGAGGAGCTGGCGAAGGCGTCAGTGGACGCCACTGCTGCGACGGACGTCGCCGCCAGCCCACTCAACATGCAGGAGAAGAAGGGATCCGAGTCGCCTGGCAAGGGTGGCGTTCGCTCCAAGCTCCCGTCGAAGAAAGGTGGCAGGCAGATGGCCCAAAGCAGACCAGTCAGGCCTGTCAAGGGTGGCGTTCGCTCCAAGCGCCCGTATAACCAAGGTGGCAGGAGGCAAGCCGGAGGCAGATCGGTCGGGTCTGTCCGAAAACGGGGACTGGGCGCCAGACCAGCTCCCCCAAAACCCCTCAGAAAGAAGTCTGAGTGGATAAATCTTGGCATCCGTGCGCCTGCTCGGAAAGAGAGGGGCGGATTGCAACGTCGGGTCCTTACAGTTCTGACCGCCAAAATCCAAGCAAAGAAAGTGCTTTATTTTGGTGGGGCTGTAACTAGAAAAAAGAAGGTGAAGATTAAAGATAAACTATCCCTTCTCCACCCCTCTGCGGGGGGGGCTGAGAGGAGCCCCCAGAAGGGGGTTGGTTGGATTGCAGTCCCACTGGTGGCCAGAAGAGTGCCATCAGACGGTATTGCTGCTGCTGAAGAGACAGCTGCAGAGGAGATCCACCCAGAGGGCGCCGCGGGGGACGTGACGGTCGAAGTAGAGACGCCTACGGAGAAAGCCGAGGGGAAGACCGACACCAATTCACACACCGACATCACATCACTGCAGAGCGTCATGGCACCACCTAAGAAAGGTGGCCTTTGCCCCGAGCCTGTGGCCCTGTTGGGCCAAGGTGGGAGGTCAGTAGCAACGAGAGCCAGACCAGTCGAGCCTGAAGCCCTGTTGGGCCAAGGTGGGAGGTCAGTAGCGACAAGAGCCAGACCAGTCAAATGCGATTGTGCAAACTGCAAGCCTCTTGACCTCCTGGAAAAATGCAAATGTGAAACCTGCAAGCCACGTAAACCCTTCGCACCAGCCCGGTGGGTCGTAGGGAAATTGCGAGGGAAGAAGGAAAAGGTGAAGCAGAAAGGCACTGTCCCACCACAGTCATCAGCGCGGGCTGGTGGTGGGATTGCAGTTCCACTGGTGGCTGGTGGTGCCAGCAAAGTGACACTGACGAACGAACAGGCTTGACTAACAGGTCTATCCAGTTATTAAGCTGTGGACAGTGGTACGCAGTGCGGACAATAAGCGAAAAAGATGCCAACGTGGTGTCTAAAAAATCGAAATGTCTTATTTGAGCGACTGTTTACTTAGGAATTTCGAGAGATATTGTGTAAATGAATGTATCATTTGTAGTGTTTGAGATATTACCAGAAGAAATAACTTGCATAATGAAATGTATTAATTTACTGCCGACAATATGCCACTAAGTCAAATGCAACAATAATTTGGAAGGTTCTTCCATAACAACAAAATTATTCAGTACTGATGTGGACTCATGATCTGAGCAATCAGGCCCTTTGGAATTACTAATTTGTTGATTGTATAAAAAGCATTTTGGGATGTGGACTAGAGGTTTAAATGCAGAGTGAAGTTTCTTAAAGGTAAGATTGTAGATCAGCCATTTTAAAATCCTTTAAAACCTTTAACCAAGTTACTATGTCAATTGTCATGGCAACATGCCCTAAATAGGACATTGACTTACTAGGGAAAAAAGTGGGAGAAGAAAAGTTTTCCAAAACAATTTGAATTCCTAAAAGTTTGAAAATGACAAATTGAGAAAGTTAAGTTGAACTGTAAATTATTCCAAAATATGGGTTTAGAGCCACTTAAAGACAATGTGTGATAATTGTGTTGAGAATGTAACCTGTATGAGTGTGGGATCAGAGCAGTTTACAGAGATGAAATCGAACTTTTCCGCCATACTTTAGCCAATTACTGACCTAAGCCATGATTTAAGAAGCCAAAAAAGCTCACAGTGAAAGGGTGGTAGTAGAGGTTGGTTGTGAGAGAACTGAACAGGGTTCAGTTATCACAGGTGGCAGGTGTGGAATAATCCATGATTATGAAAGATAACTGTGTATTATTATTGGTGCAACAGCAATGTGCTTTTATTGTCCTGCAGGAGTTAGCAAACATGTACTGTTTGAGGTGAGCCTAGTGGTACAGAGTGGGCAGAGGCAGGCTCCCTGCTGTGCTCCTGAGCTTCAAAGACTTCTTGCATACCAGAGACAATAGGCCTTTGTGTGGAAGATAGGGAACAGGTCTCGCTATCAGGTGGGGGATTTCTAAACAAAAGAGATAGCAACTCCGAGCGGGGGAGCTCTGAAGAGAGTGTGACAGGAAGCGGCAGGCAATCGCAAGGCTTTGTGGGTAAACAGAACTTCCGGTTGCTTGAACCTCCCTGAAGGAGGGCACTGTGTGAGAAGTTTATAAATTCCCTGCTTTGGAGCTAGCAGATTTAGATTCGAATAAGTGACTGAACCGTGGGTCGTTCTAGGATATGGGTTCTGGAGTGACTCACTGAATCATTTGGAAAGAGTGTGAGATTAATAGTGAGTATTGAACATTGTAATGATTGTATGTTTGATGGGTTCATGATTGTGTAATGTCATATCCTTAATACTGTAAATGTTCTGTGCTTGTTCTCTCTCTAAGGTTTAATTACCTAACTGATCTAAAGGCTACTAACGATTTATGTATTATGTGTGATTAGTAATAAAATACCTTAAAAGACACCAGTTTGAGTAATTTGCTTAGACCCTCCACGCTCTGACCTACCCTTTCATTGGGCCTAGTAACCGTAGCTTAACTCTGCACAAAGCAGAAACTACGATTAACTATAAAAATGAACAGCCACTGTCATCTCCGCAGATGATTGTGAAATCACATGACAGTGTGCTACGCCTTTTGGCAAATTTCAATGTGTTACCTCAGCTTGAATTTCGCTGGTTATACATGACACTTTTTAACTTCAAAGGGGATTCGAAGTTTAACAGGATAAGCAAAACTATCTAATACCATAGAACAATAAAATGTTTAGTGGTTAGATACGCAATACTCATTTCCTGCCACCAGGTTGGGCGCCATATCAACCGTTCCAGACCACGACTGGAGCAGCATCAAAATACAGACAGGAGGTCCCCCACGCGGGGACCTTTTAAACAAGCAACACACAGAAGCGTATAACTGTATATTTACTTGTGGCAACGAAAGAACAACCAGGTGTTCTCCGTCATGGCGATTTCAGAGCAAATTCGACTATGTTAGCAGGCCCTTGGCCTTCAGGGAAATAACGGCTAATTTTTAGTCTAAGTCTGGTCACCATCCGTGAGTCCTTTAATAACTCGATCCTCTACCATAATACCTCGTCCCCGACTTAAGACAAATTATGGACCTGAGGATAACACGGTTATAAAAAAGGCAGGAGGCAGAGGGGCCCCCTATGCTCACTGGCCAGCTTCAACAGAAACATCCACTTGACCTTCACTCAGTCAAGCGTCCCCACTGAAACAACCTATCCTACTCCTCTGACTAGAGAATATGCACTGAAGCTCATATGTTATACCAACCCATTACATCCCTATGGCCTGCCACTCAGAACTTCACTCACTCTTAAGTCCAGTCACACATAGGGTCAATGAGCCAACACATGCAAACCTTATCACCCTTTACGCCACCATGCCAATCCTCAGTACAACCTCACAGCACACTCTTATTGCGAAAACAATTCAATTCTCACAAATCATTGCATACCAAACATTGCACTACCAAAAACATTCATTAACACATCACTCCCAACAAGCTCTGTATCAAACATTGGCATCAAACTTTGCATCAGTTACAAATCTCTACCTGTATGGGGTGTGTATTGAATATGTGTGTGTGTGCCGTGGTGCAGGTTCAAGATCAACTTACCAGCAGGGGCTTCACGATCTCTCTCGAAGACGGCCTAACCTGATATCGTTTGTTTCACTAACTAAGAAGAAAGGAGAGGCGGACTGGAAGGGACTTTTACACGCTTCTTATTTATTTACCAATATAGGCTTACTCAGATTCCAATAACAAAAAAGTTAAAAAGTTGCAAAAATTACAATCAAGTTTTACTTCATGTCATGTTTGATCAAAGATAGCAAAAGAAATTCAAGGCAGGCACTTAATCAGAAAATATCTGTTATCCTCCTATCATTTCCAAAAAATTGAAGTACACAAACTCAAAACCTGTAAAAAGTTTGAAAAATGCAAAGCTATTCTAAAATAAGATAAATCGGAGGATCTCTGACAAAAAGATTAATTTTAATTTCTCTGTTCATCCCCCCTTACAAGTAAATTTGGAAAACCCAAGTATTTAATATTACCTGCACAGTCTAAGACTGGCTGTGGATGCAAAGCAGGTTCCCCCCTATACACTATAGTAATTCATCTCTTCCCCTCTCAGATTCTAAGTTTTTCTCCGCAAAATAATATTCAAGCCCGGGGTGTTCAGCCTGCGTCCGTCCAGCCCGCAAAGGTCCAGTACAAAGAGGGCTGATCCTTTGTTCGGGCTC
>NC_137623.1:12011942-12016942 GCF_963280865.1 Gymnoscopelus braueri | reverse complement strand
AGGGGGGGAGAGAGAGAGAGAAGACAATCACAATATACCACAATACAACATGGGTTTTGAATAACTTTATCTTCGGGGGGCTTTCTCTGTGTGATTATCTCGACTGAGCCCTGGGGGGGCAGAGACAGAAGGAGAGCTTAAAAAACAAACCCATATGCATTTAGGTTTTTCTCCCTCTGTTAATTTCCTATCTGCATTATCCACTTAGAGCAGAGGCACAGCAGCGATGTGTATCGTACGGATATAAATGCACTTCCCTGGAAACACTTAACCACGGATGTCCTGTTTATTAAGCATGTCACTCACCGCACTGGATCACAGTGCAAGTCCGCTCTTATTACAGTTACTGTCTATGTTAATTCATAAGTAGAGTTGACTTTTTGCTGGTCGTTTTTTTTATAGAGCATCTTTGGATGTTATATTGTGCAGCGTTAGTGGAAGCACATGTTTTATTGTTAGGGTTTTATTGTTGTTGTTCTTTCATGAAAATAATGGATTTGAAATGTGTGTGTGTGTGTGACTGTGTGTATATACTGTATATCTATAGAGTATACTGTATACAGTACATTTGATAGATGGATAAATAGACAGACAGACAGACAGACAGACAGACAGACAGACAGACAGACAGACAGACAGACAGACAGACAGACAAAGAACGGAAGAACGGAAGGTATATATTTTGACAGTCGGTTAAGGCCAACCAGCATCTCATGTTTTTTTTTTATGGTACAAAAACATAGCTAAACGCAAAAGATTTTGTGATACTGATTATGTTACTGATACCACTGCAAGTGAAGATATTTACAGTATCTATTCCAGGTGGAACGTGATCATGTGCATATAGGACTATTGTTAACCTCTAGGCTATCTCTCTTTTTCAGATGACGTTGAAAGCTAATCTAAATTAATATATTGTTAATTATATAGCTGTTGGTTAAGAGATAACGATTCGATGCTCATATAATTAGATACCACCAATACAGTAATAACATCAACAACATTGATTTTTAAAGCACCTTTCAAACTGGAGTTACAGCGTGTTTCACACATAATAAAACAATGATAATGTGATATGTTGCCAAAAAAACATATATATAATAAAATAAAAGCCAACATAATCTACAGCAAGTCGTCTGAATTCGACTGAAAGGGACGCGTTCAGCGGCCGTGACTAAGTACACACAAATCATCTAGGAGAGAATCCCAGCAGGGGGTCTACGTACATTATATCAATTTCTCTTTCAGGGGAGTTTTGTTTTGAAAGCGGGCCGCGGACCGACCGACATGGACAGCCCCGTCATTAACCAGCGAGACGGAGCAGGGAGGACCCCCCCCACCCCCACCCCCACCCACTAACCAGCGAGACGGAGCCCACCCCCGTCTCCACCCGGGCGAGCATGCAGGAAGGTGAGGGAGGGACCTTCCGCCTCGCCAGAGCCCGTCCAACCCAGGGACCACGGTTATGCGGGAGTATAGGGGGCGGGATGGATGGATGGATGGATGGATGGAGGGGAGGAATGGATGGGAGGTGGGTTATGGGACAGAGGAATAGTAGCGGTATATACGGTAACGGGTATAAGCCTGCCTGTCATCTACATCTCGCCCTCGCCTGCCAATCTCACTAACTACACTCATCCTCGGTGCGGTTTGTCTTTCTTCCTCCTCCCCCTCCCTCTCTCCCTCTCACTCTCTCTCTCTCTCTCTCTCTCTCTCGCTGGCCCAGGCCTTTCTACCAGCGCTGACAACCCACATATAATTAAGGGGCATGAATGCAGAGCTACCTATGAGTGGAGCTGACAGGGAAGAGAGGCCCACCTATGCCCGCCTCCTCCATTTATCTCTATATCTCCCCCCCTATCCCGCCTTGTACTTCGTACTCTTTCTTTCCCTCCCTCCTCCCCCCTCCTCCTCCTCTTCCTCCTCTCTTTTCTCTCACACGCCTTCTATTCTCCCTCAAACCGGAGAGGAATGGGGGGAGGGGGGCGGACCTAGAACCACTGTCCCTAATTGATGGTCTGTTATTCTGGGGTGGGTGGGTCTCGGTGGGCGTATAGCGGGGGCTGGGAGTGGGAGTGGGGGGGTCAGGGTGGTCGGCTATCTATACCTCCCCTCTCTGCCCCTCCTCTCTGCCCCTCCCTTTCACTGTTCTGTGTTCTTTTTTGCATGTCTGCCACAGTCATACCACACACACACACTGTCTGTGTTTCTATCTCCCTCCATGTTCCCCCTCTGTCTCCCTCTCCCTCCCCTTCTGTGTCGCTGTGTGTCTCCCCCTCTCTCTCTCTCTCTCTCTCTCTCTCTCTCTCTCTCTCTCTCTCTCTCTCTCTCTCTCTCTCTCTCTCTCTCTCTCTCTCTCTCTCTCTCTCTCTCTCTCTCTCTCTCTCTCTGTGTCCTTGGCTCTCTTGGAGCCTCTAGTTGTTGTTCCAGGGAGAACGGCACTATTGTGGGCAGTGCATTTTAGCACCTGAGCAACAGCTTGTACGTACATGCACGTCACAGGGCCTAACTTAGACAGTGTATGACTCTCTCTGTGTGTGTGTGTGTGTGTGTGTGTGTGTGTGCGTGTGTGTGTGCGTGTGCGTGTGCGTGTGCGTGTGCGTGTGCGTGTGCGTGTGTGTGTGTGTGTGTGTGTGTTTGTGCATGTGCGTGTGCGTGTGCGTGTGCATGTGCGTGTGCGTGTGCGTGTGCGTGTGTGTGTGTGTGTGTGCTTGGTGCGCTTGTGTGCCATTGAAAAACCTCACAGACTGAAGGACAAGGGCTGTTGTTGGAAGGATAAGAGACAGAGAGAGAGAGCGGGAGAGAAAGAGGGAGAGAGAGAGATGGGGAAAAAGTGAAACTAGTCAAGGCTCATACCTCCATACCACGCAAGGTCAAGACTAGATGTAAGTGTATGTGTATGCTTTCTGCTTTGGCAATGTAAACGTATGTTTTCTCATGCCAATAAAGCCCTTTGAATTGTGTGTCTTTGACATATTTATTGATAATATGTACAATAACATACGATACATGGCCACACAATTATCAAAAGGATAATACGGAGTAAAGCCAATGGCTTATTTCCAAATTATGTAGTGATGAGTGAAAGAATGAGTGTGTGTGTGTGTGTGTGTGTGTGTGTGTGTGTGTGTGTGTGTGTGTGTGTGTGTGTGTGTGTGTGTGTGTGTGTGTGTGTGTGTGTGTGTGTGTGTGTGTGTGTGTGTGTGTGTGTGTGTGTGTGTGCGCGCGTGTGTGTGCGCGTGTGTGCATGTAAGTCAGTGTGCACAATGGCGCATGGTAGTGTCTTTGTAGAATAAACCCAACATCAAAAACCAAGCTGACCATATATAAAAAATACTTTTAAGACCAGCATCTTTCGCCTGAACCAACTCTTTAGAAACAGAAGAACTAATAACCTTAAGGTCTGGTATATGTGCATGTGCATGTGCGTGTGCGTGTGCGTGTGCGTGTGCGTGTGCGTGTGCGTGTGCGTGTGTGTGTGCCTGTTTGCGTGTGTGTGAAGATTTCCAATAACTTTGTGTCAATTATCAACTAACCCTATAGGCTAGAGCTAGACCCCGGGCCCCCAGGGGTCTATAGCTATACTAAACTGAACATCATACTGTAAATCAGCAGGATATACAGCAGGATGCTATAATCCTACTTTGTATACTATGTGATAACCTGACATTTCCATCATTATTTCATGTATCTCTGCATACCTGTCTGTCTGTCTGTCTGTCTGTCTGTCTGTCTGTCTGTCTGTCTGTCTGTCTGTCTGTCTGTCTGTCTGTCTGTCTGTCTGTCTGTCTGTCTGTCTGTCTGTCTGTCTGTCTGTCTGTCTGTCTGTCTGTCTGTCTGTCTGTCTGTCTGTCTGTCTGTCCGTCCATGTGAGGTCACTGGTTCAGCGTAGCTGACATTGACCCTGATAGAGTCAAATGAAAGAGGTCATTAGTGCCAGGTCATTACACTGCTAAACTGGGGTGTCACACAGTGGGTTATACATAAGATGACATGGAGGGGACATGTGCTGTCTCCCTCTTACTCTCTGCTTTACCGTTTCTCTGTCTGTGTTTCTGTCTGTCTGTCTGTCTGTCTGTCTGTCTGTCTGTCTGTCTGTCTGTCTGTCTGTCTGTCTGTCTGTCTGTCTGTCTGTCTGTCTGTCTGTCTGTCTGTCTGTCTGTCTGTCTGTCTGTCTGTCTGTCTGTCTGTCTGTCCGTCCGTCCATGTTCCTGTCTTATTTGATGCTAGGGATCATCAATACTGTCCGGGGGAGGGATCTAGATAGTTAGGAACCACTGACCTAGATTGATAACCTAACCTTTTGATGATTTGTGGAACTGTTAGCATTATTACACAATGTTATTCATAGTGAGGTTGGAGGTGTATAGTACCATTATGAATATTCACCTGACTTTACCCTGTGGAAGACAGTGATATATCAACATTAGAGTATTTCAATCTTATATTACATATAACTATACCTCTGCCATATGAAAAGCCACAGAGGGACATTTCTTTTACCTGTCTGTTACCTGTCCGAGGAGAATAGATAGATTCCTCTCATTCCTCTCCTTCCTTGACTTATCTCTCTTCCACTCTCTCTTTATTGCTCTCTCTCCCACTCTTTGTTTTGACTATCCCTCTTTCCCTCTCTCTTCCTCTCTGTCTCACATCGCCTCTCTCTCTCTCTCTCTCTCTCTCTCTCTCTCTCTCTCTCTCTCTCTCTCTCTCTCTCTCTCTCTCTCTCTCACACACAGTTGCCTTTATTAGTGTTGTTAGTCTCTTTAGTTTGGTAGCCATCCCTGTGAAGCCCTCAGCGTGTTGATGCTTCAAAGGCATCGCAGAATAAATCAGGACATGCTCAAGATTAACGTTGGCAAATTATTCATGAACCCACAGCGTCCCACACCGTGGACTGGAGGAGCGCGGAGAGAGGCCTGGACCATGTGTCACAAAGCGTCCAACTTTAAGTGAGTAGCGCACACACGCACGCACGCACGCACGCACGCACGCGCACA
>NC_137623.1:11954442-12009442 GCF_963280865.1 Gymnoscopelus braueri | reverse complement strand
AGCCCCAGAAAAAGAGAACACTGAGGGCCATTGAAGGGCTGTGGTGCAAGATAAACATTTAAGATATACTGTACAGATATACACAGATACATAGCCACGAACTCACGCACTCATACACACACACATAGACACATATACCGTACACACTGACACACACTGTATACATAAGGTTGGGTGATATGACTTCAAATCAATATCACAATTATTTCACGCTTTTGCTTTGATTACGATTAATGAACAATTATTAAAAGAAAAAAAAATGTGAAAATAGCAGATGGACAAGGTCACAATGTGTTGCGATGCGTTGTGAGTTTGTAGATCGGCTATTTTCACAGACAGGCTATTTATTAATGCAAATCCAATCCACACTTTTTTACTCAGATGGCTAGAACAGTAATAAACTCCATAGAATAAGTAACAAACTCCATTGAATGCACAATATAGACACATACCCCCTGTCTGTCTGTAACTCTGAGAGTGTACAAAATGTCCATCTGTACGCTCTGTGGGATCCGTGGCCTAATGCATATCCAAACGGAGGTCGTTGAAATTCACAAGGTTGTGAATCACTAATCTAAACCATTAAGTAAGTGGGTTGACTTGTTGTTTGAGGACCATACTGGCATCAATACATGTCATTGTTTATTCTCATCATAAACAGACAATTTTGTCCTGTTATTGGCTTTATTGTTAGCCTACACTTCAACAGTAACCCGGGGATTGAACCGATTCCCAAGCGGCCACTCTACCTGATCCACTGTCATGTACTGTATGGTCAGTTGTACATCAGACAATGTGGGCTACACATGCCAGACCACCAGTATGGTCCGTTAATACTTCTCTGTATCATAATTCATGCTCGACGACTTGACTGTGATCATAACACCACGTATATCAGGAACATGTTCTAAAGCTATACTTTCTGAACCTTTTCCACGCCTCTAATCTATGTTTTCATAACCTCATCATCGTCATCGCCACTTCGACACTTCAAAAACAAAGCATTGATTAAAGCGCCGGCGCAGACAGCGCTAATCGATTTGGACAGACCAGAGAGAGAGAGAGACGGGCCTAATGGCGGGCCCCGACTGAACAGACCCTCTCTCACATGAGAGCGGTTGATCATTACAGGGCTATTTCATGGTGTTCGTCACTTTGCAAGCCTCTGTCTTTCACTCGCCGCTGCTGCGCTGGATGGAGGAAGGAAGGAATGGCCCCGGGATATATTGTCTTCTTCTATACTCAGAGCTCCAATGTTGTCATGCAAGTTTCCTGGTGATTTGCCTTTTGTGCAATTTTAAGACTTTGAAAAATGGGAGATTTATTTCACAGACTTTTTCTTTAGGGGGGGACAAAGGGAGAGAGTGATATGAAACAGTAGTTCTCAATCTTTTTAGTGCCGCGGACCCCCAAACTGATATATATTTGGCCGCGGACCCCCATCAGAAAATATTTTGTGCCAGGGACCCCCTGAAGAGAAGATCTGGGGTTAAAAATTATAGATGATTCTACATTTTCGATATTTTTCAAATATTGTAAAAAATAGCAGATCTAGATCTGCTATTTTTGAATAGCCAACTGCGTTAACTACTTTTGCTGGGGACCCCCTGGAACCCCCCCAGAAGGACCCCTTGGGGTCCCCAGACCCCCCTTTGAGAACCAATGATAATAAAAGCAGTGGTTCTCATCCTTTTCTGGATCAGGGCCCACTTGAAAATCTCGAATGTGTTTCGCGGCCCACCCATCAGACCACATGACACGGCAGCTGATAAGTGGGCCACGTGCATTTACACATTTTAATGATCAATCAATCCATTGTGTTCCGGCTCAGATCAATGGAACTAACATAGCGTCACCTTCTTAAACTAATGGCCTACGTAATTTTTTGGTAAGAAAATGGTATTTTTGCCTAAGTCAGCTCCTCATGACACTGGCCAGTCGCCTATCTCCTAATTGAAAAGGATCATGCTGTTCCCTCCCCTTTCAGTATAATGGCCTATCTCCCATAGTGTGATTTGGGCCAAAATAGGCATTTATTTTGGCCTACGTCACATGGTTTTGTGACTTAAACCAAAAACATTGCCTACGTCTGGAGTAAATCAGTAAATCATTTGGCCTAAGCCAGGTTTAATCCTATTTAAACCTATTTAAATCTCTTGTGTTACATAGCTGACAGACCGTGTTATTTTTATGTTAATAGTCATAATTTGTTATAAACATTTTGGGTGAAATGATTAAGAAATATCTTATAGTTTTGTTTTGGATCCGTTTTTTTTTCTTTTCTGAAAAACGTACTACTCTAAGTTCCTCTTTATTGCTATCCCAATGAAAACTCAGTGTGGGAGAGGTAGGCTATATGTAAGAGAAATCTGAGGGAGAACGTATGGACTCAAGTTTCAGTTCAATCAGAATTTTAAAGTAATGTTTCAGTAGTTATATGGTTTTCTTGATGAATGTTTTATCACTATTGACGTTACTTCCAGGTTTAAGTCTGCTTTTAATGTTTTCTGGCACTACAACCAAACAATATTCCTCTCATGCTCCTGTGGATACAGTTTCCTAAAGGTGTATGCAGCGGAGCAGGGCATCGGGGGGCTCTTTTATGACACATTGCGCAACACCCCCCTTTTTCTTCCCGCGTATAAGCCAAAAGCAATAAGTCTTCAACACATCCTTGACTGTTGCTCCGAGTTGAATTATTCACCCGTACATACAAACAGTATGTAAAGTATTCAAAACCATCTCAATTGAAATCTGCCTGCAGCCAAAACTTGGTGATTCCCTCCATACTAAACAGGGACCCCTTGGGCAGGACAGCACCCATACATAATTTCTAACATATACACACTCACACACACACGCACACGCACACGCACACACACACACACACACACACACACACACACACACACACACACACACACAGCGTGCGCACACACACACACACACACACACACACACACACACACACACACACCACACGTACGTACACACACACACACACGTACACACACACACACACACACACACACACACACACACACACACACACACACACACACACACACACACACACACACACACACACACACACACACACACACACACACACACACACACACACACCACACGTACGTACACACACACACACACGTACACACACACACACACACACACACACACACACACACACACACACACACACACACACACACACACACACACACACACACACACACACACACACACAGTGGTGGAAAGTAACTAAGTACATTTACTCAAGTACTGTACTTAAGCAATTTTTAGGTATTTGTACTTTACTTGAGTATTTCCAATTTCCAATACTTTTACTTCTACTCCACTACATCTCAAAGGCAAATATTGTACTTTTACTCCACTACATTATTTGAAAACTTTAGTTTCTAGTTACTTTTCAGATATAAATTATTATATTATTATGAAACATACATTAACCACTTTAGCCCTATTTTATACATAGGCTATTTGAAAATAGCCGATCTACAAGCTCACAACGCGTCGCATCCCGACACGTTGTGAGCTTGTGTGAGCTTACTTTTGGTACTTTAAATACATTTTGATGCCAATACTTTTGTACTTTTACTCAAGTACATTTTGAATACACACACCCGCGCACACACACACACACACACACACACACACACACACACACACACACACACACACACACACACACACACACACACACACACACACACACACACACACACACACACACACACACACACACACACACACACACAGCTAATATTTATACCCATCATGCACCACACACACATGCTATAACACACATACTATAACCTGTGATGCATTATTTCTCTAGCCCTTCAGTGGGAGAGTCACAGGTGAGGCCTTGTGGCTTTCATCTCGACCCTGCTTGGCTAGCATGGTTGGCTGGCTGAATGGCTGGACGGACGGCGGGACTGGGCTGCAGTCTCATCTGTCCCCTGGGCTGAAATTGCCAATAAAGAGGGTCTCATATAGATCACCCCCGACGGGGGTTGGCAACCTGTCACACAGACCATGATTCCTTGCTCTCGGAGCGGGGGAAGAGGGACGAATAACCCTCTGAATCTCCCTCTATCTATTTCGCTCTTTTCTCTCTCTCTCTCCCCTTCTCTTTCTTTCTCACACACACATACATACACACACGCACGTACGGGCGTGCGCGTGTACCTTCTACCATCTCCACTGAGCCATAAAGTATTGTGCAGAAGGGTTATACTGGACACAGTCATAGGAGATTCAAGCCGTATAGCCTGAGCTTTCAGTTCTTACCTCCAGAGGTAGTGAATCAAACTAATGGGTTAAAGACATGAAGACAGATGAGGGGATCACGACGACTCGGCCAGAGGTTTCCCAAAAGCATCTTGTATACGTCAGTCTTTCAACTGGGGAGTTTTTTTTTTTTAGCTAGGGCGCGCTGAATGACGAATACATACTTTCAATCTTAACCCGTGCACATGAACCCTAGCGTCCCTTTATTATTCTGGGGCGAAAAAAGTAGCAGATCTACAAGTTCATAAAGCGTTGATGAGCTTGTAGATCGGCTTTAAGCGATGAAAATAGTTGGTGTTGAAGGAAAAAAGGAGGGGGGCCTAGTACAGATACCTGGGGGACTCCAGTGAAAAGAAGAATAAAAAAATATATACAGTACCATTTTGAGAGAATCTTGTTTGTTTGTTTTAAAGCTAAAAAATTAACTCTGCCGTTGAAACCCCAGGGCCGAGGGTCAAGGAAACACAACTGTAGCCTACACAGCAGAGTGTGGAGTTTTACTTTAACCCTGAGAATGAAAAGATTTACCCCGTGCAAAGCATTTAAACACCACAGGACCTGGCAAGGCAATTAACACCGCAACAGGGATTGATTTAAAATTGATGCTGTGCTGCCACCAGTCTAAACATGCATATCACAGCTAAATACTGACTGCTTATTTGACTCTGAGGGTGTCTGAATGGTCCAGGCCTACACTCTCAGAGTTGAATTAACACGCAGGGTTTTATAGTGTAGGGCTATCCTGCAAACACCTTAATAGAGTACAGAAATTAGTCTGCCAATACAGCTGACAATAAAGAACAATTGTATTTTGTTATGACAATAGTTTTCAGGGCCAGTGTTGTTCTAATCTATACCTTTATAATAAATTATGTATTGAATTGAACATTGTGAAAAGTCATTAATAATAATATGCATACAGTGGTAACAAAGACACGGTTCTCAATTTTAACATCAAGTACAGACCATTTTTTTTGGAAAACACGATTCTCTCCCTATCGACTGAGGAGTTATCACTTTATTCGTTTTAAGAAAGAAACACTTGGCTTCAAGTGGCTTCAAACAATATAAAATTTAAATCAAATTGTTGTATTGGTCTTGTCACATTGAGACATGTAGAATTATTTGAAATTCATCAGAACTTTACATAACTTCTCCATAACTAAAGTGAGCCTTTGCAAAAGGTAGAGACTTGTTTTACAGTGGCTGCTCCACATAGGGAGACAGGCTCAGAGGTTTTTTTGAAAGACCCACAGTGCTCCCTGCTGGTCAACGGACGAACAGCAATGTCGTCGGAATTATCACTGAGTTGCAGCACAGAGCCTATAGTTTAGAGCAATGGTTCTCAACCAGTGGACCCTTACGGGTCCATTTGGTTTCATTTTACGCTCTCAAGAGTTAAATTATTGTTAAACATCTGCATTACTTAATTAAAGAATTGTGATTTTCAACGTTTCAACGTTTGCCTTTTATCTCTCCTATATGGTACCAACATCAATACAGCATGGAATTGTGGGTAAAATCGTATCCAACGATAACAAAACATTCTACCTTTTGGGTCTTAGAGGCTAAATCTCATCAAACGGTGGTCCGTGGCTCAAACGCGCGGAATAAATAATGGACCTTGATATGAAAAGTTGCAAACCACTGGTTTAGAGTTTACATTCTTTCGCCGCAGGCTGAAAACCCACCTCTTCAGGAAACACTACCCTTCCTCTCTGCCTGGCCTACTTGTTGTTAACTAGTTGTACGAACGCTTGTTTTATTGTTTTATTGTTTTATTGGATCTTGTTTAGTCGATACACTTGTTTGTTTTAGCTCCTGCTCATTTGATTGAGCTATTTTGTCTCATCTGTTTAAGGAAATAGGTAGCTGATATATTGCACTTTTACCGTAGCGCTAGGTATACTCTTGGTTGCTTGTTTTTGCAGAAAATGCACTTTAGACTTCTGGTGATTAGTAGTTTAAAGTAAGTCGCTTTGGATAAAAGCGTCTGCTAAATGACTGTAATGTAATGTAATGTAATGTAATGTACATGTGTTTGTGCTTGCAAATATGTGCGTGCGTGGCGTGCATGTGCGTGCCTTTCAGCTTCACGTGAATTTCATGAGCTCATAATAACTCCCCCCATGGGAGTATTCCCTTATTCATCAACCTCACGGGTATGACCAGAGCACAAGCATCGTAGAAGAATTAAGACTGAATCACAGAATGACAGACAGAGAGAGAGACAGAGAGAGGAACCTGCATGGCCAATGGGCAATTTCAATAAAAGACAATCTGACTTTTCAGAAGCTGTAATATTCAAGATCCTCCCACGAGGTCGTTTGACTGAGGGGGACACGGGGGTCCACGGGTGAGTAGGAGGGGATTCAGAGCAGTAATTAATGGTTGTAAGTGACTTGCTGCTGGATGGGAGACAGAGAGAGAGAGGGGGCTTGTTGGGAGACACTGTGAGCTGCTGCTGCTGTGTCCCCCCAGCGCGTCCCCAAGCCGTGTGGCTTGGCACGGAAATGGAAGCAGAGGACGAGCGGAAACGGCCTTTATTGCTCGTGCCGTTTGTCTCCGGGTATAGGAGGCCCCACACAGTCATGTCAGAGATTCGACCCCACACACACACACACACACACACACACACACACACACACACACACACACACACACACACACACACACACACACACACACACACACACACACACACACACACACACACACACACACACACTCTCTCTCTCTCTCTCTCTCTCTCTCTCTCTCTCTCTCTCTCTCTCTCTCTCTCTCTCTCTCACACACTCTCTCTTAGAGTGTGTCTTGTGTCACAAATGTTAAAGGGAAGAGAGGAAATGTGACAAAAGAAATGTCATCATTGCACTCCTCATCCACCCAAACACCACCCCTCCCCCATCATTCTTATAAACGTGTACACTCTCATTTGCCTGCGTGCGTGCACGTGTGTGTGTGTGTGTGTGTGTGTGTGTGTGTGTGTGTGTGTGTGTGTGTGTGTGTGTGTGTGTGTGTGTGTGTGTGTGTGTGTGTGTGTGTGTGTGTGTGTGTGTGTGTGTGTGTGTGTTTTTGCACGTGTGTGTGTGTGTGTGTGTGTGTGTGTGTGTGTGTGTGTGTGTGTGTGTGTGTGCGTATGTGCGTGTGCGTGTGTGTGTGTGTGTGTGTGTGTGTGTGTGTGTGTGTGTGCGTGTGTGTGTGTGACACAGAACGGGGGGGACCAGCTTGTTGTTCTTAGCCCTTGGGTTGCTCTTTCTGCATGGAATGGCAGGTTGGTTCCTATAATCCTATCTTTGTTGTCGTCATGAAGGCCCAAAGGTCTGCCCTGAGCTCCGACATCTCTGGCATCCGCCGACTTCCTTCCACAGCGAGCGCCAGCAGCGGCGAGAGCGAAGAGGGGGGACTCGCTGAGCACACTACCACTTGTCACACCAGTATACTGGCTCAAAGTCACTTACTGCAGCTCGGGGTTATAGTGCTGAATACGAAAAAAATATGTGCCTGGCCTCGGCTTAAGTCCTCTGGCTGGATTACATACAGATTTGAATGAGAGAAAAACAGCTACTAAATAATTCCTGAAATAGCTGGTGGCCCTGGGAGCTGAATTAAAAACATAGACCTGTGACTTTTTCATTATGGCTACACACGCACTGCTAACCATCAAGGCTGTCAGTGCGTTCAATATTTTAATCTATATTTGACTTTTTAAACTCTTGTTTTAAGATTGAAATAGGGTAGTATTTCGTAATAGGAAATAAATACCAACAACATGACCAGGAGTATTTTATTTTTATTATATTTTATTTGGATTCAGACAACATCCCATGACAGCATGAGCCAGATAGCACTTAAAAACATTAAAACTCTTATTTCCAAAGTGGTCCTCGTACAACACAAGGAATTTTACAGGATTCTTCTTCCAAATTAACCCACTATGTTTGCTACATTGACTCTGTTTCAGTTATCCATCTCCAGTGCCTCAAAATGTTGCTTCTATACAGTACATCACTTTACTACAAAGGAAACATTTAGCAGAACTACAACCCTTACCCAACAGAATGGAAGGTATATAAACCCCCCCCCCCCCCCCCCCCCACCCCCACAATGTCTGGCTGTCTTCATGTCACATCTCTCAGCCTTCTCCCAAATCGTCACACAGCCGCCCTGTGCCCATCGCCATGTTCGTTCCACACACGGGAATGCAACCTAGCACCAATATGCAATTTCTCCAATCCGTGCTGACAGCATGCACGTCTGCTACTCCGGACCACCCCCATCCCCCCCCTTCTGCACGTACAGTATTGTAGTATTGTGTGTGTGTGGATAAAATGGAGTATTCACTCACAGGTCACGAAAGGTAACAACAGCATAGACAGCTGGGGCAGTGCCCCCCCCCCCCCCCCCCATTCGAGGCCAGACAAATCAGTGTAAAGGTCCTTGCACACTGGTGCGTCTTTTCGTTGCGTTTTTTTTACAACAATGAAAAAAATTGAAAAAACAATGAAAAAAAATAAAACGCAACGAAAAGACGCACCAGTGTGCAAGGACCTTAACGGTACACTGTGGACTAACGGACCAGGGATATAGAGAGATATATCTACCAGGACTGGGGCTGCGTTCGTGGCTATGCCTGCCGCGCTGAAGCCCCTCGGCAGTATCTATGACCCCTTGCAGTGGATTTTCTTACTAATGTGACCCTCGGATTGTGTATCACAAACTCCCACAGGCTATCGTGCCGTCCTGGGGACTGGGGATCGCCGGTTCTCAGCCCGCCTCGGCACAGACAGGATGTGGCAGCTCAGAGGCATTTAGTTAGGAGGAGACGCACTTTAACGCTTGCAGGCATGCATTTATGGAAGAGTGTGACGTGTGTATACGGCACACAAACAAATGGCCAAAATGGGAGGAAAAAAACAAAACAATGAAAATAACTATCCATATACCTTGTTCTGCAGCATCAGATCATTCGTGATAGTCCGTCTCCTCATTTCTATGATTAATTTGTTTTCCAGTTTTGTCCCTCTCCAAATTGGGTTTAAAAATAACGTCTGTACTTTTAGATTATGTGCGTGTAGTAGCATAAGGAGAGGACATGTGCACCGGGATATGTGCGTGGCAATAAACATCAGTAAAAGTAGCCCACATTAATCACAAATGCTACCTATATAGTACATCAGAATCATGAGGTCTGTCTTGTTTTTCAACATAGGCCTAATGTTACAACTGTAAGCATAGCGTTGGCTCTCAATAAAAGTATAATGAATGATGGGTGTTACTGTTTATACCTTTACATGAAACTAAATATAGCCCCTAAAAGTATCAAAAGGAGGCCTTATATTATTATCATAAGAAGAGATTCTAAGAGGATATTGCTGTATTGTGCTTGTATTCAGACCAGCCTGATCTCCAGAGATCTCCGTAACATTGCACGGATCCAGTGCACTTCATTCCGTGGATAGTCGCCTAGAAACCCCGAAATTGCGTGCATATGTACGGCGAGTCCCACGGTGGGCGTAACCAGTCGCAAGCAGTCCCCACAACAAAATTTACGATTCTGTGCCTATCGGTACATAACTCAAACGGCGCTGAGTAGGCACAGGCGAACGTCACACCGTTCAGGACGGCAACTCGGTCGCCTTAGCTCCCTCGGTGGTCCTTCACGGGGTGACAGTTCGCCTGTGACTGCGCGCCTCCGTCATGGTTTAGTCACAATGGGGGAGATGCGAGGCGGCTATGTACGGAATTTCGGGTTTTTCCGTGTCTATTCACGGAATTTCAAAAACTTCAAAAACGTTCAAAGAGAACGTTTCCTCTGGAGATCGGGTTTGTTCAGACATATTGCTCCATCCAAGGATAACAGGCCATCCTAAACAGAATGCGTGTTAGTTTTCACCTTTCACTTCGTCGATTCGTTTCAGTTCAAATCCACCAGATGCTTGGTCTGCCCGACTCTCTGGTCTCCTTGTCTTTTCTGTGTCCGTCTGAATAAAGCTGATGAAAATGAAGTGGAAGTATATTAGTTTGACTTGCATTGCTGTACTCCACAACACTACCTGGAGCCCCATCACAGCCAGGTGAGCTGGAACACAGAGGGACCACTGGAGACTGACTGGAGAACCAAGCTTGCAACGTGACACCTCATGCAGCCCAGTGGTGGAAAAATTACTCAAATGTTTTACTTAAGTAAAAGTATCAATACTGCAATGCAGAAGTACTCTGTTACAAGTGAAAGTCCGGAATTCAAAATTTACTTGAGTAAAAGTACAAAAGTATTGGTATGAAAATGTACTTAAAGTACCAAAAGTAAAAGTACTAAAATGTTTGAAAATAGCCGATCTACAAGCTCACAACGCGTCGTATAAAATATGTATAAAATAGGGCTAAAGTGGTTAATGTATGTTTTATAATGTAATAATTTATATCTGCAAAGTAACTAGTAACTAACGTTTTCAAATAATTGTAGTGGAGTAAAAGTACAATATTTGCCTCTGAGATGTAGTGGAGTAGAAGTAAAAGTATTGGAAATTGGAAATACTCAAGTAAAGTACAAATACCTCAAAATTGTGCTTAAGTACAGTACTTAAGTAAATGTACTTAGTTACTTTCCACCACTGCCTCGGCCTAGCTGTCATTCTCCATGCAGTCATACACACATATACAGGCACACGCATATTCTCACTCTCACACACACACACACACACACACACACTCTCTCTCTCACACACACACACATACTCTCACTCTCACACACACACACACACACACACTCTCTCACACACACACACACACACACACACACACACACACACACACACACACACACACACACACACACACACACACACACACACACACACACACACACACACACACACACACACACACACACACACACACACACACACACACACACACACACACACAGGCACACACACACAGGCAGACGTATGGCACACCTGGCCCATATAGAGTTAATAAGCCTGGCTTTGATTGACAGGTGACATTTCATTATGTGGAAGTCACTGAGGGACAGTTCAAATCCAAACAGACGTGACACACACAACGTCAGAACACGCACACATGCACTGTGGAGACAGACAGACAGACAGACAGACAGACAGACGGGCCGCGCGCACACAGGGAAACTTTAGCTGCAGGGACTTAAGAAAGAAACTATATAGACCTGGTGCTGTCATTTTGATTCAGTTTAACTACAAACCCTCATACAAAAGCTGATGCAGACATACTTCTATCAAATTGTCTCGGGAGCGTCTCATTTTTTTATCAGTTCACCTGAGGCCACCGTACACACCACACACACACACACACACACACACACACACACACACACACACACACACACACACACACACACACACACACACACACACACACACACACACACACACACACACACACACACACACACACCTAACGCAAAGTGGGGTCTTTGGGGGGCGGTCCTTGGGGGGTTCCAGGGGGGTCCCCAGCCAAATAATTGATTGACTTACACGGGGTCTATTTGTACACTCTTAGAGGGGGGGGGGGGGGGGTCATACCAAACTGGGGGTCTTTCAAATTAAATAGTTTGAGAACCACTGACATACAGTATACCAGCATTGTGTGTGTGTGTGTGTGTGTGTGTGTGTGTGTGTGTGTGTGTGTGTGTGTGTGTGTGTGTGTGTGTGTGTGTGCGTGTGCGTGTGCGTGTGTGTGTGTGTGTGATCTTGCACAGAATGGTAAATTGCTGCAATGTTTGGGGAGGATGGGGAGTGACAACCTTGCATGGAATACTTAGATTTTTTTCAGTATTTCAACTTTGCTGCCCTGCTTTAATATAACAATTAAATTATAATTAAACTCAGTGACAGTTCAAATAAAAATATTGTACTTTTGACTCCAGTCACTCCACTGCATTTCTAGGAAAGGACTCTTATTGGGACCCAAACTTATACAAATATATGATGAATTAACCACTTATCCCTATTTCAAATAGGCCTAGTGAAAATAGACGATCTAAAAGCTCACAATGTATCGCACCTCGCACGGCGATTAGTTGTGAGATTGTAATTTCACATTCTTTTTAAATTTCTGAAATTAGTCTTTGTAAAGGTTCTGAATTTCAATAGGCCTACTTACTACTTACTTTTGAAAACTTGTGTATTTACTTGAGTATATTACTTTGTTCACCACTGACCATAACGGACACAGCTGATTTCAGTGGTGTAAAGTAACTAAATACATTTACTCAAGTACTGTACTTAAGTACAATTTTGAGGTATATTTTTTACATTACTTACTAATTTTTAGTACTTTTACTTCTAGAGGCAAATCTCAGAAGCAAATATTATACTAGTACTCCAATACAATTATTAGAAAAGTTGAGTTACTAGTTACTGTGTAGATTTTGATTATTATCACAAAACATAGGCCTGCCCCCCCAGTAACCACTTCAGCCCTATGTACATTTGGGCCATTTGAAAATAGCCAATCTACAAGCTCACAATGTGTCGCATCATGAGGGATTGAGAGCTTGTAGATCGGCTATTTTTAAAAGATTTGCATACATTTTATACATTTGAAAACTTGTGAAACATCCTGATCCTACATAATGAGTGTCCTACTTTTACTTTTGGTACTTTAAGTATATTTTGATACCAACACTTCTGTACTTCTACTCAAGTACATTTTGAATTCCGGACTTTTACTTGTAACAGAGTATTTCTAAATTGATTGCAGTATTGATACTTTTACTTAAGTTTAAAAAAAATAGTACTTTTTCTACTGCTGCAGTGCAGCGTCATGGGCAGCGTGTACAATCAATCACATCCTTGTGGGTGGGAGCTATAGCCCGTTTGGACCAATCGCATCACACGCACACATTTCCACCAGCGTTGCCAAGTCTGCTTATTATAAGTGACTTTGGGCTTGTTTTTCTGTGAAGTTGCTTGTAAATATTGGTGGTTAGGTTAGGGTTGCCTTTTTTGGCCTTGTTTAGTTTAGTGTGGTTGCTTATTTTGGGCTTGCTTCCTAATGTTGTTTAAGACAGTGGTTCTCAAACATTTTCATATCAAGGACCCCCAAATTAATATGTATTACTAGTCTGCCGATCTCTAGCCTTGATGCCTGTGCCAGGGAGTCAGGGAGGGACCCCCATATACAAGATTTATACAAGAGTTTCTCCTTATTGTCAGTGTTGTTCTTTTTAAAAGCGTTTGTTGTTTCATTGATGTTTTTATGTTATTTGTATGTTGCATATATTTGAAAAACCTGGAGATTTCTATTCCGTATAACCTTATTTGGACTCATGCTTCTCCAATAAATCTTATTTGACAAAAAATAATAAAAAATGATAGAAAAAATATCCACGTCTTCCTTAATTAAAAAAAAATAATTAAATAGCAGATCTACAAACTCACAACTTGTGCTCAAATATGGCTTCTTATGGTCTCGTTTTCATAATACCTTTATATCGCATTATCTGGCAACATTGCCTTCGACGCCACATGTGACAGAATCCAAGATGGCGTTGAGGGAGCTGTCGTCGCTGGAGAAATACTTAGGACTGAACAAACCCAATAAGTTCAGTACTCTGGGGGACAACAAGGTGAAAGGCATGACAATGACAAGTGTTTATTGTCGCTACGTTGACGTGGAGCAGCTGTTTGTTGGACGTTAGCGAGCTGCTGAAATAAGCACCCACACATACCATATGGCTATGTTGCTAATGCTAGCCAGCCCTGTCTGTCTGTTACAAGTGTTATTGCTGTGGCATGTTTGTTTATTACTTTATAACGAATGAACACTGCTCATTAACCAAGCCTGTCTAATATGTTATGCGACTTCTATATCCCAACATTAGCCCTGAAACATGACTGTCATGTATTAAATGCACTTAAACATAGTTTGCACTTTCTCCATTTACGGCCCGTACACCTATATAAACGTTCATATTTCAAATATAAAGTGCTTACCCCATGGCCACAGATGTTGCAATACTGTACGGGCCCTCAGAAGTACCCGTATCTTCCTGATTGTTAGATAAAAAAAGCATTTTAATCCGATTGGTGGCTATTTTCAACTACGCGACCCTATCGGTTGGGAGGTGTATTGCTCTCTGATACACTATAACACTACGAGAAAATGGCCACCGATCGGATTAAAATGCTTTTTATTGAACAATACGGAAGATACGGGTACCTCTGAGGGCCCGTACATAATTGTAACATCCGTGACCATGAGATAAGCACTTTATATTTGAAATTTGAACGTTTATGAAGATGTACGGGCCGTAAATGGAGAAAGTGCAAACACCAGGTTGAAGTTCATCCATGGTGACTGCCATGATATGACACTGACCGTCATGTTTTCATTAGCATTTGATAGCCCCAGCTGTCATATTTCCCCAACTCATTCCACTTTAAATGCCCATGCGTACAGGTCGTTGTGAGCATGCGCAGGGAGAACGAGTGAGCTGTCAGTGCATGCATGCTGCAATCATGCAGTCATATTTCAGGGGTGCATTTCTCCTTTCCGACATGTCGCCTTTCCGACGTTGACGAACCCTATACCTAACCCTAACCCTAACCATAACCGCACGCGGAAGCCACTAGTCGGAGTGGTGAGATGTCGGAATGGAAGGAGCACCCCATATTTCAGTGGTGGAATTAAAAATGTACTTGAATAAAAGTACAAAAGCATTGGCATCAAAATGTACTCAAAGTACCAAAAGTAAAAGTTGTCATTATGCAGAATGTCCCATTTCATGTTTTCAAATGTATAAAAATCTTTTGAAAATAGTAGATCTACAAGCTCACAATTGTGAGTAACTAAAGTTTTCAAATAAATATAGTGGAGTAAAAGTACAATATTTTTATCTGAGATGTAGTGGAGTAGAAGTAAAAGTACTGACATTTGGAAATTGTTTTTATTTTTGCACCCAGCGAAGACTACTCTATTTTAATCTCTCCCCTCCCTCCCTCTCCTCCTGTTTCCTCACTCTCATCCCCTGTCCCTCCAGTTACCTGTGCTACAGAGTAACAATGGTCCTCCGCTGGTGGGCTTGGTGACGGTCGCGTGTCATCTGGTGAAGGAGAACAAGCGTCCAGAGCTGCTGGGCGCCTCGGCGGAGCAGAGGGCCGTGGTTCACCAGTGGTTAGAGTACAGAGTCACCAAGCTGGACGGCTATGTCAAGGAAGACATCAAAACCATCCTTAAGGTAGAACATATCCTGTGAAAAAACCTTTGTGTTAACCCATTAAGACCAGGAACACATCTGTGTCATTTTTTACACCGAGTGCCGCGCTATGAGCTTGTAGATCTGGGAAAAAAAACAAAAAACATGAAAATGTGTGCAAATCTTTACAAATGTCTTCTAAATCCTAACAGTTGTCTGAAAAACATGTTGCTATAATATCAGTGGTTCTCAAACTTTTTCATGTCAAGGACCCCCCAAATTATGTGTAATGCTGCTGATGCCCATCAAAATATGTTGTTCCAGGGACCCCCCAGAAGCAAAGATTTGAGTTAAAAATGGTGTTTCCAAAAATACATGTATTCAAAGATTTGCACACATTTTTGTTCAAGATTTTTCAAAAAAAATAGCAGATCTACGAGTTCATAGCGCGGCACTCAGTGCCGTGCTATGAACTTGTAGATCTGCTATTTTTGAATAGCCAAAGTATAAAATAATGGTTATAGCTTAAATTCCTTTTTGTCTGTCTTTATGTTTCGCCTACATTGAAGGCCATTCTCATGTGAAGGTACTGGAGTATTTACTGGTAGTTTTAAAGTAGTATAATAGGAGTTATGTTTTCTTGGTGTATGAGTGAACAGTTAGTGAGAAAGTTGTGATAATGTAATTTTTACTTTTTTCACCCTCTGTAAATCTTTTTACAAATGATGTACCCACATTAAAACCTGGCTTCAGATATCTGAATGATACTTAGATTATTCTTGTAGTAGTTGAGGCTTTGTCTACAGCTAGGTAAATTCAAATGCATCACGAAACCATCCAGGTCAAGCTTACAGTGCCAGAAATATTCTTATAATAGTATTAATTTATTTATCTTTAGGCAGTTCTTGCTTTATTTAGATAAGATGGTAGAGAGACAGGAAACTTAGGGCAGAGAGGGGTAAAGGACATGCAACACAGGTCTCCAGATGGAATGGAATCAGAGATATTGGGCCTCAATCACGAAGCGTGGGTTAGGCACAGATTTCACACTAAAGTGCAAAAACAAGTGTTTAGTCTGATTCATCATAAATATTTTGTACGTGATTTCTTGCTTCCGGTACATTGAACCTCACGTCTGCTCAGAGGCAGATTTTTCAAAAATAGCCAAAGAAATCTAAGTCTAAGTGACACAGATGCGTTCCAGGTCTTAAAGGGTTGTTAATGCAAAATAGTTACAATAGTGTCACACCTTAAATACAACGTTTATGTGCCCAACATTTGTCATAACATATACAATAACATATAAAACCAATTACTGTTAAAATGGCATTCATAAAATTGCCTTTCTGAAATGTTTTACGTCATAAGTGTGTGTACAGATTGATGTATGGCCCTTCAGTGACATAACCACACACACACACACAACTCAGTAAAAGGCTTTAGTGTGGCTGATGCCAGTCAGTGTGAAACGGATCGCCAGACACTGGGTCTGCTGGATGCTAGGCGCCTCTTGGCACTGTCCTGTCAGCATGAACCTTGTGTGTGTGTGTGTGTGTGTGTGTGTGTGTGTGTGTGTGTGTGTGTGTGTGTGTGTGTGTGTGTGTGTGTGTGTGTGTGTGTGTGTGTGTGTGTGTGTGTGTGTGTGTGTGTGTGTGTGCAAGCGTCTCAGCATGATGTGGTATTGTGGCATGGCTGAGGAGGAGTCACGCTGTTTGCCGGCATGTTATCTGGACAGGCCTTTATAAATGTTTTAATGGTTGCCACTTAACTGAAGTAAGACGCCCTGAGCGACGCGGCGCTGGTGTGCCCGCTGGCCTCCTCCTGTCCTCTCCTGCTGCTTGAGCTGTGTCCTCCTTTCAAATGCAACGGTCAGCTCCCATTGTATTTAGACAGGGATAAAAACTCAGTTAAATATAAACCAGGGCTAGAAATTAACTTTTTTTACTTTGTAGCACTGGTGCTCCCATTTAAAGGGATATTTCATATATTCCCATATATATATTTTTTTTATTTGTCATTTTATCGTCTACTCAGGCTTTTGTGATCCCCCAGACAGTTTTTAAGACAAGTTGCTTGATTCAGTATTTAGATATTTGATATTAATTTTATCAGACACGCCCCCTTCCTATACAAACCCATTGTAACTTCAAACTCCAGTTGTAACACGTTAGATTCGTCAAAAACACCTGTCCTTGTTTCTGGTGTCTCATCCTGCCCTCCTAATACGCGAGGGGGACGTGTTTTTTCGATTACTTTTTTCATTTATTTAATTAAAAAAATATATTGTATTTTATTTTTTCATTTTCAAAAGAATTTATAAAAAAAGAATGAAAAAAGTAATTTAAAAAACACGTTCTCCTCACGTATTAGATGGACAATATCAGTCACCAGAACCAGGGGGGGTGTGTGTGTGTGTGTGTGTGTGTGTGTGTGTGTGTGTGTGTGTGTGTGTGTGTGTGTGTGTGTGTGTGTGTGTGTGTGTGTGTCTTCAGTAACTAACAACCAATATATTACTCTTTGAACCATCCTAATATGAAGTAACGACTAACAAGGGTCTCAGTGTACCGCTTGACGATGGTTTGAACTGAAATAGGCTAAATATGAAGCAACAAAGGTCTCACTATACCGTGAACAATCCTGAAATATATTTATGACGTGATCAGGAGCAATATTGTGAGCTGAAGAAGCTGTTGCGTTCACTATGCCATTTGAACATCCAGCTTCCTTCTCTCTTAATACAACTTCTGACCATTAAAGGCTGTATTTCAGGAACGGGTGCAAAGCACTGTATCTTTTAATGACCTTTCTTGCCCACGTTGCTGGCAGTGAGGATGGGGTGTATTATGACATATGCCCAGAATAGGGACACTAAGGTTCATGTGGTTCAGTCAGGGACCCAGTATTAAATCTCTTTTTTTTTTTTTTTTTTTCTTGGATGGGAAATACATTTGTGAAAGCCCAAAAGAAATAGGCCTGTGACCTACAGTATTTTGGGCCATGATCCCACCATTGAATAAAGCAGGCAATGATTCTGTGGTTATGAAAGTTAATAAAGAAAACCAATATTTTGTTCCGGAAAGGTGTCAAAACTTCTTCATTTCTTCATGCTACGTTGTACAGTTCATATAATAAATCTCCAGTGTTTTCTCAAGTATTCCTTATTAGATTTTAGGTCTAAATTAGAGAAATTGTCAGGGTTGCAACTTTTGTGCCAAATTGGCTCAGGAACTCTTGAGGCATGGATGAAATTAAAGAATTTCGGGCACAAGCCAAATGGTTCCCGTGGACCAAGTTGTTTGTTCTTTGTTAAGCTAGAGTGTTGGGAGACAGAGATGGTGGTACCTTCTGACAGAAAAACAAGAATCAGTAACTCCTTTCAACTTTGAGTCGCTATTTTTGTGAAATCTAGGCTTGTATCACCACACGACAAGTATGAAATAAGGATAAAGTTGGTCAAGACTGACCATAAACGTTAGAGGAAAAACAGCTGGTGCCGGCATGCAGTTTCAACAGACCTGTTGTACATTTCTGTAACATAAGAATCAGTCACAGTGCTCTTCAAGTCGTCTGTACAATATCTACCCCCAAAGATCAGCCGGCTTCCCAGACTCTACCATAATATTATGTGGAGAGATGGACAAAGACCTCTATTTAGCACCGACGCAGTAAAAGTGTGAAAGCTAAAACAAGCCATTCTCAAAATAATTAAGCAAGGCAGAACTTTTTAGAGTGAAAAGCCGGCGGTGTGTGAGCTTGCCACAGAAAAAGAAGAATTGTTTATTTTTCACGCAAATTGTGCCGTGCTTAATTATCTTCAGTTTTACAACTTTTAAACTGTACACCCCGTTCCGAGCACGTCATTACAGGTGTAAATGTTCAAAGGTAGCAGATTTACAAGCTCACAACGCATCGCAATATGACACGTGAGCTTGTAGATCGGCTGTTTTTCCGGTTATGCACGGAAAAAGTATGCAGGACTTAACCCGTAAAAAACGGGGAAAGAATCTTGTGTCATTTTAGATTTTTAGCGTTGGCTATTCAAAAATAGCAGATGTACAAGCTTGCAGCGCGTCACTTCGTGTCGCGCTGCAAGCTTGTACATCTGCTATTTTTGAAAACATTTTGAAAAACCTGGAAAGTGTTTTGTAAGATTTTGACGTTTGAGAACTACCGATTCAGAAGGCATTTTGTAGGATCGGCCTCGGGTCTTAAATGGGTTAAGTAGGTAATACTCTACTATTCTGAGTGTGTAGCGCTCTCTACGCCTTTTTCTTGTGTGTGTGTGGGGGGTGGGTGGGTTCAAGCCGAAGACAGAGGAGTCAGGGTTTGGAGCTCCATGTGCTCAGTGGAGGCACCAAGGGAGTTTCCTCCCTCCTGCCCGACTGGGCTTCAGCTCCATAGCTGCAGGCTAAGAAAGGCAAGGATCCCATCGTGGAGAACGGGAGGAAAAAAGTCTGCTGTCTTCATGCCTTGCTTAGCATCACCCACTCACTGCCGCACAATAACTCCATTTGCCCCCAAGATGCTCTCTCTGTGTGTGTGTGTGTGTGTGTGTGTGTGTGTGTGTGAGAGAGGAGTGTGCTGTTTTCACCGTGTACAAGTGCTAAAGATGGTCCCATCCCTTGGGACCAGCACTTCCACACTATACACAATGAGGCTGAAAAACGCACACATCGTGCGTCCCAACTTTAAGACGGCTTCATTAGATTTACAGGCGAGCGTTCCAGTCATTTTGGCAGTCGGGTGAAACAAGTAGGCCGCTTTGTGTTTTGGCATCTGTGTTTAGTGACCAGTCATGGGAAGAGACGCCATTGTAGAAGACCCCGGGGTTACGTTTTGTTCCTGTCCACATAACACGGCGCGTGTGCACGCACGCACACTCGCAAGCACACGCACGTATAGAAGCCTAGCATCAAGACTTGTGTATCTCATGCACCCTCGTATATATATATATAGGTTAACTAAGTAGTTCTCATGTCCTTTGAGTCTGTCTGTTTCACTGTAAGTTGTCGTATCGTTTAAATTAGTCAGTTTCCTTGTTTTTTTCAAAAAACTTTCTTTGATGTTAATGCCGTCCTGGCCAGGTCTGCCTCGTAAAAGAGATTTGTATCTCGCTGGGATGGGACTTTCCTTGAAAAATAAGGGTTAAATAAAAAATTGGTGGCATGTTCCTTTAACCACCTAAGCCCCATCTTACTTTGTTGACCCGGGGTTCCAAATTTCTTGGCCCGGAAATAGCCGATCTTCAAGCTCAACGTTTTTTTCATTGTGACGTGAGCTTGTAGATCTGCTATTTCTGCCGAATGTTGACCTATATTTGCTGAACGTTAGTCTACTATGACACGCCCAGATTAGGTACACTAGGGTTCATTTGGTTAACAAAGTATCTTTTTTTCATGTTATGTCTTACAGGATCTCCACCTCTACCTGCAAGACAAGGTCTACATGGCTGGCAACCACTTCACCCTAGCTGATATTCTGATGTACTACGGCATTCATTCTCTGGTTGTAAGTCACCTATTGATACTCTCACCCACAGCGCACAAATCTCACAAGAAATATATTGTCGCTGACGGGTGGAAAACCGTGTATGTCCAAAAGTGTTACTTAACAGAAAAAGAAAACAAATAACTTGTCTTCCACATGAATGTACCGTAATTTTCGCACTATAAGCCGCACCTGAATATAAGCCGCAGCAGCTAAATTGAATGATTTGTACATATATAAGCCGCACTGGACTATAAGCCGCAGGTGTAAAATCCATAAGTTTAGGAGGTCCCCTAGTGGCCGTTAGCTGTAAAAATCCATAGATAAGCCGCACCGTTATATAAGCCGCAGGGTCGAAAAATGGGAAAAAAGTCGCGGCTTATAGTCCGAATTTTACGGTAGTTACTATTTGGTCACAAGCTTTTGTTAGTGCTTTTTGTTGGTTCACTATTTATAAAAAGAAAAAAAAGGAGCGACTTAACCCATTAAGGCCTGAGGCGATTCTTAAAAATGTTTTCTAAATCCTAACAGTTTTTTGAAAAAAAACTGGGAAAAAAATATTTTTACGAATTTTCAAAAATAGCAGATCTACAAGCTCATAGCACGGCACTCGGTGCCGCGCTATGAGCTTGTATATCTGCTATTTTTGAAAAAAATCAAAACGTAACCCCGTAATTATTTCCGTTTACCAATACTGCCACTGACGTAAAAAAACATATTTTTTTCAATTTCACCCAAAGACCAAGGAGATATGATTTTTCGAAGATCTAGACTCCCATCCACTTCCAAATTCTGTATCTCGGCTCCTGAGTACTTTTTTTTTTTCAATGAAAAATCTCTGGCAGTGGGCATAATTCAGGCAGAGAATGAGTTAATGGGTTAACCACTCTATCTTTCACATTTTTCATAAGTAGCAAAAATAGCAGATCTACAAGCTCACAACACGTCGCATGGCGACGTGTTGTGAGCTTGTAGGTCTGCTATTTTCACCACTTTTATGTGACACTCCTATACGACGAAGTAGGGCATTCATTTACCAAAAAAAAAAACATAAATATTTGAAAAACGGAGATAGGAGGTTTTTGCCCCTGCAGCAACAATATACAGTTCTTCCATCTATCAATCCAGCTCTCCATTCATCCGTTCTCCTCCTGTCCCTTTTGAGATCGTTTCAATCAAGCCACGACTTTAAGCAGGCGATTTTTCACAGTGCACAATTAGACCAGTCATATGGCCAAAGGGCACCGAGAAGCGACTTGACACGGCTAATAAACACATACCCACCATCATCGCTTCCTCTAAGAAGTGACGCGATGTGGCACAACAGTGATGTCTGTCTGTAGCCCCAAACCAGAGACAATGAAGTGGGTTTCGCCTTCTGTGGTCTGAAGAGGCACATTTTGGAAACGGGGAGGGAAGAAACCAGGTTGTTATTCTTAACTAAAACTAACAAAATAACAAAAGGTAGATGTGAAAATAATAAGTTTTAGTTAACTGAAATAAATAAAAACGAGGCTTTACAAAAGACGATAACTAACTGGAACTGTATTGTATGTTGTTTGCAAACCTCATTAAAACGAAACAAACATCATACAGAAAAAAATATTTAATTTTTAATTTCATACTTACTGTAAGGCTAGTATTGTGAGTGGATATTAAATGTATCTACCAATGTTAAGCTGTGCCATTTTTAACTGAATATGTTTTCTGCAATGGTATGATAATTTGTTGACACTTTTTATTACACTATTCTCTACTGATCTTTTTGAATTGATAAAAAAAAATCCCCACATTATATTCTTAGATTGTAGTGTATTATATTAAAACATAAATATTCTAAACTCTAAAAACTTTGGGAAGAAAAAGAGAGGGAGGGGAAAGATCACATGTTGGAAGATGTCACCAGTTGTGTTAGAGATGGAACGTTGCTACTTGCCACCAGGCAGAAGAGGAAGGGGAGTCCAGTTTTATTTACTGTCACTGTGGTTTTTTTAACCCCGAGAGGACGAGAGGTCAGCCAGCTCCACCCCTTAACCCGCCATCTCTCTCGTTGTTCAATTTATGGGACGCAACACTGCATAAACATTAAACGCCACTGACGCAAGAGTGGGTCCAGGGCGGATTCCTGTCCGTGTGGGGGAATATCCAGCCATCACTCGCTGTGATCATGTAAATTGCCACAAGGAAGGCAAAATTATTAGGACGTGGTGTTCTGAAAACTTTTTCAAGCCAGCGTCTATACTTAACCCCCTCCCTTTTCTCCCTACACCAAATATCACCCAAAAATAGCCAGTATACAAGCTTTTTTGTTTGCCTATTTTCGTCAAATGGCATGCCCAGACATGTCAGGGCATGTCTATTATGACGTGCCCAGAATAGGGACGCTAGGGGTTTGTGTGGTTAATGAATGGAGAATTTGATAAAAAATACAGAAAGGCATTGAATTTTTATCTCCTGTCATAAATGAGTAGTTGTATATGGTGGAAAGTAACTAAGGGCATTTACTTACTTTTCTATATTGCAGTATTGATACTTTTACTGAAGTAAAACATTTGAGTACTTTTTCCACCACTGGTGTATGTTATAGCTCCAAACAATGCCACATTGTTTATACATAAACTGCATGTGACAACCTCAACAGCGTTCAGGTGTTCCTAAAACGTAGATCTCTTCTCCTTTCTGTTCTCTTGCCTCCTCCTCTTCCTCTTATCTTCCCCTCCCAGGTGGAGTTGTCCGTCCAGGAGAAGGAGAAGTATGTGAATGTAACTCGGTGGTTTGACCACATCCAGCACTACCCGGGCGTCCGACATCACCTGCCCCCCGTCGTGGTCCTCAGAAACAGAGTTTACACCAGCGGACACCACTGAGACCGGCAGACTGGACCCCCCGACCTGACCTGACCCAACCTGATTCAACCCCAACCTCCCTCTGTCGTCTGGACCAGACGTGGGCAAAGTCAACAATGTTTTTGGTTTTGTTTCGTTTTTTTCTTAATTATTTCCCCCCATGTTTCCCCTTTTTCTCCACTTCTGGCTTCGCTTCCGCAAACATGGCCAATAGTGTTCATTGAAGCATCCACAAAGGATTAGAACAACTAGTCTGGTGGGCAGAGACTTTACCCTTGTGCTATCCAGAGCCCCACAATTCAGCCTTCTTAAGGGAAAGTTCTACGTTTGTTTTGAGATTGTGGATCTATATTGCAACGTTTATGTTCACTTTCTATATACATTTACGGTTTTATTTGGTACCTTTTTCCTTTGTTACATCCCTGGAAATGTTTTTCCAATATTTCAATTAGATAAGGGAAGCTTGACATTTCTTTTTTTATTTATTTATTATTTCACCAAGCAAGTCAGTTGTTATTTTAGTCAGTGTAATTTTTACAATGTCAACCTGACAGTTCAATCACATAGATCAAACAGTCTTTGAAAGCTAGATAAATAAAAATCTGGCTATCCTTGATTTTGCCCTGGTCAGCCCTGGACATGGGATGGTGCTATTGGATGCTGGCTTTGCAGAAGTTCAGGGAGTTGACCTCCCAGTTAGCCCAACACTATCAACAAGATGTTTCGTTGTGAAGTCCTTACATAAGAACTCGTAGTTACGTCCGTTTGCATATTTTTGTTTTGTCTTTGTTGTTGGGGAGTTTATAGGCCGCCGTGTGTTTGTTTGTGGTCGCTTTGAAAATGGATAGGGATGCTGTACGGGTAGTGTGGAAATGACAGGTCCATGCAAGCGCTGCTAGCTCGGTGAAAAGGATTTCTATTTATAAACGGCTGTGGGGTTGCTGGTATGTGTGAGTGACTCTGCGTCCCCTTTTCTTTTCTTTTTTTTACCCGAGCCATGAATATGAGGAAAGACTAGTGTTAAAGGTGCAAACGCGATTTGTAAAGAAGTCATTTGTTGGACAATAGAGTACGACGCTTGGATAAGGCCACACAAATTGTTTTCTCACCTACAATCTGTCCAAAATCAACGTACTTGTACTTGTTAATTAAAGCAGTTGAAAGCGAGTGTGCAGGAGTTATTTGGTTAACCCATAAAGACCGGGAACGCGTCTGTGTCATTTTTAGATTTCTTTGGCTTGTCAAAAATAGCAGATCTACAAGCTCATAGCGCGGCACCGAGTGCCGCGCTACGAGCTTGTAGATCTGCTATTTTTTGAAAAATCTTGAACATTTGTGCTTTGCTTCTGGGGGGGTTCCCTAGAACAAAATATTTTGAGATGGGTGTCCGTGGACTCCGGTCTTAATGGGTTAATACCATAATATAATACCACTACCAAGTCCACAGTAACTTAACAGTCTTTGTTTCGCTGATATTTTGGGGGGAGTGAGTGGGGTGTCCCAAATTTGAAGTCTTGTAGTGAATCCCCATTAACCCATTGATACCTGGAACGCATCTGTGTCACTTTAGATTTCTTTAGGCTATTCAAAAATAGCAGATATACAAGCTCATAGCGCGGCACCGAGTGCCGCGCTATGAACTTGTAGATCTGCTATTTTTGAAAAATCGAGGAAAAAAAATTGGGTTTTTCTTTCAAAATTTTTTTTGGATTTAGAAGACCTTTCTAGAATCTTCTCAGGTCTTAAAGGGTTAATTTCAAATGGGAACTCTTTTTTTTTTTTGGTCGCTACGTGCCACCCCACCCCCGTCCCTCCCTCCCTCCCTCCCTCCCCTCTCTCCTTCTCACTCTCTTGCTTCCCCAAACCACCAGTCGTGTGGGCAGCAGGAGCGAGAGCGGTGAGCGTCAGCCCCGCAGTCAGAGATCAGAGTGAGGCTCCGAACAGGGCCAAGCACCACTGTTGATGCTGCAGGGCCCGTAGGAGGGCAGCGTGGCTCACCAGCTGCCACACAGAGCCAGCCAGCCAAGGCCAGAGTCCAGGCCCCTGGGGGGACAGTCAGACACTGTGTGGCATTTCAACCCCCTACGTACCCACAGGGACCGTGGAGAGAGAGAGAGAGAGAGAGAGAGAGGGAGAGGGGCCGTGAAACGGAGGACAGTTAACCCATTAAGACCTGAGAAGATTCTAGAAATATCTTCTAAATCCTAACAATTTTTTGAAAAAAAAAAAAAAAAAAATCCTCGATTTTTCAAAAATAGCAGATCTACAAGCTCATAGCGCGGCACTCGGTGCCGCGCTATGAGCTTGTATATCTGCTATTTTTGAATAGCCAAAGACATCTTAAGTGACACAGATGCGTTCCAGGTATCAATGGGTTAAGATAGAGCGGGAGTTGGGGAGACATGGCTGGAAGGGAGAGAGAAATGGAGGAATAGAGACATAGACACAGGGGCAGGAACCAAGAGAGATGGGAGAGAAAGAAAGAAAGTGGCCAAAGAGAGAGGGAGAGAAGGAAAAAAAAGACCCACCCCAGAGGCTGGGGATCCTTCTATGAGTGACACAACATGTGAACGATGACCCTCGCCTCAGAAAGCCTTACTGCTGCTGACTGGAATCCTCAGCCATTAGTTCCATTAGCAGACAGACTCGGCCCACAGTGACGCTTGTCTTAAAGGCCAATGTAGCATGCTTTAAACCTGAATCCTATCATTCTGTTGTGAGCAGTCGAAGTCGCCCTTTAAATGAAAGGGGCGACTTCAACAATTTAAATTATTACGAATTTGCAATGTACTTTTTTGTTTTTACTGCAACCTTGATGCACGGAATCACATTCATAGTTGCAGAGACAATGACACATGCTCTGAGGAGCTTTAAACAATGCAGCTGTTCATATTTGTTGTCAGAAATTATCCTAGCATCATTGCCTCGGTGTTATCTGTGTAACCTAATCTATCTGGTGCTCACTGTCTGTTGTGTGCCTTGAACTCTACGAACCGTTTCACTTTTTACTGAACGCATAGGTTTGAACGCTTTCATTCCACGCATGCCTTTCATGCCTGTCATGTCCTGTTTGTTGCTCGGAAGATACAATGGTTTTGTTTATTTAATGTCACCTCAAGGGTCATCATGTGCCAATAAATCAAAGGGAAACGCAGATGACTGGTATCTCATGACTCCCTGTCTTTATATGTTTATTATTGACTTCATCCTTTACAAAGGCAGCAAATAGACCAGAGCCTTCAGTTCACAGAAGCCTGGGTGACGTGTGTTTCTCTTAAATTCTCTAAAGTGCGAAGTTGTGAAGGGCAAATGGGCTCCAAGTGATTTGATGAGAGGGCCTTGTGACGGCAAGGCCGTTAGTGGTTTGGTCTGCCATTAAAGAACACTTTGTCCTTCTCACGACCAAATCCCCGTTGGAACACTGATGGAGTACTGTTGTCAATGAGATACATTGCACCAACAGACCTGCTTTTACTTAAGACTGATACTGTAAATGGTTGATGTTGGCCTGCAAAATAGTATCAGAGGAATGCATTAAAACATTAACATGCTTATTTTTATGAAGGTGGAACATTTCCATGAATCAATAACTATCAAAGAATGTAATGTCACAAATGCATGTAAAACATTTATTTGTAGGCCTTGTGTCCCCGCCAACAAATACTGTAGATAGTCTATATCTACTACATACAGATAAAAAAGTTCATTTTCTTCCGTAATATAATTCAAAAAGTGAAACTTAAATATTCTAGATTCATTGTGCCATCTAGGAGACTTTAGAGCACTTTGTGTTTCCGTATGTCGACAAGCTTTATGGAGATACTGATTTCATTTTCTAGCAGGACTTGGCACCTGCCCACAGAGCCAAACCTATTAGGAACTGGTGTACCGACCATGGTATTACTGTGCTTGACTGACCAGCCAACTGGCCTGACCTGAACCCCACAGAGAATCTATGTTGTATGGTCAAGAGGAACGTGTGAGAGACTAGACTCAGCAATACAGGTTAGCTTAAGGCCGCTATCAAAGCAAACCCGGGCTTCCATAACACCTCAGCAGTGCCACAGGCTGATCACCGTCTCCTAAAGCAGAGCTAAGATTCCAATGAAAATCTCTTGCATAGCATTTTAAGAGTATTCCATTTTCAGATATGTATTTCATTTGTAATGGAAAAATTCAAAAAAGTCTTAAAAAAAGGTATTGAGACACTATAGCTTTGCACGATGAATGGACATATCTGTGGTAGAATCGTCACATTGTATTTGCGTATGAACACCGTCTGTCCTCTAAGTACTTCTGTAGCATAAAACATTTCACACACTCCGAAATGGCTCTCAATTGAGACCTGGAACGCATTTGTGTCATTTTAGAATTCTTTAGCTATTCAAAAATAGCAGATATACAAGCTCATAGCGCGGCACCGAGTGCCGCGCTATGAGCTTGTAGATCTGCTATTTTTGAAAAATCTTGAAAAATAATATTTTTTATATTATTTTCAAAAAACTGTTAAGATTTAGATTTTTTTTGTAATCGGCCTCAGGTCTTAATGGGTTAAACTTCAGCTTGCTGACTGTTGCCAGGACCTCAAAATGCTGGGAGTCGCGAGGTCTCACAGAGGGGCGTCCTGCAGCCACGATTGATCAAATCTCAGCAGAGTCCGAGTCAGACCCAGTCAACCCAGGGACGAGGCTATAGCGCAGGTAACCCCCCAGAAATGGGTGGTTACCAATTAGAGCGAACCCCTTCTCCAGCTTGTTAAGATATAAGGAGCTCCTCTCCACAGGGGGCGACCTTCTGCTAGCTTGAGTCGAGACCCCCCACTCGTCCCACTCTTAACCCCCGATGGGCTGCCAAATCAAGGGGACGATTTCCCAGCGTCCCCTGGTGAGGAAAAGGGTCAAGGGGTCAAAAGATGAGGCGGGTCATCAGGATTCACAGGTGACCTCACCTTTCCCCACGGCGCCTCTTTTCCACCGCAGTGTGACACTGACTCATGATAAGCTGACAACCCTCTTCACCTCTATCCTCCAAACTCCCCCCCTCTCTCTCTCTCTCTCTCTCTCTCTCTCTCTCTCTCTCTCTCTGCAGCCTAAGGGGACAGTAGAGCATGGGAGGGCAGAGGGCGAGAGAGGTGAGAAGTTCATCCCTCGGGACTTGGGAGAATGACACCTCAACAATCTTTGCTCTTAAACCAATTTCAACCTGGCATCCCGATTTTGGGGCCATATGTCATACGTGCAGAATTTCAAAAATAATTCAACAATGTTCAAGCTCACAACAACTGTACTCTCCACACAGAGATGCCATTATCGTTCCTATCATTGGAGGAAGAAGTACTCCGATGCTTTACTTGAGTGAAAATAGCAGTACCACAATATTAAAAGTCCTGCATTCAACATTATTTACTTGAGTGAAAGTACAAAAGTATTTTCCTTTTTTTTTTTTTTTTTTTTTTTTTGTCATTTAGCAGACACTTTTATCCAATGCGACTTACAATAAGTGCATTCAACATAGATAGTCAAGAAAACTACTAATCACCAGAAGTCTTAAGTGCATTCTCTTCTAAAACAAGCAACTAAGAGTATACCTAGCGCTAAGGTAAAAAGTGCAATATATCAGCTACCTACTTTCTTAAACATTCAAAAGAAAAACATTTCAAAGATAGTATGAAATGGGACTTGGCCCTAAATGTTTTGTAAATAATAATCTAAGTATGCAAAGTAACTAGAAGCTGTCCGATAATGATATTAATTATATTAACTAATAAGTAGTGGAGTAAAAAGTACAATATTTATTTATCTTAGATGTACTTAATAATAATAATAATAATAATAATACATACGATTTATATAGCGCTTTTCTAGGTACTCAAAGTCGCTTTACAGAAACAAGATAAAAAACTACTTTATTAGGAAGAACTAGTTAAAAAAGCTTAAAAAGAAAAACTATAAAAGAAGGAATGCAAGTCTGAAAAGGTGGGTTTTGAGTGTGATTTTAAACGTGGCTCTGATGTGAGCTGGGAGTGAGTTCCACAGTGAGGGGGCGGCCAGGCCACGAGAAGTTGAATACAACGTATACCTCAGAATTGTACTTAAGTACAGTACTTGAGTAAATGTACTTATAAGTTACTTTCTACCTCCACTGGTTCCTAATACCGACGTGCATCTGGCAGAAACAATGCTCACTCCCTCTCTGTCTGTCTGTCTGTCTGTCTGTCTGTCTGTCTGTCTCTCTCTGTCTCTCTCTCTCTCTGTGTGTCTCTCTCGCTCTGCCTCTCTCTGTGTGTGTGTCTCTCTCTCTCTGCCTCGCTCTGTGTGTCTCTCTCTCTGTCTCTCTCTCTCTCTCTCTGTGTCTCTCTCTCTGCCTCTCTCTCTGTGTCTCTCTCTCTCTCTCTGCCTCGCTCTGTGTGTCTCTCTCTCTGTCTCTCTCTCTCTCTCTCTGTGTCTCTCTCTCTGCCTCTCTCTCTGTGTCTCTCTCTCTCTCTCTGCCTCGCTCTGTGTGTCTCTCTCTCTGATTGATTCAATGAAACAATTGACAGCATGGTGGTGAGGAGAGCGTTAGCGTGTCATGAGTTCTTCTGACAGGCCCCTCGCCTCGTTGTGGCCTTAGAGATTGTGACAGTCGTACCATGTGCCTATGAAGATGGCATCTGATTGTCAATTGTAATTATTATACGAGGGCACAAGCAAGAATGTAGGCCTGGGAGGCACAAATAGAGGACATTGTGGGGGGGGGCGGCATGTTGTTTGACTTCACGTTGTTAAATTACGATTATTGCTTCAGACTTGCAGCACTTGTAGGCAAACAACGCATTTAGCTGTTTCTAGAATGTTTGTGTGTGTGTGTGTGTGTGTGTGTGTGTGTGTGTGTGTGTGTGTGTGTGTGTGTGTGTGTGTGTGTGTGTGTGTGTGTGTGTGTGTGTGTGTGTGTGTGCGCGCGTGTGCGTGTGTGTGCGTGCGTGTGCGTGTGCGTGTGCGTGTGCGTGTGTGCGCGTGTGTGTGTGTGTGTGTGCGTGTGTGTGTGTGTGGCTGATTTTGTCCTGCAGTGTTCTTGTTGGGGAAGTACTTTATCACAGTCTTATATCTACAGACAGCTTCCGGATCGGTGTATAAAGAACACGCTGCAGGGTGAGGGTTTATGTACATGTGTTTTACAGTACATACAGCATGTGCTATATGCATGAGAATCTGTGTGTGTGTGTGTGTGCATGTGTGTCTTGCTGCCCCATATACTATATTTGCGTGTGTGTGTGTGTGTGTGTGTGTGTGTGTGTGTGTGTGTGTGTGTGTGTGTGTGTGTGTGTGTGTGTGTGTGTGTGTGTGTGTGTGAGAGCATACTCACATGGACACACTTTTATGCCAAGAAAATATATTTCTTGTTTCTTTGTTGAGTGCAACAGAGAGCAGGTGCACAACCATCCCAGAGTGTACACGACACAGTCTCTCACCTCATCGATCAGACAGAGAGCTTGGCTTCTGATTGGTCACATACCAATGGTAGGTACCACCACAGTACATGTGTGTGTGTGTGTGTGTGTGTGTGTGTGTGTGTGTGTGTGTGTGTGTGTGTGTGTGTGTGTGTGTGTGTGTGTGTGTGTGACCCCGGGGCCATGAGGCTTGCACCCTAAGTCACTCTCTCTCTCTCTCTGTCTCTCTCATTCAAACATTCAAACACACACACAGATGACAGACTGTTCTTGAATTAGCCGCTTCGATCGCTCCTCGCCCCTTCTGCCAAACCTACCTCAGCTGCACGCAACTCCCTCTCATCTTGTGTGTGTGTGTGTGTGTGTGTGTGTGTGTGTGTGTGTGTGTGTGTGTGTGTGTGTGTGTGTGTGTGTGTGTGTGCGTGTGCGTGTGCGTGTGCGCACGCAATGATGCACCCATTCAAGGGGTTATGAATTTGGCTTGAAGGCAAAAGGTGAAGGAACGCGAGAAGGTGTGCCGTGTGTCGTGTGAGAAGGTTTACCAACTCAGCTGAATGAGTTCAAAGCACATGGGCCTTTGAGGGAAAGCATGTAACAAACTAGAGTTACAGTGGTGGAAAAAGTACTCACATTTATTACTTAAGTAAAAGTATCAATAATGCAATTTATAAGTAAGTAAAAGTCCGGAATTAAAAATGTATTGAGTAAAAGTACAAAAGTTTTGGCATCAAAATGTACTTAAAATACCAAAAGTATATGCTCCTTATGCAGAATTTCAAGTTTTCAAATGTATACAAATATTTTGAAAATTGCAGATCTACAAGCTCACAATGCGTCGCATCGCGACGCATTGTGAACTTGTAGATCTGCTATTTTCAAATGGCTGAAATGTATATACGGCTGAAGTGGTTAGTGTCTGTTTTGTAATAATCAAAATCTAGAAAGTAACTAGTAACTAAAGTTTTCAAATAATTGTAGTGGAGTAAAAGTACAATATTTGCCTCTGAGATGTAGTGGAGTAGAAGTAAAAGTATTGGAAATCGGAGGTACTCTAGCAAAGTACAAATACCTCAAATGTTTACTTAAGTACAGTACTTAAGTAAATGTACTTAGTTACTTTCTACCACTGCAGAGTTATATACTTAGTTGCGCACAAGAGAGTCGAAAATAGCCAGTCTACGAATTCTACGAATTAGCTATACATCATCCTCTCCAACCCGAATCCACACGCCACGCCACAGAGCAGCAGCCCGCCCCGCCCCTCCCCCTGTTGTAATAGTTTCTGATAGGAGAGCCTCGCGGCGAGGCTGACGTCTCGCTGAGAAGTGATACTGATAGTAATTGCTGCTGAAACCCTGTGACAATGCGTGGGAGGTGCGGTGGGGCGGGGTGCGGTTCGGGGGGGGCTGCTTTCACTAAAATATTGGACTTCATGCTGCCCAGAGAGGATGGCGTTTGAAATAAGCATAGAGAGGATATGGTGGCAGAGAGAGAGAAGAGCGAGAGAGATAGAGACAGTGGTGGAAAAAGTACTCAAATTCTTTACTTAAAGGGGAAATCCACCCATTTTCAATATTTAACTATGTCATTAATATAGCATAAAGGAGTTGTGTGGAAATAAGAAAAAAATTAAAAAAAAATTAACATTGCAAAAAAATGTAACATTGCAAAAAAATTAACATTGCAAATTACACCATGATGAGTCATCACAGTGTAATTTGCAATGTTAATTTTTTTGCAATGTTACATTTTTTGGAAATGTTAATTTTTTTTTTAATTTTTTCTTATTTCCACACAACTCCTTTATGCTATATTAATGACATAGTTAAATATTGAAAATGGGTGGATTTCCCCTTTAAGTAAAAGTACCAATACTGCAATATAAAAATGCTCTGTTAGAATTAAAAATCCAAAATTAAAAATTTACATGAGTAAAAGTACAAAAGTATTGGCATCAAAATGTACTTAAAGTACCAAAAGTTAAAGTACTAAATATTTGAAAATAGCCGATCTACAAGCTCACAACGCGTCGCGATGCGACGCGTTGTGAGCTTGTAGATCTGCTATTTTCAAATAGCCTAGGTATAAAATAGGGTTAAAGTGGTTAATGTATGTTTCACTATATCATAGTTTATATCTGAAAAGTAACTAGTAACTAAAGTTTTCAAATAATTGTAGTAGAGTAAAAGTACAATATTTGCCTCTGAGATGTAGTGGAGTAGAAGTAAAAGTATTGGAAATTGGAAATACTCAAGTAAAGTACAAATACCTCAAAATTGTACTTAAGTACAGTACTTGAGTAAATGTACTTAATTACTTTCCACCACTGGATAGAGAGACAGACAGAGAGAGAGAGAGAGAGAGCATACATATTCCTGGGTGGGCAGAGAGCAGTGGGGGGGGGGGGGGGGTCACTGCCCTTGGCCATCTCCTGTAATTTGACCTCTCTGGGGGAAAAAAAAACAGTAACAGTCACTTAATTTGCATACGTCCACTGCTCATCTGCATGTGTCACCGGGGCATTGCATTCTTAATTATTTTTATACCCCGTTCGATGTATTACAATGTTTTGCTTTTAATCTGAGGTGACTGATTTATTTCAACCTGCAGTTAAATTATCCATGATATCGCCAGAGTGGTTTCTCTTCGTATCTCATCAAATTTGCCTAATGATAAAAAAAAAAACGGTCTGATTAAAATTCAAGAGAACAACAACAAAAACAAGGTTTGATATTATTAAGCTTGATTATAAAGTGTTACCTCGCTGACCTCCTCTGCTGTGAGGACCTCGGAGAAAGGCCTGGCTCCATGGCTAACACAAAGGGAACCCCACAGACACCATTAAAAGCTCACTTTTCCATTCCAAAAAAATATATTTTCTTTAAACATCACAGACCTCCAGATTCATTTTAAGTGGATCTGCAGTCCTTTGCTCACCCACACGTTTTCGTCAAGCTACAGTACTTACCAGTACCAGTTTCAACGGGATTTACCTGGATAAATTAAGGGCTAATGATAATTGTCTGCTGATGCTGTAATTTGATCTTACTGATCCTACATCTTCCTATTATAAATCCTTAAAATACGGGATGTCTATATATGGGCATAAAAAGGACACAGGCAGACAGAGACAGATACAGAGACCAGGTTGAAAGTAATTAATCGCAATTGGGTTCAATTCATAAATTAAACTCAAAAAGATTAATTAACTAAAACATAATAGTGCTGCTTTTGCAAGTATAGTGTCATAATACATTTCATGAAATCAGGCTCACAGAGGCCCATTCAAAAGCCATTGCAAAATGTGACCCTATTTATTGCTCACCTCTCCAGGGCACAAACCATGTAATCCACAATGTCAACGGGTTTAAACAGAGCTTGTGACAAGACAACAGGGGAGAGACCAATCCTGTGTCTCTCTATAAAAGCAGAAATTAGATGTCATGAAGAAGACAGTCTTTGTAGAATCGGTCCTTTATCACCCGGTCAGGGTTTATTTTCCAATGATGGCTCATTATCCATTTATAATTACATAGCCACCACTTAAACCCTATTTAATGAGTTGCCCGAAGTCCCACAGGGCTTTATGCGAGGCCCCCTCCTGTTTTAGCTCTACACTAAAAATCTTCGGCGAAAACATTAATAATCGCATTGTGATGCGATGTTTTTGCCGAGCGTGTGCGCGTGTGCGTGTGTGAGAGCGTGCACGTGCACGCATGCGTGTGTGTGTGCATGCAGGGGGCAGGGTGGCTTCACTGCTGATTGACTTGATACTGGACTAAGGGCATGAAGCTGCAGTCTGTCTCCTCCCCAACACATACACACAGTAGACACACAGATATGCCCACAAACACATACACACATGACCGGTAACTATTCATACCAATCCCTCTATTTCATGCGCGCACACACGCACCTACAGTATTCAGACCTATAGTCAAAGAGATGAGAAAGACCAGAGGAAACCATTTGTCATGTTGGCATCCCTTCTCAAATCAGCCGTTGGCTTATTTGGGATCTAACACAGTGTATGATTGTGTGTATGCTATTGTGTGTATGCTATTGGCTTCAGATTACACTGATAAAGGATCTCTGATCATCTGGCCATGTGAGAGTAGATGCATTGTTCTGATGCATACTGTATGGACAAAGTCTCAGAGTTCATCTATGGCTCATAAATACAGATTCAAATATGAGTAACCGGTCAACTATCACAATGACAGACAGCTAAATCTTCAGTTAATTTTTACACTCTATCCCAAGAGGAAAACAGTCCTTGGATTCCATATGTGTACTTGTGGTGGTCCAAGAAACCACTTTGGCAAATTGACCCATGATTTAAGAAATGCTCATCATTTAGGTGGAAAGATTTTGTTTTCCGTTTTTGTTTAACTTTAGTGGCTGAAGGGCATCACTGATTTTCAGCCTGCGCGCGCGTGCGTGCGTGCGTGCGTGCGTGCGTGCGTGCGTGCGTGCGTGCGTGTGTGTGTGTGTGTGTGTGGAGGTGGGTACGTGTCTGTGTGTTTGTGGCTGTGTGCTACTGTAACATCTGTGGATAAACGGAAGGCAAACATACATCTCAAAGGTTGAAACTGGGCTAATTCTCCAAATGATGTTGGGGGCTACACGTATTTTCCGCTGGCCATGTGTGTCATCTGCAGTGGATCAGTCTCTCTCTCTCTCTGTACAGTAATACAGAACAGCCAGTGGGGTGAATGTTCCATAGAGTGGTGGCCAAGGGCCTCGACTCTCACACTACAGTCCAGGGGCAACCGTGCAACACCAAAACACTAAGTCATTGACTGGTTGATTCAGTTGACCAATAGCATCATTATGAGGCAGATTTAATGGACTATGGGACTAATTGCACAATGCGTATAACAGTTATTCCATCAAGGAAATGTATACAAAGAAAAATGTTCTCACTGGGGGTGTGTGTGTGTGTGTGTGTGTGTGTGTGTGTGTGTGTGTGTGTGTGTGTGTGTGTGTGTGTGTGTGTGTGTGTGTGTGTGTGTGTGTGTGTGCGTGCGTGTTTGCGTGCGCGTGTGTCCGTGTGTGTGTGTGTGCACGCGTATGTGTGTGTTGTGTGTGTGCGTGTGCGTACGAGCAAGCGGTGAATGAGTGCGAGTAGAAGGGCAGCAGCATTGAGAGCTTGAGGGCGGGGGAGAAAGCAGCCCTTATGGGGGCTAAATTTAACAGCACATGACACACAGCTGATCGCGGGCCTCTTTGAAAAACACACACGACCGCGGCCGGCGTGAAATCCACATTGGGGCCCCGAGGTGTGGTGAGAGAGCCAAGAACAAAGTTGTCTCTGTTGACAAGCCTATTATGTACTGGTGATAAGTCTCTGTTCACTGTTTTACACACACACACACACACGCACGCACGCACGCAGTAAAATATCTATCCATCTAAGTATCTAAACATGTATGTATGTATCTTCCATCCTGCCCATTCCCAAAACTACAGTTGTTTGTACTTACATCCTAGGGGGGCATGCACACTCTCACACACACACGCGCGCACACATGCACAAACACGCACACACACACAGACACAATTAAATGAAATGAAGATACAGGTGGAGGGGTGGAAGTGGTGATGGGGATGAGAAGGGCAGAAGGGTGTTGACCACAGTAACCCTGGTGTTCAATACTAGCGAAAATAGCTGCTGGGAGCTTGTAGATACAGTGTATAGGTTTTTCGCCCTGGGTATGGTACACACACACATACAGCACATACACACATGCACACTGTAGTTGGTCCTTTTGGATTCTATCTCGACACACACACGCACACACACACACACACACACACACACACACACGCACACACGCACGCACGCACGCACACACACACGCGCACACACACACACACACACACACACACACACACACACACACACACACACACACACACACACACACACACACACACACACACACACACACAATTGCATCCTAACTATACTGTATGTACAGTGACAAACAGCACTCACTCACACAGGGGGAGAGAGGGGGGGGGGGTCATCTTTTCGGAGCTGGAGGCCTCCCCTTGTGACTTCCACAGCTGTCATGGTGCGTTCATTCACTAACCTCAGGATTGGGAGCATGTGATGGCCAATGCACACACACACACACACACACACACACACACACACACACACACACACACACACACACACAACACACACAACACACACAACACACACGCACGCGCACACGCACACGCTCTCACACACACACACACACACACACGCACACGCACGCGCACGCGCACACGCACACGCTCACGCTCACGCTCACACACACACACACACACACACACACACACACACACACAGAGGTAGAGAGGGACAAAGTCTTTGGGAACGATGCCCATTGGGAACTATGTTTGTTGGGAATGCATGCCCCGTTGTACTTGATGTTGTCTGAGTAAATGGAGGCCAGCTTATCGTGTCAGTACTATGTCATGTTGATGCCAGCAGCGATCTCCGTACATATAGGCATAAAAGAGACACAGCCATGCAGCCAGCCTTGCAGACAGACAGACATGACAGACAGACACAGATTTCTACATGGGCATAAATGGGACACACAGTGTAGGCATAGAACGGACACAGATATACAGACAGACACACAGACATACAGACAGATAGAGAGTTTGGGATTTTCAGTTCTGGACAACCTCCTCCAGGTTATCATACTGTAAATCGTTGTCCAGCCACTAGGCCGGGGTTAGTGTCTTGCTCAAGGCATCGAAGCAATAACAGGAGCAGTCGGGATCGAACCCGAAACCTTCAGATGACCACTCCACCTCTTTTCAGCCACTGCGACGGCCCCCTATCTATCCCACAGATACAATATGAACCACAGTATATGACCCTTCAAATATATCATAGACATTCATGCTCCACTGGCAAATGTGTCACAACAGAGAGTTGAGCATATCCCTCCTTTCTCTACAAAACTCTCCTCAGTGGTGGAAAGTAACTAAGTACATTTACTTAAGTACTGTACTTAAGTAACATTTTGAGGTATTTGTACTTTACTTGAGTATTTCCAATTTCCAATACTTTTACTTCTACTCCACTACATCTCAGAGACAAATATTGTACTTTTAATCCACTACAATTATTTGAGAACTTTAGTTACTAGTTACTTTTCATATATAAATTATTATATTATGAATCATACTTTAACCACTTTAGCCCTATTTTATACCTAGGCTATTTGAAAATAGCCGATCTACAAGCTCACAACGCGTCGCATCGCGACGCGTTGTGAGCTTGTAGATCGGCTATTTTCAAATATTTAGTACTTTTACTTTTGGTACTTTAAGTACATTTTGATGCCAATACTTTTGTACTTTTACTCAAGTAATTTTTTTATTCTGGACTTTTACTTGTAACAAAGTATTTTTATATTGCAGTATTGGTACTTTTACTTAAGTAAAGAATTGGAGTACTTTTTCCACCACTGCCTATAGAATAGTTGAGTATAGTTTATGTAGGCTACAGTTTCTTCAGAGCTGCCATGCACCCTACTGTCTGGCCTTTTACATTTTTTTTGTGCGACACAGTGTGATAGAACCTGCCCGCAAACCCTCCATTACGATCATATTTGTTCCCCGTCGTCGGCTGTCTTTCCTGTGGGGTGCTGTCACGCTGAAGTTTAGTCAAAGACATTAAGAGAGAACCTCTAGGGGCAAACATGAGAGGAGAGGAGGTCCTCATTTTATCATTCATTTTGTCATCATTTTAGGAAAAGTGTACTAAATTAACTTTTATGTAAACATCCTGAAACTCACTGCATCATCCTATATGGCAAACTGAAAATAAAAGTTAAGAAATAATTGTAATTGTTTTGTTTTGTTGTGTTGTTTTATATTGATAACTCTATCAACCACCAATTGTACGTGCCCGGGGACTCTTGAGTTAAGTCTTCCACAATAACATTGATGTGAACATCTTAATATTGATTGATGTGTATTGTCCCTGGTAAGTAAAGAAAGAAAGAAACCTCTCTCTCTAAACAGCATACACGATACTAACAATACTGAAGAAGTACATTTTCAACCCATTTCATCTGAGATACCCTGAGAAAGAGCATAAACTCAGGCAAGCAAGGACACAATCACACACACACACACACACACACACACACACACACACACACACACACACACACACACACACACACACACACACACACACACGCACACACACACACACACACACACACACACACACACACACACACACACATGCATGCACACACATACATACATGCGGAGAAGAGAGACAGCATCTCCCTTGAGGAGCCACGTTGTCATCTCTCACCATGGTGGACATCAGTGCTAAACTCCTGTCAGGTTTTGTCTCTCTCTCACACACACACACACACACACACACACACACACACACACACACACACACACACGCACGTACGTACGCACGCACGCACACACAAGGATCTATCTGAATGTGATGAATGCCATTCTGCTGCATGAGCTCACTGAACAGCTCGACTGGCGAACGTCGGCCCATTATCAGTGACCAAGGTGTCTCTGTTAGGCAACCTGTGGTCTGTGAATGCAAACACTTGACTGAGTTTGTATAAGATTGTGTAGGCTGTGACGTTGCTCACGATGCTGTTCATTTGGAGTGTAGGCTACATTTACAAAGAACACGTGTCCAATAAAAGGGCCAGCAAATGGGGTGGTCTGGCCATGGGTTCAAGCGAGCTGGTGGTGACGTGCTCTGATTGGTTCTGACAATGCATGCATGATTTTCTCCATGATTTTCGCCACGTACGCGCAGCAGGATCTTGCAAGGATTTTCCATCCGACACACCTGATGAGCCCCACAATCCGTGAACAGCCGGGTGAGAACGAAAAACTTGCTCAAACCATCAAACCATTGTTTTCAATATTTAGCACTTTGTTTTATTTGTTCTTACTGCCCTTTGTAGGATGTCATGGTCAGAGCCGGTGCAGTTTATGCACCAAGCAGTGATGCCCTCTGTGGTGCCCGTGTAGAATGTGGTGAGGATGGGGAGAGGAGGTATTGAAGGTGCCGCTGGGCCAGCAGTATTGAGTGATGAGTTGAATCCATGCGTAATGTGGAGCTTCTTCTATCCTATATTAGCATTTTTGTCTTTAATTCCCCAAACCATGGGACAGCTGGGCGGAAAGTATTCAAGGCACAGGTACTGGAGCAGTTCTTCAGATGGGAAGAACAAACAGGTCAGCCTGGGGTTTTGATGTTTCTATTGCGTAATGGTCACATTATTCTGATGGTACAAAGGAAATTGTTACTTTTTTGTCTATTTTATACCATGCGCAGCGAAAATAGCCGATCTACAAGCTACATATAGCTTGTTATCTTTGAAAAAGTTTGCAGATTTTGTTTAATATCACGATCATGCGTCTGTCACTCACAGCTGTCTTACAACTGGGACACGAATGGAGAAGAAAAAAAAATCTTGCTGGAAATGCTTTTGTACTCAAACATGTTACATGTCTCCCAGGTGACTGTTTAGCACTGGCAGTAATTGAAAACTTGCCCCTGGCACTGAGTATGAGTGTACAGTACATACATGTGTGAATGAACACACTGTGTGTGTGTGTGTGTGTGTGTGTGTGTGTGTGTGTGTGTGTGTGTGTGTGTGTGTGTGTGTGTGTGTGTGTGTGTGTGTGTGTGTGTGTGTGTGTGTGTGTGTGTGTGTGTGTGTGTGTGTGTGTGTGTGTATGTGTGTGTGTGCGTGCCTGCGTGTGTGCGTGCCTGTGTGTGTGCGTGCGTGTGTGCCGGCCAGTGGGCAGGGCGTTTGTGCGTTCGTGCTTGCGTGCATGTGTGCGTTGACGTGCGCGTGCATGCAAGCACGTTTCTCTCTCAGTACATTCTGTCCGGACAGTGTGCATCTAGCGAGCGTTAGCATGCGTGCGCAAGCCATGATGCGCAAGCCATGATGCGCAGCATGCGCGTTGGCTGGTGCGCGCGTGCGGAGAGCACCCATCCGTCTACCTTAACTGTACGTGCGCACGTACTGTACGTGTGCTCAGAGTTCAGAGTAAAAAATGAACACTGATGATTTTACAGTGTGTTGAAGCACGAGGAGGGGCCACATCTCTTCAGCACTTCCAGCCCTGTGAGCTAATTTGACAGCTCACGGGGGTGAGTCAGAGACAGGTACCCTAGGGCGAGCCAGCTGGAGCGCTGCGGATGCTTACAGATTTGGCTTCAGCTTCACGCTGGGTGTCATCTGTCTCTTTGGTCTGGCGCGGGGTAATTTTGGTGTGTGCATGTGTGAGTGTGAGAGAGAATAATGTGTGTGTGCGTGTGTGCGTGTGTGTGTGTGTGTGTGTGTGTGTGTGTGTGTGTGCCCTGACATCATGTGCCTGAGCAGTTTGTGCCTGGCAGGCCTTGTCTGTCCAGGTTGGCCATCAAATGCAGCCAGCATGGCCCTAATCTGACGAGGCACTGCTCCAAACACACCACAGCAGCCCTACGAGGATGTGTGTGTGTGCGTGTGTGTGTGTGTGTGTGTGTGTGTGTGTGTGTGTGTGTGTGTGTGTGTGTGTGCAGGGACCTCAAGGGCAGGCCCCCGTTTCCCCTTCCTCTTTCTTTCTCCTCTACTCCGTCCCACATCCAACATACACACACACACACACACGCACACACACACACGCACACACACACACACACACACACACACACACACACACACACACACACACACACACACACACACACACACACACACACACACACACACACACACACACACATGGAACAAACCATCAAGAAGACCTCATTCAGTGCTCCCATCTCAAGTCCTTGTAGTATGTTTGTGAAGGTTTCTGTGTATGTGTGTGTGTGTCGGGGGGGAGGGGGGTCCATACTTTAGCCAAGGGGGGCTGATTTCACTCGCTGTGCAGACGCCTCTCCCCCTCCTGCGGCTGTCACTTTGATTGCAGCCACTTTGCAGGACAGTTTTGCCTCAACAGGTCTGAGGCCTCTCCCAGCCTGTTGCCCCCCAGTCCAGTTCAACACTGTGTGTCTCAGAGAGAGAGAGAGAGAGAGAGAGACAGACAGAGAGAACTGGGAGGGAGACAGAGGGAGACCGAGGGAGGTGAACCCCCTCCCCTCCCATGTACCACGATGGGGGAGAGGTTCAACGGGACAGTACCCCCGTGGGGAGAAATTACAACGCAGCGCCCCGTTCATCTCTGGGACGAGCCCAGAATACAGCTGGCAGAGGCCCGCCCGCAAACGCTAATCGCAGACGACACAGCGCCCGCTTCCCCTCACTCCCTCTTGGAACGGGAAGCTCATAAGAGAAAGGGGCGGGGGGGGGGGGGGGGCAGTTTCTGTCATCGCAAGGCGCGTCTGACAAGGTTTTCGCTACAAAAAAAAAAGGAAAAATGGAAAAATTCCCCCTCTCTCTCTCCCGAAAAAGCACAAGATGATGAGTACATATGTTGATTTTCAGGCTGCGAGGCTATTATGTCTACTGTAGCTGTTACCACCGCCGTGTCTCCCTCTCATGCCTTTGGGACAGAGTGACAGCAGGGCAGCGTCACGCTGCACGGTGCGTTGTAGACAGCCACTGTAAGGTACTTATACGTTTGTTTCCTTAGGTCACTGTTCTAACCCCCTTCCTCCTCCTCTTTCTGTCTCTCTTTCTTGCCCCCCCCCCCCCCCCCGCTGCTCAACAACACTCCCCTCCCTCGGTTTTTAACTTCTCTATACCTCTGCCTGTTTTCCCTCGCTCTCTCGTCTTTTGCTCTTTTCCACTGACCTTGACCTCTTCACTGCCCAGGGACTGGTAGACGAAGAGAGAGAGAGAGAGAGAGAGAGAGAGAAAGAGAGGGTGGGAGGGAGGGAGGGCGGGGAGCGAAATACTAACAGAAACCGAACAGAGAGAAAGGGAGGCATGCAGGTGGGTGGCTAGGCAAGCAGACAGCCCCCCCACACACACACACACACCTTCCAGCCCAAAGGCATTGGCAGCCAATGAGTAATACCCCCCCGCCCCCCTCCCCCCCCCCTCTTGTCCCCCCCCCCCACCTGTTCGGAGCCGTGGTGCAGTGAGTGGCGCTCAGCGTGCTGTGAACACCAAGCACCGGGCCCTGCGGCCGTCCGCCTGGACCTCAGGTTCAAGACCCATGGTGAGCTGCGCCAGAGAGCCACAGAGAGAGCGAGAGAGAGAGAGAGACAGAGAGAGGTTGGGGGAGAGACAATACTGCAATAGCAGCGAAAATAATTATACCCATTGGGTATAATGCGAGGGCCTGCCCTGTGTAGTGAGGTGCAGGAGGGGCAGGGGGTGTGTTTTGCAAGTCGTCACCGGGGCGGGTATAGCTAACAGGGCCAGTGGGCATATGTGGTAAACCTAGTCCCACAGACCGCCCATTAAAATGCTGAAACACCGGCTGGACTATATCCAGTTATTGATGACGTGTTTAACCATAAGCACAGAGGCCAGACTACGAGCTTTAATATGCTACCTTTATACATCACAGTTGAATGATATGATTGAGAGATACTGAATATTTTATCATGTTTTAAGTAGTCTGTAGACAATATCTTAGATATACTATGGTGAAAATGTATCATTTTGTGAGTGTGCGTGTGTGCGGGCGTGTATGTGTGTGTGTGTGTGTGTGTGTGTTTTCTCATGCCAATAAAGCCCTTTGAATTGAATTGAATTGTGTTTGTGTAGTTGCATTATGTATTGCCACATCAAACTAGGCTACTACTGAACTGGTCCAGACTCAACTAAAATGAATCGTATCAGTTGCTTTTTCTTCTTAATTGGATAATTAAATTCAATTGAACTGCATTTACTAAATTAATTACATTTAGGCTAAATTAATTAAAGGTACGGTAAGTGATATTTGTTTTGAAATCTAAACGTGAATTTTGTGAATTAGTTAAAGCTCTATTTTCCGATAGTAACCATCATTGCTGAATGTTTGTCCAATAACAGTGGTGTCCCTGCCTCTCCAACTCTATAGTAATAAACATTGTAATACATTTTCAGGTGGGTTGCCATTTTCAGCCAATGAGGAGTGACTAAGAATACCAATTTATAAGTCAATTTGATAGTGGTCCAAGTTCCAAGTTTGTCTGCTCATTTCTTTGTGTCGTCACTTCCCACTTTCACGTGTTTATCCTGTATCGTGAGTTTAAAATGCATTTTCTGTTTACTAAAGAGCTGGAGAGACAGGGAGACAGTGTTACTGAACAAACACTCTATATATAGCAATGATAGAGTGCTGAAATGTTTTACCGTTGAGCTAATAGAGCCTGCCTGATTGCTTGCAGGATACATTGAATCTTGAACATCAATTTGTGTCAGATCCTTATAGGAGAGACCTGACCTTTGACCTATGATCTAAATCAGTGGTTCTCAAACTTTTTCATGTCAAGGACCCCCAAATTGACACTTATTAGCCCGCGGACCCCCATTTGAAAAGATAAGCCAGGGACCCCCATAAGAGAAGGTTTTTACGTCTCTCTAGCAGTGATTCTCAACCATTTTAATTTCAAGGACCCCCAGTTTGACATGAATTAGGCTACGGACCCCCATTTAATGGCATTTATACCTCTGGGACCCCAATTCATATTGTAAAATCAATGTTAATTTATCCATTTGTCCATTGGTTCCTGTCCATCATTTAGCTGGGGACCCCTGGAACCCCCTCATCCCCGGACCCCACTTTGAGAACCAATGATCTAAATGTCTCAATAGAAGAGCAGGGAGCCAAAATGCAACATAACATGCTCTACCACACAGATTGGACAAAATTACATTTTATTCATTAAAAGAAAGTTACACAGTGAGGCTTTGAATGAACCTTTGTAGCATAAATGCAACTGAAATGCAGTGAATTAGATTGCACTGTATAACCTCAACTTAAATCTCTTCAACAAACAATTCTGTCAAAAGATGCATTAATATTGCCCTCTTACTCAATTTCCGAAACGTTCTCATCCCAAACAACGTGATTTGTTGTCAATTAGATGTTTTGTTTTCGGTTGTATATATATATATATATATATATATGTAAAATAAAATTAAGCAATATCCTAGCTTGATTGTCATATTTTCTTATCCATGTGTTATTATGCTACATTAGTTCTTAATGTACTGTAGAAGACCCATCTGAATAATAGCATCAATAACCTAGGGGCTGATCCTATTATGTTTTTAATTTCACCCTACAAAGTCATGAATAAACAATGCCACAGTGTGCCTGTTTACGTCATGTAACCCACTACTTGTGTTGACAGTTTGTTTGTCGCAACCAAGCGTGCGACAAGATCTCCCCGTCCTTCTTCAGATAAACAAGCCAGTTTGTGTGCCGAGGCTGTTGATCAATCCCTTAATCTCTATAATAGGCGCCAGTCAAAACTAATGGTCCATACAACAATTAAACTGAACAGTGTGGACAGCATGGGACTTAATTGGTGTCTTATCCCCCCACCCCTAACTCAATATGACAGTCATAAATATTGAGGGCACTTTTTAAACAAACTTTTGTAGGCCCTAAATGCAACAAATTATCCCTTCTCTTATTCTAAATGTAAAATAATAACCCCATTATTGCATTCAGCCATATGTTTAATGCATTTTCAGCAATTCCACATTTTTCATAATGCCATGTGTCTTGAATTTACAAATCCAGTTTAATTCAGGGCCTTAGTTATAAACATAAGGATTGCTGCCATCTACTGGAGAGATGAGTTATGATTTTATTGAGTTAAATGGATATTTCACTTTCAAAAACATTTTGTGTCATTTTATCGTCTACTGCTTTTGTGAGCACCCCGGACAGTTTTTAAGTTGCTGGATTCAGTATTTAGTTATTTGATATTCATTTTATCAGACACGCCCCCTTCCTATACAAATCCATTGTAACTTCAAACTCCATTTTAACCATTTTAGATTCATCGGAAACACCCGTCCTTGGTTCTGGTGACTGATATTGTCCTTCTAATATATAATATGTGAGTACTTTTTTCTTTTATTTTAAATTTTTTTGGGGGAAAATGAAATGAATGATTAATAGGCACAAAATGCTTCCATAAAATAAACCGTAATCAAGTCTGACAAGAGAACAGAACTTGTTCTTATGGTCATAAACAATACTGCTTTGGTTATCAAAATGTAAGACAATCTTTATAGACAATGATTACACAATCTATTATTATTTTCATACCTTTCCTATTGTAAGTACTTTCAATATGACCTCATTTTGCTTACAAATGTTTGCATTTTTCCAACCCCACACTATAGGCACACACACATATATCAATGTGAGTAGAGGAGGCTGTTTTTCACTGTGATTTTAAAAACTTTATGGAGATTTGTTTGAATTCATATTTTATAACATTGCTTCATGCTTTTGTCAGAATAAACAGTAACACTTTATTTGAAGGCGTGTGCATATATAAGCTGACACTGTCATAACCACGATACGACTCCATGAATATGAAGGATACTTTTTATGTGGTTGTTATGAAACTATTGAAAACCTGTTGGATGTGTTTGTGTTCATGGTAACCATGACAACGACCTGTACAACACATTTAACACTTCAGCAGTTCCATCTTTATTGACTTTTATTTTCTTAATGTAACAAAGATTAAACATCAAACATAACATATTGTATGAATGTAAGTGTTGAACACCATGCCGTCAGATGACAAATCAACAGTGAACTTTGCAGTCATTAAGAAGCATTCAGGTCCTTCTGCTTTCGAAAACACACAATGGTCTTTGAATGGTTGGATGGGTCCTATAGGCTCATCCATAATGGTTTGAATGGTTGGATGGATCTTATAGACTCATCCATAATAGACCAGTAGTAGTACTTTAAGTTCAAGTTCAACACGAGAAAATCAACTTAGATTATGTTACATAGAACTTACAGCAAGGATAAATAACAAAATGGAAAAAAGAATATGAATATGTACTGAGCTCACAAATCATCTAAAGAAACACACTAATCCACTATAAAAAAAAACACGATGCATTGTTCATGACAAGCCCTGTGTCGAAAAAAACAACAAAACCACTGATGTAAGACAGGCACAATGCATGACCGTAATTAACAATGAAATGATAATGCTACCTTATTATTAACAGATAATCAAAAGCAGTGTTAAAACACGTAAAGGGATAGTTCACCCCCAAAATGACCTTTTTTCTATCGATTAGTCACCCCATGGAGACTTCTATTCATGGATTCATATAGTTTATAGTTTTTGTCACATTCCTAAGCCAATAATTTGATGACCAGCGAACCGGTAGGCAGTCATCAAATTATTGGCTTGGTAGTGAGACAAAAACTAAAAAAAGTCTCCATGGGGTCAGTTTTTTTCAACCATTTTCAAAAATGTACATGCTCTCCGCACGGCAGGAAAGGGCCGTGCTGTGAGCTTGAAGATCTGCTATTTTTGAATAGCTAACATAAATGGATAAAAAACACAGAGGCCAACCGGGAGATACAAACGTCTTAAAGGTGTATTATAGGAGCATATGGTGCTCCTAGGATCAGCGGGAATGTAGACTTAAGAAAAGAAGAAGAGATCCGAGCACTCAAGAAATGTGGAGGAGAGGAAGTAAAGTTAAAACAAATTTTATTCTATGAAAATGCCAACATGTTTCGACCGGTTAAGGTCTTAATTAGGGCGAGAACAGATGAAGACCTTCACCGGTCGAAATACGTTGGCATTTTTATAGAAATCGGTAAAATCAGGCAAAAATAAGAATTAAATAACATAACCCTAACCTAACCTTAACCCTAAAAATAAAGTAGGCAAAAACGTATCATAATCCGCCCAAAACCCCAAAAACTTTGCGCTCGTCCGGGGGCGCATCAGAGGAATCTCGCCTAGGGCCCGGATCAGCCCAGAACCGGCCCTGATGAGGTGGATCTCTAAGGAGTTCATGTCACATCCATCACATAACTGTCCATCACCTCAGTCAAGGTTTGAACATTTACACTGAACTGTAAATGTACCAGAAAGACCAAGAGAGGTTTAGAAGAGGCAGATAAAGTCTTCAGTGAAAATATTCATAATATAATATAATATTGGTTTGGTGCGCGGCTCGCGGCTCGCGGCTCGCTTTGGCGCGCGGCTCGCGGCTCACTTTGCCACGCGGCTCGCTTTGCCACGCGGCTCGCTTTGGTGCGGCTCGCTTTGGTGCGCGGCTCGCGGCTCGGCTTGGGGTGCGGCTCGCGGTTCACTTTGCCGCGCAGCTAGGTTTGGTGCGCGGCTCTTGGCTCGCGGCTCGGTTTGGTGCGCGGCTCGCGGCTCACTTTGCCTCACGGCTCGCTTTGGTGCGCGGCTCGCGACTCGGTTTGGTTGTATGCGTCCCGTGGACGCCGTGATGGTTGGTTTAATGCGTCCTTTATTAAAAATGTGCGTCAGAGACACAGGACGCAGGGCTAGCAGCATCTCTGCGTGGTGTCCTGTCTCTTCACTGGGTCCAGCTTCAGACCCTCCTGGTATGTCTATGTCGTCATACTGGTGGTATTCTGTCTCTTCACTGGGTCCAGCTTCAGACCCTCCTGGTATGTCTATGTCGTCATACTGGTGGTATTCTGTCTCTTCACTGGGTCCAGCTTCAGACCCTCCTGGTATGTCTATGTCGTCATACTGGTGGTATTCTGTCTCTTCACTGAGTCCAGCTTCAGACTTTCCTCGTAGATTTATCTCTTCATACTGGTGGTATTCTGTCTCTTCACTGGGTCCAGCTTCAGCATCGGAACCAACAGTGTTATAATAAACCATGTCAACGTTCTCCCGTCTTACACTATAATAACCTCTGGTCTCCACTCCTGTCCTCTGCCTTCTGGTGGCCTGGAGAAACACAGCAGCACACAACTTCTTACTGGATCAGATCAAGTTCTCTTCAATACAAACAGCGGAACTACTTCATTTACATTCCGGTCTGGTATTGAATGAGGATGAATAAAGATTGAATAAAAACGTATACATTACCTTCCAGACACAATAGAGGACATTGCTTATCACCACCAACACCAGCAGCATTACGACTGTAACTTTGAGGATGTTAGATGTCAGATGAGAAGCTGTGAGAGAAAATAACATCAAACATCAAGTAAAGATCAACTCTCATTAAAAAGTGGATTTGATCATTCATATCATATTCAATCCTGCTTTATGTATTTTGCTTGATTGAGTTACATATTGTGACTTGAAAAGTCAATGTAATTCTGGTTACCTGTCACAGTGACAGAGAGGAACTCGCTCTTATAGTAGAAGTCATTTGAGTAAACATTTAAGTGATAAATACAGCTGTAGTTCCCATGGTGGGTGAGGTCTGCTACAGGAAACAGGAAGTTGGCAGAGTGATTGACAGCTGGCTGGGTGTAGTTGTGTGTCGTGTTGGATCCAGTGAAGGTGAGGTGGAAGGATCCTCCTGGGTACTGTGGATGGACGGAGCAGCTGATGGAGAAGCTGTAACCACCCATCATCTGTGGCCCCTGATGCTGGCCCTCAGAAACCCCATTCATGGAGGAGGAGAAGAAGGTGATGTTTGGATTAAACGGCAGATCTGTAACAAGACAGAGGGGATTGACTGAAATAACAGATTTACAAACAGAGAGAGAAAATGACAATAGGGTCAAATGAGAGAAAGATCAAAAGGTTGGAAATTATTATAAACAATTATATTATAATTATAAACATCATTGGCTCTAAACAGACAGATGACTAATTGTGTCTTCATTAATCAGCTCATTTATTAAGAATCATGAGTACTTTTGTCTTTTAAAGATTAAATCACATTTCTAATCAAATGTTATCGGTCAAATGTAATGAAAGTAGAACATGTATTTAGGTTCTCACTTATCCTAAAATGAAGTGAATGTGCAAACAACATACATTAGGCAGATAGATAGATAGATAGATAGATAGATAGATAGATAGATAGATAGATAGATAGATAGATAGATAGATAGATAGATAGATAGATAGATAGATAGATAGATAGATAGATAGATAGATAGATAGATAGATACCATAATGTAAATATGCCATTGAGGAAGTCACTGTTTTACCTGAACAGATCACCTCCAGTCTGGCAGCAGAATTACCAGAAACCTTTGTTCCACACTCTCTCAGTGAAGACTCGGACCCAACACAGGATAATGAAATCCACCAAACAGGTTCACTTGTAAAACCAGGATTCCACTTTCTTGAAAACGCAGAGCCACAGTCCAGCTGTCTACACACTACAGATGATGACTTCAGGTTCCAGTCAGACCAACCATCCACTGGTCTCCACTCTTCCTGGTGTTTCATCTCAAGTGTACCAATGCAGTTACTGACTCCTCCCACCAACCTGACATCAGCAGACTCTGTACAGAGTCAAGAGAGTAAACAGTAAAAACAAAAGTAAAATCAATGTCATTAGAAAGTGATAATCCAAACCAAACATATCATTTGTATTTTACCTAAGCAGGCGAGTTCAACAGTCTTGTTAGGTGAGCTGGTGTTTCTAGCTGAGTCTGAAGTTCTACAGTCCAGAAAAACAGACTCGTTGCCTTCACACTGGAACTCTTTGGTCCACATTGAAGTGTTCACTTCTTCATAGAGCGCCCCCTGGAGGACTGAAGGTGCCCCACAGCCAAGCTCCCTACAGACCACCTCTGCATCCGGCTGGTCAAAGTCACCTTCAAACACTGAGACCCACGACTGATTAGACTTCACCTCCACTCTGCCTGAACACACACTAGTCCCATTCACCAACCTCACTGACTCTGGAGAGAGAGAGAGAGAGAGAGAGAGAGAGAGAGAGAGAGAGAGAGAGAGAGAGAGAGAGAGAGTAGTACATTTCAAGTCGTACACTTTGATAGGCTGAATATAAAAACGTGATTGTCAGCGGAATTAACAATCAGACTTTACAAATGACTCACTACAAAGTAGAGGCTTTTTCATTCTCATTATTCCACTGCTGTTCATCAAACTAAACAACACGATGTTCGACCTGAATAACGATGATAATTGCCGTCACAGACCCACGATAATCTTGAGATATATGTGTTATTGTGATATCACGATAATGACTATTGAATATATAATGAATATTGTTACATCCCCACAAGACAATATATACAGTAAAAAATACACAAACACATTACTATTTAGTTCTAAACCTCCTGGGGTTTCAGTCACGATGGGTGCAGAACCCAGGGCTGCGGCGGTAAAATAAACTGTAAATATTACTGTTGCTGAAGTAGTAGCTTGTTACCTGAACAGATCACCTCCAGTATGTACAAGGAAGTAGCAGACATCTGTGTTCCACACTCCCTCAGTGAAGACTCAGAACCAACACAGGAAGACGTAATCCTCCAAGTAGGTTTATGTGTAGATCCAGAACTCCTTTCTGTTGAAACAGCAGGGCCACAGTCCAGCTGTCTACACACTACAGATGATGACTTCAGGTTCCAGGCAGACCAACCATCCACTGGTCTCCATTCTCCCTGGTGTTTCATCTCCAGTAGACCCATACAGTTACTGGTTCCATCCACCAACCTGACATAATCAGACTCTGTAGAGACAAGAAAGTAAACGTAATTTTTTTTAAACTATTATGTTCATTATAAAATGATAACCCAAACCTAAAGTATAGTGTGTATTTTACCTGAGCAGGTGAGTTCAACAGTCTTGTCAGGTGAGCTGGTGTTTCTAGTTGAGTTTGAGGTTCTACAGTCCAGGAGAACAGACTCGTTGCCTTCACACTGGAACTCTTTGGTCCACATTGAAGTGTTCAAGTCTCCATAGAGCGCCCTCTGGAGTCCTGAAGGAGCTCCACAGCCAAGCTCCCTACAGACCACCTCTGCATCCTGCTGGTCAAAGTCACCTTCACACACTGAGACCCATGACTGATTAGACTTCACCTCCACTCTGCCTGAACACACACTAGTCCCATTCACCAACCTCACTGACTCTGGAGAGAGAGAGAGAGAGAGAGAGAGAGAGAGAGAGAGAGAGAGAGAGAGAGAGAGAGAGAGAGAGAGAGAGCATTTAGAAGATCATTTTATGAATCCACTATTGAATACATATGAATCCATAATGAAATCTAAACACATCAGAGGCAAATCTTTTTAATGAACCCTTAAACACACACAGAAAGACAGATAGCAATATACTCAGTGTAAATTAAATTCATACATATGGAAATACATAATAAATACATAAAAAGAAACATTCATAATTAAGTAAAGAGGTAAAGAGAACAAACTAAAAACGAACCATTATCATCATCAGATCCTCCCCAGTAGCTCATAGGAGACTACAAGCCCCCACGAGCCCCACACCCCACACCTACACACCTACACACACACGCAGGCGAATGCATCCTGTGTGCATCCTGTATGCACACACAAACGCATGCAAACTGATAAAATGATGAATGGATATTTAGACATAAACAAACAGATGGAGAGGGCAATATATACAGACAGACAAACAGATTAAATGATTGACTGTAAGGATTGCTGTCATTGTTCAAGTCATTGTTTTTCTTTACCTGAGCAGATCACTGTGGGTCTGCCTGCAATCAAACCTTTCCGTTTGATACCAAAAGTCTCCATTATGACACAGTCGCTCAGTGAAGACTCAGAACCAGCACAGTAAGGTATAATCTTCCATACAGGTTGATGTGTATAACCAGAACTCCTTTCTGTTGAAACAGCATTGCCACAGTCCAGCTGTCTACACACTACAGATGATGACTTCAGGTTCCAGTTAAATCCATCGTCCACTGGCCTCCATTCTCCCTGGTGTTTCATCTCCAGTTTACCAGTACAGCTACTGATTCCTCCCACCAACCTGACATTATCAATCACTGTAAAGAGTCAATAGAGTAAACATTAATGCAATGCAATTACTTGTATTATAGAATATTAATCCAAAGCAAGAAAATAGCTTGTCTTTTACCCAAACAGGTGAGTTCAACAGTCGTGTTAGGTGAGCTGGTGTTACTAGTTGAGTTTGAGGTTCCACAGTCCAGGAGAAAATACTCGTTGCCTTCACACTGGAACTCTTCTGTCCACATTGGAGTGTCAACTTCTTCATAGAGCGCCCCCTGGAGGACAAAAGGAGCCCCACAGCCAAGCTCCCTACAGACCACCTCTGCATCCTGCTGGTCAAAGTCACTTTTACACACTGAGACCCACGACTGATTAGACTTCACCTCCACTCTGCCTGAACACACACTAGTCCCATTCACCAACCTCACTGACTCTGGACGGAGAGAGAGAGAGAGAGAGAGAGAGAGAGAGAGAGAGAGAGAGAGAGAGAGAGAGAGAGAGAGAGAGAGAGAGAGAGAGAGAGAGAGAGAGTATTGTGAGAGAGAAATAATTATTACTTAAAAGATTACATTATTTAACCACCACAGATTACTACATGAAAGCATTGTAAACAATCAGCTGTACTTCGTTCATCTTAGTTTACCTGTTGAGTTGTGTGTTGGTGTAACCTGGAGAGCTGAGGAGAAAAATCATCAAATAAATGAGTTTCACTGTAACAGAGTACATGGTTCCTCTCTACCAATGCAGCAGCTTGTTGATGTGTTGAAATACAGGACAAGATGTCCTTTGTTTCTCCCGTTTGATGCTATTTATTGATGAAAATAGGTTGTATACAGGAATATCAATTAACAGTTTGTTTGTTTGTTTGTTTGTTTGTTTGTTTGTTTGTTTGTTTGTTTGTTTGTTTGTTTGATGATTGCAAAAAACTTTCATTTTGTCACCTTCTGTGACTCTAATTACTGCATCATGCCAAGAGATAATCCATTGGACTGAATTGAATTTGGATATAAAGATTTCTTCACTTTCCTAATGTTATAACCAGTGTTGTGCTAGTTACTGAAAACCAGTAACTAGTTACCATTACTAGTTACTTCATTTAAAAGTAACTCAGTTACTTAACTAGTTACTTACACCAAAAGGTAATGCGTTACTGTGAAAAGTAACTTTTTAGTTACTTAAAAAAAAAGAAGGGCTCTCATTAATGCCCTTATAGCCTTCATTTCAGTACTGTTATTGCATTGGAGAATAATACAATCTGTTGATCAACTTAACATGCATTTGCATCATTGAACTCTGCTAAGCAATGTGGTCTATACCAGGGGTCGCGCTATAGGATTGTAATCTGCTGGTCCCAATGTCCGGAATGATTCAAATTTATCGGACATCTGATAAAAATACTGGTCATAATTATGTTTAAGCATTAATTACAAGCAGGTGCGTAAATACAGCCTAACACTTAGGCCTATATTTTGGATTGAGCTATTTGAACATGAACCATGATGAACAAGTAATATAAACCTTCTATATAGCAGGGTCATCTGGCACAAATACATTAATTACCTACATTACCATTTGCGCATGCTGCGTGCGTAATGGTTTCTCAATGATCAATTGCGTTTGAACGCATTTTCTAATCAAAGGGCACTGCAAAAAAAATGGGCATTTCAGATTCATCCTTCATAACGTGGCTCAGCTGACCTTTAGGGTAATAAATTATAGACCACTACTCACTCACAGGAGGTTATACTGTATAGTTAGGCAGTGGCAGAGCCTTATAGGCAGTTGATGCCTATTTCACCTGGTTGCCACAGTTGCAGTAGCCTATAGCTGTTAAGAGTATTTACGCATCTGTGTTGGATATTTCATCTTCAACTTGCATTGTTG
>NC_137623.1:11867356-11954242 GCF_963280865.1 Gymnoscopelus braueri | reverse complement strand
TGCATTGTTGTTAAACTGTAGGGCAACTTGCCAACTTTACTCACAAGTGCCCTTGTAGTAGCCTAGTGTCTGAGACATATTCTAACTCGAAATGATACAACTTGTGTTTGACTGTTAAATACACAACTTTATATAATATAACCGGACCGCAGTCTCTGTCTGACTGTCGTGCAGACAACAGATATAATATGTTGCAACAACTACGCAGCAGCAAAAACAACTCTCTTTTTCCGGTCATACCTTCACAATAAAGTGTCTCCCATTTACCTCCCAATGCAGCACATTTTACACTGGTTATTATTAACAGGAAATAGGTGTAACTTAACAGCGTGTGAGTGTGACACGCTCTTTCTTTCTCTCTTTCTCTCTTTCTCCCAGAAACACACACACGCTGTTAAGAGAGAGAGAAAGAAAGAGCGAGAGAGCGCGTGTGAGAGAGAGAGAGAGAGCTTGCAAAGCAGAGGATTGAAATGTGCCTCATTTGCGGTGATAATGAATGAACTGCCGTGTCATTGTCAACCGGTCAGGATGTCAACCGCCCCGCATGTGATACAGACTGGTGTAAAGTAAATAAGTACATTTACTCAAGTACTGTACTTAAAGGGGTATTTCACTTTCAAAAAAAGATTTGGTCATTTTATCGTCTACTCAGGCCTTTGTGAACGCCCCAGACAGTTTTTAAGTTGCTTGATTCAGTATTTAGATATTTGATATTCATTTTAACAGACACGCCCCCTTCCTATACAAACCCATTGTAACTTTTTTTTAACCATGTTAGATTCATCAAAAACACCCGTCCTTGGTTCTGGTGACTCACCCTGCCCTCCTAATACGCGAGGGGCCGTGTTTTTCCGCTAATTTTTTTCATTTATTTTATTTTATTTTTTTATTGTATTTTTTTTTTTCCTTTTCCAAAAAAAATATAAAAAATAAATGAAAAAAGTAATTGAAAAAACACGACCCCCTCGCGTATTAGGGGGGCGGTATGAGTCACCAGAACCAAGGACGGGTGTTTTTGATGAATCTAACATGGTTAAAATGGAATTTGAAGTTACAATGGGTTTGTATAGGAAGGGGGCGTGTCTGATTAAATGAATATCAAATATCTAAATACTGAATCGAGCAACTTAAAAACTGTCTGGGGGGCTCACAACGGCCTGAGTAGACGATACAATGACTTACAGTTTTTTTGAAAGTGAAATACAATACAAGTACAATTCTCAGTCACCGTTCGCCTCGCTGTATATGTAAATACTATATAAAAAATAACGGAGTAACGCACCATGTAGTAACGATAACTGAGTTACTGAATTTTAAAAAATGATGCGTTAGAGTACTAGAGTAGTTACTGCCAAAAATAACGGCGTTACAGTAACGCGTTACTTGTAACGCGTTAGTCCCAACACTGGTTATAACAAATGTATGCAGCACTTTTGGATTCCTGTCACATATAAATTCAGATTTGAACTTAGACTGCCAGAGTTTCTCTAGAACAGTTTGTAGCCTCTGCCAGTCTTTTCTAAGCTAGTACTTAGAAAAAATGTAATTTTTTTGTCCGTTTATTTTTTAACATTGAAGTGAATGGAGCAGCAACTTTTTGAAATTTTTTATCTCCTGGTTCTTTGTGACGAACGGAAAAACGGGAAAACCCCCCCCCAAAAAAAAAATGTATAAATGTTTTTTTGTAAAAAAAATAATTTGGGGGGGGTTTTCCCGTTTTTCCGTTCGTCACAAAGAACCAGGCAGTAATAATCCAAACAAAAGGTATAGTTTGTCTTTTACCTGAGCAGGTGAGTCCAAAAGTCTTGTCAGGTGAGCTGGTGTTTCTAGTTGAGTTTGAGGTTCTACAGTCCAGGAGAACAGACTCACTGCCTTCACACTGGAACTCTTTGGACCACATTGGACCCTTCACTCCTCCATAGAGCGCCCCCTGGAGGACTGAAGGAGCCCCACAGCCAAGCTCCCTACAAACCACCTCTGCATCCTGCTGGTCAAAGTCACCTTCATACACTGAGACCCACGACTGATTAGACTTCACCTCCACTCTGCCTGAACACACACTAGTCCCATTCACCAACCTCACAGACTCTGGAGAGAGAGAGAGAGAGAGAGAGAGAGAGAGAGAAAGAGAGAGAGAGAGAGAGAGAGAGAAAGAGAGAGAGAGAGAGAGAGAGAGAGAGAGAGAGAGAGAGAGGGGTAGAGAGATGTATTGCATAGTATGGAGAGAGAGTAAGCATTGTCAAAAAAAAAAAATGTATTAAACCACAACAATGGATACATGTATCTTTAAAGAATGCATCTGGAACTCTGCATATTCTATTAACTCTTTGCCTGCCATGCACATGTTAATGCGTCAGAATCAGGTTTATTGTCACATCACAGGTTTACAGAAGTAAAAAGGTGGGTGCAAGAAGAAGGGGAGGAAGAAGGGGGGGGGCAAGTGGAAAAGGAGATCAACAAGAGAACAAAGACACATTTACACTAGTACCTGAGATAAGATAAAATATGAGCAAAGCAGCAATGTATACTGTGCATGATATACTTATGGACGTTAGTTAAGGTGCTTAGAAAAAAAGGCACAATAAAAGACAAGAGTCACATGGGATTAAGGTGCAAAATGTCAGTGCGTGTCTACCGCATAATCCACATAAGGTAGACTGACACTGGTATAATCCACATAAGGTAGACTGACACTGGTTTGTGACTTGGGTGGTGCTTGTCCTTAATGATACGCTTGGCTTTGACTACACACGCTTTTTTGTACAGTTCCTGGAGCGTTGGGAGCTCGCCTCCCATTATGCGCTCTGCTGATCGTATTATTCGCTGTAGGCTGATCTTTTCTCGGGCAGTATAGTTCCCATACCAGGCCGTAACACAGCCTGATAGGACGCCTTCAACCGAGCTGTTTAAATTTGAATCCAAAAGATACAAAATAAGCAGAGTCAAAAGACCAAAGCCCTGATCTGGGCTGTGAGGCTCCAAAATGGGGGTCTGCATTCCAGAGAAACCTGAGATTGTTGACTCACCAGCCAGATAAGGAGCTGGGAGACACCTCTAGCAATGTTTCTACTGTAGTAGAAACATTGCTAGAGGCCTGTGTTTCCTCATTTAAGATAATAAACAGGTCTAATGATTGACAGAACAGAAGGTAAGAAGCCAGCTGGTATGCTGGATGTAATCTCTCAAGAACAGAGCTACTGAATCTGTCGAGAGCCCCGTTCAGAACGTGTGCGCGTTAGCTTACAAGTGGGCGTGCCTTCAGATCAGGAAGCAGGCCGCGCTTTACCCAATCAAATGTAGTGGGCGGGATTTACTGTCTGTGCGCTCCCTTCCCACATAAAACAAACCGAAACTCATTTAAAGGTAGGGTAAGTGATATTTTTTGGTTAAAACAAAAAGTATTTTGTTAAAAGGTTAAAGCACTATATTCTGATAGTAATCATTGCTATAGAGTGTTTGTTCAGTAACAGGAGTCTCCCCGTCTCTCCAGCTCTTTAATAAACAGAAAATACATTTTCCGGTAGGTGTCAAAATCTCAGCCAATCAGGAGAAAGTACCAATTTTTAAGCTTCATTTTTATAGTGTTCCAGTTCCAATTTTGCCTGCTCATTTCTGTCATCACTTCCAATTTCACTTGTTTAATCTGGATCTTGATTGAGTTCTCTATCCTAATTGGATAAAATTGGAAATGAAACTGAAACTGAAACGAAAATGCATTTTCTGTTTTATAAAGAGCTGGAGAGACAAGGAGACTCCTTTTACTGAACAAACACTCTATAGCAATGAGTACTATCAGAATATAGATTTATTTTACACTTATTTTAACCAAAGAAAATCACTTACCCTACCTTTAACAATAGCGTCCTTGGAGCAGACAAAACCACGGAAAGATATTCACATTTTAACTTGCTCTTTCATCATAGAAACAAGTGGGCTTATAACCAAAGCGATCCATGTTCTCTGGGAGAAGTGGTGTTAGTGTTCCGTGTAGAAATATTGTTAGTGGGAATGAAAACATAAGCGCACCACCGGAAGTGGAGCGCTGAGGGCAGACCAACACCCTGGTTTCCTTGCGCACAGGTGCTCCATTCAGCTCGTCCCAGAGCCAAGTGAAAGAGTAAAAAACAGCAGAGGGCGCTGTTTTTCCTTTTTATTTGGCAATGGGTTCCCAGATTGTGCTGGATGTGACAGGAAACCAGTACTAGATGGCAATGCCTTGTGGGGGATGCCACATCATGTACCAGAAGTCACTCCTTGGAGGAGGGACTTTCTTTGTGTAACTGGAGGCTGCTTAAAGCCCAGTGCCGCCCAGAGAAATTCAGATTCGATTGGCTGAAGCGGCGAAGTTGTCGTAAGTGAAAGAGATTGTTTAACACGATTAACAATTGTATTTCTGATGTTTTTATAATTGGTGTGTAGATTCATGTCATTAATATTGCTGTTGTTGTTGTGTGCTTATCCCTTCCTCATAGGTTTTATAACCTGACTATGTAGTCAAACTTCTTCAGGCGGCGGAGCCAGTACAGTCGCTGCTGAGCCTTTTTCCTCGCGTGTGTGGTGTGTGTGTGTCCCATTTGAGGTCCTCCTCGATTTCCTTATTGTAGCATAGCGTCTGTGTCCTCAGACCAGATTCGGATCTCCTTCTCAATGACCGGCTCCCTTTTGAGCCTTTGTTTGTAGGCGGGTAGCAGCTGGATGGAGTAGTGGTCAGAGCTTCCTAGTGGTGGGCGGTGGAGAGCTTTGTATCCATCTTTGAAGGGCGTGTAGCAGTGGTCAAGAATATTGTCACCACGGGTACTGCAGGTGACATAGTGGTGGAATTTTGGAAAGACCTTTTTTAAATCATTCCGGTTGAAGTCACCTAGGCAGATGACTGTACAGTCCGGGTGACGATTCTCTTGTGCAGCCTGGTGTAATTCCCTCATTGCTGTGTCCTTATTAGCTCCAGGATGGATGTAAACAACGGCTACAATCACAATGCTGAAGTCACGTGGTAGATAAAAAGAACGGCACGCTATTATCAAAAGTTCAAGGTCTGGTGAGATGAGACTGTCCAGGATTTTAACATATTTGCACCAGTTGTTGTTAATCAAGGCACAAACTCCCCCCCCCCCCCCCCCCCCACATTACTTACCGCTCAGTAGAAAGTTTCCGTCTTTCCTGTAAGCGGTGAAGCCAGGAGGAGGGCTAGAGATATCAGATGCTAGCTCCGTTAGCCACGTCTAAGTTAGCACAACGATGCATGTATTCCTTGTCTCCGTGCTGAATTTAACGCGCGCCAGTAGATCGTCCATTGTGGTCACTGTTCTTTACTCACACAGAGATCTTTCGTTTGCCAGCAGGATTGAAGGCAGCGGGGGTTTATTTCCACGTTTTGTTGATCTTACGACGAGGCCAGCTCTCTAGTCCCGCGGCGGCCGGGTTGCGGCCGCCGCTTTCGCCGTTTCCTTTCTATTGTCCCCGCTGAGACAAAGGACCACCCATCCAAGTGGAGGGTTTTCCGCGTAAAAGCGGTGCGCAATCGTTGTGCTGATGTCCAGAAGTGCTTGTCTATCATAACTCCTTATGCTCCCGACGGTGTAAAAGAAAGGCAAAAAAATACTAAAAAGAGGAAAAAACATGACCATGTTTGGGAACTCACACGGAAGAAGCCTTCCCCCTCCATTGGCGCTCCCATTCGGCTTTCCCTGCCAACGACGAGTATGGACACGTTTTTGTTTTCAGTGGTTTTCCACTATATGGCGCTGATACCTATCGCATGGATGATGCTGATGGAGACAGACCCGGAAATGACGTCATTTAAAAAAATAAAAGCTTGTTTACTTCCTGTTTATTTCCTGCAGTGAAATGGCCATATCTCTGCTAGATCTCCGTTCCTCCTGTTTTACGGCAAAAACAAGCCTCATTGAAACGGCCATAGCTCTTGAATGGAGGATCGCGTCCGGACATTTTTTTTCCTACACTACGACACCCGCGTGCGTGTAATGAGCCGATCTCCGTGAGGACGAAGGTCACGGATAATATTCCATGATTTTTCAAAGATCTGGCAGTCAAAGAGTTAAGTCATGTGACTCAATATGCATTTATCTAGTAAAGAACCTTCACGAGACAACTTAAATAACAAATGGAGTTATTTGCACGTGTCAAATCACTATTTTAAATGGACTGAATAAATTGTGAACTCCAGATGAACAGAAATGGCACATTCTAAATGCATTTTGATAATGACACAACTTTTAAAAGCCATAGACTTGCAGATATAGAGGGACAGATGTACAGTATGCACAGTAGAGACACGCTATGGAGTGTGTGTGAGAGAAAGAGCAATGATATAAGAGAGTGTAAAGATTGGTGTCATTGTTGAAGTAATTGTTTTACCTGAACAGTTCACCTTCAGTGTGACAGTGGAATCATAAGACTTTACTGGTCCACACTCCATCAGTGAAGACTCAGAGCCAACACAGGAAGATGGAATCACCCATCCAGCTTGATGTGTAGAAATAGAAGTAAATTCTGTTGAGACAGCAAAGCCACAGTCCAGCTGTCTACACACTACAGATGATGACATCCTGTTCCAGTCAAACCAAGCCAACAATGGTCTCCACTCTCCCTGGTGTTTCATCTCCAGCATGCCACTACAGTTACTGGTTCCTCCTACCAACCTGACATCATCAGACACTGTACAGAGAATAAGCAGTCAAAAGTAGTGCTTTAATTAAAATATTGTCAAGACTGTAATCTATTTTTAGTTGTTCTTCTTTCATCTTTGTTTACCTGTTGAGTTGTGTGTTGGTTTAACCTGGAGAGCTGAGGAGAAAAATCATCAGATAAATGAGTTTAACGTTAACAGAGTGCATGGATCCTCTCTACCAATACAGCAGCTTGTTGATGTGTTGGAATTAGAGGTCTTCGGGTAAAGCATGTTACCCTGGGGCTCCGACAGTGACATGTACGGTTCCACTAATACCCGAGTGGACCCGCGTTTGGCGGCCGCAGCTGTCAAACAAAACAGCTCTGTTCCTTTAGCAACAATAAGACTTATGTTTTTTGAGCTAGCAACAATAAGACTTCAGGTGCAAATGAACCGTTTTTCAATGGTTTTCAATGGCTTCTGTTTACTCTAGATGGTACTCTTATTCTGAAGAGATCGTCTACCGGAAGTCTAAATGTTGCTTGTTAGCTTGTTATTGTTGTTAGCAGAACACAGCTCCCACATGTTAGAGTTGGGGCAGTTATATCTAACTAAAAATAAACAATTACAATAGATATTGCTGATTACGTTTTGGTTAATGGTTCAAAATGGTAAAACAATAGAGCTGTCATAGCCTGTTGTTACCATATGCTGCAATGGAAACACCAAAGCCGATTATAATGTTAAACAACAGAAATAAACGTTGATTATAGTTAGCAATGAAAAAGGATTACATGCATCTAAAGAAAACATGGATTTATTTTTTATTTATAAACTGTCCAATGAGCATTGACTGGGATTTTACATCACGTTATGACATGGGCATGGGGCTGGCAGTGCCAGGGAGGCTACGTTTAGGTAAGAAAGTAACAAACACAAGTCTTATTTAATGCTGGACAACTTGTAGTAATGACGTTGGCAAATCATTTTGCATTCGGGCATCGGGCATCGGGTTATGTATGGGTCGGTTCTGGTATGTCGTGGTTCTATACGGGTCGGGGTCTGACAGCTCTCGGTACTGTTCGGGTCCGGAACTCAGATTTCTAATAATGGCCCTGGTCCATTCGGTTCCGGGTAAATGTTTTGCGGGTCCATTCGGGTATGGGTCCTTCTGCTCCTTCATATTGGACCATTGGCCATGTCAATTCGGTTCCGGGTAAAATTTTCACGGGTGCTTTGATTCTCTTGTTTGATGATATTTATTTCATATTCAAAGGGTGGGAATGAATGAATGATGAAATGTATGACTTATATAAAAACAGATGAAAATAAAATGTATACAGGAATGAAAATTAACAGTTTGTTTATAACAAACAACATTAATTGAATTTAGAGATATAGATATCTTCACTGTCATAATGTTAACCATATGCAGCATTTTTATCATATAAATACTTCATATTTTGGTAAGTAAACCCTAAAGTTTAAGTTTAAAGTCTCGTACATGAGCTGGTGAGTTCAACAGTCTTATTAGGTGAGCTGGTATTTTTTGTTGAGTCTGAGGTTCTACAGTCCAGGAGAACAGACTCACTGCCTTCACACTGGAACTCTTTGGTTGTTAACTGTACCTCTGTACACACAAGAGAGAAAGACAAATATTAAATAATACCAAAAATGAATAGATGCATATCAACATAAATTACTCACAGTGAGACCATAAAAAAACTGAATTAATTATTAACTCTTTGCCTGTCACAGACGAGACCTCTCGTCAGATTCTGCTAGGGAGCAGCCTGCCACTGACGAGATTGACAAGAAAAGCTACGTTTTTCTCTCCTTTCTGTTGTTTTGGCAAAAACAAGCCACATTCAACTGGCCATAACTATGGAGTGGAGTATCGCAACTGGTCAATTCCCCCCCCCCCCCCACCCGATTCTCTGAGACCCCTGTGCGTGTAATGAGGCGATCTCCGTGAGGATTCATATCACATATAATATTTCATATTTTGGTAAGTAATAATCCAAACGAAAGTTTTTTCTTTTACCTGAGCAGGTGAGTTCAACAGTCTTGTTATGTGAGCTGGTGTTTCTAGTTGAGTCTGAGGTTCTACAGTCCAGGAGAACAGACTCACTGCCTTCACAATGGAACTCTTTAGTCCACATTGGACCCTCCACTGCGCCATACAGCGCCCCCTAGAGGACTGAAGGAGCCTCACAGCCAAGCTGCCTACAGACCACCTCTGCATCCTGCTGGTCAAAGTCACCTTCATACACTGAGACCCACGACTGATTAGACTTCACCTCCACTCTGCCTGAACACACACTGGTCCCATTCACCAACCTCACTGACTCTGGAGAGAGAGTGTGTTATAAAACAGTAATAATTATAATTTAAAAGATGAATTCATTCAAACTAAACAGAAGTTGAATGAATCCTATATGAAGGCATGTGGAAAGTTAAACACATATACAAGTTGTTAACTGTACCTCTCTACACACAAGAGAGACAAATATTAAATAATACATAAAATGAATAGATGCATATCAACATAAATTACTCACAGTGAGACCATAAAAAGACTTAATTCATTATTAACTCTTTGCCTGTCACAGTCGAGACCTCTCGTCAGATTCTGCTAGGGCGCAGCCTGCCACTGACGAGATTGACGAGAAAAGCTACGTTTTTCTCTCCTTTCTGTTGTTTTGGCAAAAACAAGCCACATTCAACTGGCCATAACTATGGAATGGAGTATCGCGACTGGGAAAAAAAATCCCCCCGATTCTCCGAGACCCCTGTGCGTGTAATGAGGCGATCTCCGTGAGGACGGCGATCACGGATAATATTCCATGATTTGTCAAAGGTTAGTAAAATCGGTCGTTTTCGCTGGCAGTGGCTTGACACTTTTCTGAAAAACTCTGTCAGTTAAAGAGTTAATCATATATTAACTAGAAAGAAAATAACTAAAATGTCAATCATCATCATCATCGTCATCATCATCATCATCATCAGTCGTCCTCTAGAGCTCATAGAAGCCTAAGCTCCAAACTCCACTGTACGACCTGGTCCCGTAACTTAACTCCATTGTAAGACCTGTTCCTGTAACTAAACTCCACTGTAAGACCTGGTCCTGTAGCCAAACTCCACTGTAAGACCTGGTCCTGTAACTAAACTCCACTGTAAGACCTGGTCCTGTAACCATACTCCACTGTAAGACCTGGTCCTGTAACCATACTACTGAGAGACCATATCTGCTCTACTCTCCACTCTTGTGCCTCAACATGCATTTATCTAGTAAAAATCACCACATGCCACCTTAAATAACAAATGGATTTCTTTACATGTAACTATTCACTATCTAGTAAACCAGTAGTTACTGGTTCCGCCCACCAACCTGACACGATCAGACTGTAGAGAGAATAAGCAGTCACATATAATATTTCATATCTTGGTAAGTAATAATCCAAACCAAAGTTTTGTCTTTTACCTGAGCAGGTGAGTTCAATAGTATTGTTAGGTGAGCTAGTGTTTCTAGTTGAGTCTGAGGTTCTACAGTCCAGGAAAACAGACTCGTTGCCTTCACACTGGAACTCTTTGGTCCACATTGGACCCTCCACTTCTCCATAGAGCGCCCCCTGGAGGACTGAAGGAGCCCCACATCCAAGCTCCCTACAAACCACCTCTGCATCCTGCTGGTCAAAGTCACCTTCATACACTGAGACCCACGACTGATTAGACTTCACCTCCACTCTGCCTGAACACACGCTAGTCCCATTCACCAACCTCACTGACTCTGGATAGAGAGAGAGAGAGAGAGAGAGAGAGAGAGAGAGAGAGAGAGAGAGAGAGAGAGATGTAATATATTAATGTATTTGACCACAACAGAAGTTACATGAATCTTATATGAATGCATATGGAACTTTAAACACATCAAATATAAGTTGTTTAACTGTACCTCTATACACACAGAGAGAAAGTTCTAACATAAACAAACTGCATTATTATTTCAATACTCAAAGAGAAAGAAAATAACTAACATGAAACAATGGCCTCCTCTAGAGCTCATATACATCTAAGCTCCATACTCTAAGTCTAAGACCTGGCCACAAGACACCTTAAATAACTAATGGTGTTCTTGTGTTTAAAGGGATATTTCACTTTCAAATAAAATAAATATTAAAAATAAATATTTTTAAAAAATGAAAAAAGTTATGGCAAAATCACGGCCCCCTCACACATTGGTAGGACACTCTAATGCGTGAGGGGGCCGTGATTTTTCCATTACTTATTTCATTTATTTTTAATATGTTTTTTAAATGTTTATTTTATTTGAAAGTGAAATATCCCTTTAATCACTATTTAGACAACTGGTTCCTCCCACCAACCTGACATCATCAGACTCTGTACAGAGTAAGCATTAAAACATTACTTTCATTACAACACTACATCATTTTATTACAAGACTGTAATCTATGATCAGTTTTTCTTCTTTCATCTTTGTTTACCTGTTGAGTTGTGTGTTGGTTTAACCTGGAGAGCTGAGGAGAAAAATCATCAAATAAATGAGTTTCACTTTAACAGAGAACATGGATCCTCTCTACCAATACAGCAGCTTGTTGATGTGTTGAGATACATCCTTTGTTTCTCCTGTTTGATGATATTTATTTGATATTGACAAGCTGGGAATGACTGATAATTAATGATGAAATGTATGATTTATATCAAAATAGATATAATATGCATACAATAGTTTTAGGAAATATAGTTTGTTGATAGCGCAAATACAATTAATTGTGTCACTTTCTGCCTGAAAAACCTAATTACTGCATAATCCCAAGGGATAATCCGTTGAACTGAATTGAGTTTTTTACTGATCTAATTGCATTACACATTATTTATGTATTTATTTAGATTCCTATCACATTTGACAGTTCATATTTTGGACACTAATAAAAAGCAAGCCATGCACCTGCTACTCTGTGTGGTGTAACGTCATCTTATGTCATGTGATATCATCAAGGTGTTGCCGTTTGTAATAAATATCAAGCAGACTGTGTAGGTTGTTGACTGAAGCTACAATTGACCACAGCCTTCCTGTAGCTTCATCAACTCTCTAAAGTTACACAACACACAACTGTCTGCGTGTGGTGTGTGTGTGTGTGTGTGTGTGTGTGTGTGTGTGTGTGTGTGTGTGTGTGTGTGTGTGTGTGTGTGTGTGTGTGTGTGTGTGTGTGTGTGTGTGTGTGTGTGTGTGTGTGTGTGTGTGTGTGTGTGTGTGTGTGAGGTCTCAACTCACAGCAGTTCTCGCAGTCCTCTATCGTGTCACATTTCCCGGACAACGGAATGCACTTTTCATTATTACAAACAAACTGATGGGGGAGACAGAGGATTATGTTTAGAATCAGTAATGTATCAAAAGTAAACATGAGACATAAAGTCATACAGCGTAACACAAGTGAGGTTGAGGTGAATCACCTGGCTGGCAGTGCAGCTGGACATGCACTGCTTGCCATCAGCTGCCAAGTAGGTGTTGGTGGGACAGGAACACTTGTAGCCTCCTCCAGGTGAGAGCAGACACAGGTTACTGCAGCCTCCATTGTTGGTCTGACACGGGTGACCGGCCACTGCAGGGTGGAGAAAACATGCACACATGGAACAAACATGAACACACACCTATTATGTTAGAATAAAGCAATAAGCCACACCAGGCTGTGGTTTAATGTGAGTTTAGAGCAGCTATGAGGTGTTATTAGGAACGATGCAGAGCAGAGTGACCCTCTAACTGTTACTGTAATGTAATATTAATTTCACTACAATAATAATGTCTACAAGAAAATAGTGCCCGTCTGCCTGTAAACAACTAGGAGGTTGCAGTGTAAATACTCCTCTTACCTTACTATAGGAAAAACTAAATCACAAACAGTAATTCATCCATGGAAAGTTATGGTGATTATTGTAAACAAGATGTTGGTGCAGTGATGTGTATTCATATAATCCTTTTCAAAACAGATCAAATAATACAATAGCACAATAAATAAAAGTCATAGAACAGCAAGAAGAGTAATAATGAGTGCTGAGACCCTCAGGTTGTCTATAGGGGTGATACAGGTGGAGGTCAGATGGTCCGTTCAGGTTGCTGATGAGTTCGATCTGATTGGTTCCCTGAGTCTTGTTGGCTCTGTAGATGGAGCTGGTCATCCATTTCCACTCTATCCAGTAGATGTGGTACTCAGACACAGCAACAGCATAGATGATGTTGTGGGTATATTCGTCAGCACTCACAACTACAGACACACACAACGAAAAGAGTCACAATATTATAAAATACATGAACAAAGTATTATAAAGAATATTATAACAAGAGTTAAAATGCATCAATGAAGTTTACAAAAGAAAATTATATTCTCACTGTTTTCCTTGTTTTTTTCTCCACGTAAAAATGAACGTAATCCATTCTTATACACAGTAACACTCTGGAGTGTTAATTTAACCACATGAACCCTAGTGATCCTATTCTGGGGCAAACATTCACCGGAAAAAGCAGATCTACAAGCTCACAACGCATCAAACAGCAACATGTTGTGAGCTTGTAGATCTGCTATTTTCTGAAAATATATCTAATAAAAGGAGGGGCCTAGTATACACCCCTGGGGGAATCCAGTAAGTAAATAATCTAAGTACTTCTTCCACCTGTGTGTGTGTGTGTGTGTGTGTGTGTGTGTGTGTGTGTGTGTGTGTGTGTGTGTGTGTGTGTGTGTGTGTGTGTGTGTGTGTGTGCGTGCGTGCGTGCGTGCGTGCGTGCGTGCGTGCGTGCGTGCGTGCGTGCGTGCGTGCGTGCGTGCGTGCGTGCGTGCGTGCGTGCGTGCGTGTGTGTGTGTGTGCGTGTGTGTGTGCCGGCTGTGCGTGTGTGTGTGCCGGCTGCCTGCCGTTCGGTCGCAAGCAGAGAGCAGTGAGACGAGCCTGTTCTAAACACCTAACCACGCACACAACCGTTGTAACTGCCATCGCTAATGCAGGAGGGTTTTGAGATGTTCTGGACACTTTTTATACATGTGTGCCTTATCACCACACTAAAATCAGCCTTTAAACAAGCGCTGAACAGTGCCCAAGTTTACAAACAACGCCTGAATGTCTACGACCCGAGTTCACCACTACCTGTCGGGGATATCCCTGTGGACTTCGAGCAATATGTGCGACCGTTGTCAGATCATGAATGGATTACCTTCCAACAGCATGAAAGAACCATTACACACATCACCAATGGATGTAGTGCATATAGAAATGTGTACATTGCTCGCCATGACCGCATTGTCAACATAGTGTCCGATGCAGTCAAAAAATGCATGCCATCCAGTGCTGCAATGTACAAACACTCAAGAGTGCTACCAGATTGGTTTGGTTTAACCTGTGATGTCTTTGCTAACATCCCAAATACCCCTGAGGTTGTTTTTGTTGACACCTGTCACAAAGAGGTTCTGATTCTGGAGGTGGGCTGTGTCTTTGATCTATACATGGACTAGGCTTTCCAAGATAAGCATTCTAAGTACCAACCGCTACTGAGAATCATAACAAACCTTGGGTACAGATGCAGATTCTCTGTACTCATATTTGGAAGCCTGGGCCATGTATGTAATAAGCTGACCACGAGTGGCCTAGCAATCGCTGGCATGACAAAAAGCAAAGCCAACTTACGAAATATTGCTCTGTTTCAGCTGTTATAGGCAGTTTGTCTGTGTGGAGGAGAAGGTGCCATGTGTATCCTTAGGGACCATGAACTATCAACCCCATTATATTTGTTTCCCTGCAAATCAATTTGTGGATTCAAATAAAGAATTAAAATGTGTGTGTGTGTGTGTGTGTGTGTGTGTGTGTGTGTGTGTGTGTGTGTGTGTGTGTGTGTGTGTGTGTGTGTGTGTGTGTGTGTGTGTGTGTGTGTGTGTGTGTGTGTGTGTGTGTTACCTTTGTGTCTGTTGGTTCCATCCAGGTTGGAAAACTCAATGTGTCTCCACCCGTTGTGGTCGCTCCAGTAGATGTGATCGTTGATGTAGTCTAACGTCAGGCCGTAGGGCTTGAGGATCCTACGCTTCACAATGATGCTCCTGTTGGTGCCGTCCATCCCCATCCTCTCTATGCTGCTGTTACCTATGTCTGACCAGTACAAGTACCTGTCAGGGAGACACTGAGTCAGGGTCACTGTGTGACATCTTTACTGACAATGTAACATATTGTTGTTGACGGGCAGAAACCTTGTTTTGTAAACTAATAGAGCACCGAAGTCCTGACGTCACTGCCAGTAGAGGGCGCTGTTCCGCTGGTTCGTGGCTTTACTTTTTGTGTTGATATCCTCATTGGGGAATCTTAGATCGCCTCATATAAGAACTGCGTTCCAAAAATAAACACACCACCATGGCAATTTTACTCATATGGATATGAAGCATCGACTGAAGGTGTAAATGTACACATTTACCCAAAGAATAACACAATATAAACACTAGAAACGAGTCAAACAACCCAAAGAATACATTTCCCATGAACGCAGCTGCTGTAGGAACAGTGATTTCAGACCCGGAAGTAGTAGTTCTTAAGACTTTTAAGGCAGAATTAATTCCATTTTCGCCAGAAACAGGCTGTATTAAATATGAATGGATATCATAAACGATGCAGAGACACCCCCCTGACAGAACGCCCGGGTGGTGTGTTTATGTTTGGAACACAGTTATTATATGACGTGATCTAAGATTCCCAAATGGGGATTTCAACACAAAAAATAAAGCCACAAACCAGTGGAACAGCGCCCTCTAGTGGCAGTGACGTCAGACTTCGGTGCTCTATGCCCTACAATACCACAAAGACACACCAGAGTATCAAAAATAGCCGATGTACAAGCTCACAATGTGTTGCGATGTCACACACTGTGAGCCTGTAGATCTTTTTATATAATTGCCTTTTTTATTGAAAGTGAAAGTGGTTGAGTGTGTATTTGGGTTTTATATATATATTTAACCAATGAAAAGTATTAATAAGAGCTTGAGACTAAATACTAACTACATTGGAACACAGCTATTTTTTTCCATTTCCTGAAAAGTAACAGTTTTGGACAGTTTTCCACCCGACATCAACAATATGTAAAAATACAAATATTGTTCCACCACTATCAAAATGATAAAACACAATGAAGCCAAGATTTACATTGTGTGAACATGTAATTCACACTTACATTTAAGTAGTGTGTGTGTGTGTGTGTGTGTACGTGCGTGCGTGCGTGCGTGCGTGCGTGCGTGCGTGTGTGCGTGCGTGCGTGCGTGCATGTTTGTGTCTTCCATGCGGGGGGGAGGGATACATAGGGAATAAATAACAACAATAACAACATTCAACACATTATTCACAACAAATCAGACATAGGCCTACTCTACCTTTTATGATTTGTTTTAGATACTTAGGTGTCATAATATGACACCTAAGTATCTAAAACAAATCATAAAACATATTATGTTTGGAATTTGCCTCATAGGAGCTCCAGAAAGCACAGCCAATCACAAGGAAGTATTGCACATTATATTTAGTGCACTTTTCAGTGAGTGACAACTTACATGATACTATTTAAATGTTCCTCATGAGGTAAACTCTATCCTTCTTGTTCTACCACAAAAACATCTATTAAGTGACTTTTTAACTTGTTGATGTACAGAATATGATGCAATGTCATCAGTTTGATGATTAGATGTAATTCAGTCTTCTTGTATCCGTGGTGTTTCACAGGATGGTTGATACATTCAGTGTGAGGTTCATGACGTCACCACAGTGCTCTTACCCGTAGCGTACATCCACAGCCATGCCAGCTGGCTGGTCCAGGCCGGTGTTGACCAGGACTGTTCGGTACAACCCGTTTAGTTTGGACACCTCTATGGTGTGCCTTATACTGTCACACCAGTACAGGTTTCCTGCCACCCAATCAACAGCCAGACTGGATGGATCACTGATCGACGTGTTGTGAAGGACCTGTCAATGAACCATACATGTACTCTGAATATACAAATTACTTCACTATGTTTTATTGTCTCCGCCAATTTTTCACATGGGCCTGTTATAGCGCCACCAGGAGGCCACTTTTGCGAAACACATTTTTTGACAGTACTCCTACAGATTTTGTCCAAACTTCACGCAAATCGGTACACAGTATCTCTATAGCATATTCCAGCATATTCCATGCTGATAGGTGAATTCCGAACATTGCTGGCCCACAATAACCTACCTGACCTGACGGAGACCTGTGCTCCGAGGAGCACTTTTTCTAGTTGTTTTATATTTTTTATGCAATTATTACAATTATGTTTTAGATAGGGTAGTGGAGAGTATTTAAGGGTTCGAGGCCTATAAGGCTCGAAGCCTTATTGCATCTCTTGGCTTTCACTATTATTTTTCCGCCGTTTTTGCAGTTCTGGCCTAACCGTGTGGTCACTTTTTACGAAACTCGGCAATATGGTAGAGGGCTATGCCAAACGGCCAAGGCCCGAAACTCACAACCATTGGCCAAAGGGTGGCGCTATAGCACTCAATTGAAAATGCCAACTTTGAACAGGTACAACTCATGCCCTGTTTGACCTACATGAAACACATGCGTCTCCTCATGCCTAACAACTTTCATACTCCCTCTGACCTTTAGATCGCCCACCATTTTGAATTATATGAAAAACAGTAAAAATCTATATCCTCCTGGGATCTTTGAGCAATCTGCACGAAATGTTTTACATATGAACTTTGGACCTATGCCGACAGATGTGAGCAAGCGGATTTTCCATAAGTGAAAACGTTAAGCTTTTATAAGCCAATGAATATTGCAGTTTTATGAAAACTATTCGTCTGCCCCTGCACCCTATCACATTTGTTTGAAACTTTGCCGTAATGTAGAGGGTCATTCCAAGTATCACTGAAACCAGTCATGCCTTGTTTGGCCAACAGCCGTGAAACTTGCTTACACATGTGCCTTGACTCATGAGGACACATCTATCATTTTGACCAGTAAGCTCAGCCCTTAGATTTTACGCCATATTGAGCAGTTTGAAAAACATTTAAACCAAGGATTTCTGAGCAATTTGCATGAAACTGTGTCAAATGTGTGAGCTCCTTTTTCACCAGTTCAGGTCTGTTGGTCCAATGGCTTGATTGCTTAACCATCTGCCTTGAAACCACAGGGTTGCCGGTTCAAGTCCCACCTCATGCAGACTTCATTTCAATTGCATTGCACACAACATGACTGTATCAAAGAATACATGTGCAATTGTTAAAGATAACGTGAAATGCTTATTTGAGAGTAGTTATTTTCAATGTATGACATACTTCATTCTGAAAATAGCCGATCTACAATCTCACAACTTTTCAGATAGCAACGTCTCTCTCTCTCTCTCTCTCTCTCTCTCTCTCTCTCTCTCTCTCGGATTTCTGAGCAATTTGCGTGAAACTGTGTCATCTGTGTGAGCTCCTTTTTCACCACTTCAGGTCTGTTGTTCCAATGGCTTGATTGCTTAACCATCTGCCTTGAAACCACAGGGTCGCCGGCTCAAGTCCCACCTCATGCAGACTTAATTTCTATTGCATTGCACGCAACATGACTGTATCAATAAATACATGTGCAATTGTTAAAAATAACGTGAAATGCTTATTTGAGAGTAGGCCTAGTTATTTTCAATGTATGACATACTTCATTCTGAAAATAGCCAATCTACAATCTCACAACTTTTCATATAGCAATCTCTCTCTCTCTCTCTCTCTCCCTCTCTCTATCTTTTGCCATAGCCCTCGAACCCGCTTATTGCTGCTTGCAGCTATATTTTCATTTGTTTTTCACAAATATTCTAGCTTTTGAATGTTTCTTTTTGAAAATAGCTTATCTACAGCTCAGAACGTATCACTTTGTGATGCGTTGTGAGCTTGTAGTTCTGCTATTTTTATCCATTTTGCAATAGGGGATCCCAGCCACAGACTGTCTATTTGGGGTCCTTGTCATGTAACAGTTTGTGAAGCCCTGGTATACAGAGACAGGAAACCGAGGACAGAAAGATGAGAAACATGTGAGACAAGACCAGGAGTCAGATATAAATACTCTCAATTACATGTATACTGTAAGTAATTTGAATTCAGTTTCTCTTCCCTGTCATTCATCCTCGTCGTTGTCATTGTCACACTGACCTGAACGTCACCGCCATTGATGTGCATGCGGCTGATCGCGTAGTTGGGAGACCCTTCTGTCCAGTAGATCATCTGCTGCTGATAGTCAAAGTCCAGAGCCCTCGCACCGCTCTGTCACATCACATTAGTTGTGTTAGTCTTAGACAGGAATACATTCCAGCATGTCTAAAGCTGTGTGTGTAGAATATTGTCTAGGATTACATAGGATGTAGTGATGTGCGGGTCGGGTTTTTTCATGACCCGCCCCGCCCCGCCACGGAACCCAACCCACCTCAACCCGCCCCGCGAACCCATATATAAATCTATGGCTCAACTCGCCCCGCAACCCGCGGGGCGAGTTGAGCCCTGCAGGTCGTACCTATAATTCTGTAAAATCATGAAGGTTAGAAAATACACCCGAAGTTTATTCAGACTGTTTTATTGTTATTATTGTCATTTCTTATTAGGAATAAAGACAAAACAAGAGCATGTGATTTTTTTGTTTTGTTTTTCGTGTGAGAGCGGCTGACCCGCTCACCCGCAGCCCGCATAATTGCCTCTGAAATCCTGACTCGACCACCCGCGCCGCGGGTTGACCCGCGGGACCCACGGGTTACGGGTCAGCCCGCTCATCACTAATAGGATGTGTTGTTATGTCTAATGGTTTTCACCTGTTTGAGCGCTGCGGAGCTGGAGCCGTCCAAGTTGATCTTCATCAGCTCGGACGCGGTGGATACGATGAGGAAGGACTCCACCTCTGAGTTTAGTTTATCTGGTGTACCAGAAAAACTACCTAAAAAAAAAAAAAAAAAAACGGGAAAGCATCTGTTTCATTTTAGATTTTAACATTGGCTATAAGAAAATAGCAGATCTACAAGCTCACGGCGCTGCGAGCTTATACATCTGCTATTTTGGATTTTTTTTGTATTTGCACTGTAACTATAGAGACGAGACAATCGTCCTCAGGTCTCAATGGGTTAATGTTTTGAATCATTCCGATTTATTTTAACACAAATCTTCTCTTCTGGGGGTCCCTGGCACAAAACATTTTCAGAAGGGGGTCCGTGGCCAATTACATTTCATTTTGGGGGTCCTTGGCACGCAGAGGTTTGAGAACTACTGATTTTTACAGGGCATTTGTAGAATGGGCCTCAGGTCTTAATGGGTTAATACCAGGGACGTGCATAGATAGACCAAATTTAGAGCGACGCCCCTCTGCACTCTGATTGGTTAGGAGATAACAAGGTTCAGAAACCACCGTTCCTGCAAGTTTCTCCCAGGCTTTTTTTCTTTTGAAAACTCGGCAATGGACTGAACAATTTGCATTCATCCTATTATGCCAAGAGGAATGTAGCTCTGGTGGAGAGGCAGTGACCACATTTGAACTGAAGCCAAACAAAAAGACAAATTGACTCTCTGATTCCAGCAGCCAGTAGAATTGAAATACTGGCTAATGATGATGATAATGATGATGATGATGATGATGATGATGATGTCAACCGTGTTCGAAGTGGGCGTTCTGTGGTTTTGACACAGCTAATCCACAGCCTAACTGTCTACACACAACCTGGGCATGAGCCAGCTCCCAACTATCATCACACACCGTCCCCCAGATACCACTGTAGTACACCTCCACTCTGCCTGAACAGGAGTGTGAATCACCAACCAGCCTCACTGAATGAGAAGAAAAAATTAAAATATGACAATGATCAGCCTATAAGAAACCTTACCTACATGCAGGAGTGTCCTCATAATAAAGATTTGCTGAATTGTATGAGGCAGAATCGTAAAACATACACAGTGCATTTTAGCTGTGACATGGATGAGTCCACTGACTGATAGTGGATAATGCTCAGTTCAAGGTGGTATTTCAATCTTCTGTACAGGTACATTAAGAATAGTAGTAGCCTACTTATTTATGTTGTATTGAATTGTTACAGTAATTTAGCATAAAACAACCTGTTGAATATTATTAAACATCAGACAGCATATGGCTATTGAAATAAATACATAATGCAATTACGACGTACAAGCTGTGCCTATATACATCTCACACTACTAGGCAGTTCCACGTGCCACACAAGATGCCCTTTCTTTTTCACTTGAGCACCTGCCCCTCAAAATGTCTGTGCACGCCACTGGTTAATACGCTCATAAATGTAACATATTGATATATAAATAACCTCATAAATCTAAACTTATTGATCACCATGTTTATAAAGGTTAACTTGGGATGTGTTTCCTCTCTTTGTCAAACACACCACTGACACAAGCTGCTGTATTTACTGACTCACCTTTTTATTCACTTTAAATACAAATATCAACATATTTCACTGGTTCAAATATGAGCAGTTTTAGAGGGAAGTTTTTAATTATACACAGACAGACAGACAGACAGACAGGCAGACAGACAGACAGACAGACAGACAGACAGACAGACAGACAGACAGACAGACAGACAGACAGACAGACAGACAGACAGACAGACAGACAGACAGAGACTTACCTATTGTGTTGTGTGTTGGTTCAGCCTGGACAGCTGAGGAGAAACATAAAAAACAAAATGAGCTTCAGTGTAACAGCTGGTTGTGGTTTATCTGTTGAAATACAGGACACGATGTCCTTTGTTTCTCCTTTTTGCTGCTATTTATTTGACATTCACAGGGTGGAAATGAGGAACTGTAATTTATATCAGAAATAACTAAATAAAAATCTATGACAATCAATAGTTTGTTGAAAACGAATTGGTTGGTTGTCATTTAGTGATTTGGTCACACAGACCTTCATCACTAACAAACTAATATAATTATCCTTCAAACTCAGTTGGCTGTGGAATACACCTGACAAGTTGTCCAATAACATGAGAGAAGTTTTCAGGAGGTCAACATCTACCAGTCACATCTACCAGCCTTCCTGTAAATCGGGGAGGCCATTTGCACCCGTGGTGAAAACCTGACGACGTTGCTCAACTTGGGTCTCTGTGAACCACAGCACATCCTCATCCTTTGATGACAAATTTTAGAAGTACAACAAAAAAAAGGCACATTAAAATCATCTCTTTGCCTTGTGGGGTAAGAGTGAATGTCAGAAGTAAAATAAAAAATAAAAAGTTATGAAAAGAAAAGGGAATTTCTTGTTTACATATTTTTTTAATTTGAACATAAATAATCAGGATTGAAAAACATTTAATAAAGAGAGGTGCAGATAGCACATGTCTATTTGGCTGTGAAATCATTCTCAAAAACCTCTTTTGAATGATCAGTAATTTAGTTGGATATGATGGATATGTAACAGCCCAAACAATATTACAGTAATTAATATGGGGGGGATTAAACTATGATAAAGATAAAGTTAAATGAGACGAAGGATGAGCCCAGTGGACGGATTTTTCTCAATATACCAAGCATATTCATAGACCTTATACATACAGTATCAATCTGTTGTTTCCAATTTAAATGACGCCCAAAAATGTGGAACCTGACAGATTTCCGTACCATTTATCAAAATTCTAGATTTATCTATTGGGATCTTTTTTGTTTATATTACTAAAAATCATGAAGTTGCATTTTGTATATTGAGTATACGCTGAGGCAAAGGAGACAGACATCAGCCTGACATGCCCCTCCGTACAGACCGTAGCGAATCAATGTCCTTTTTTCTTTGCGCATTAATGACAGCTATGTGTTAAAACCACATGACTTCACACGAATGAATCAGATTTGCAGTGATGCCCCTACAAAAATGTGAATGCTTTTATGAGTTGCACTCGCAGACTCGTAAAGTTTCACAATTTGACTGGAACAGACTGGCAGTACTATTTAGAACACATGTTTGGGGGCACTGCTGCCGCTTCTTATGAATCTGATGACGAGATGATGAAGTGGAAAGAGGATAGAGAGTTGAGGATAGAACGTACAAATGGTCTGAGGACATAGATACATTTCTGTCGGTGTTGGATGTGTATTGCAGCCGAGACAGCCGGTGCGCGCAGACAGGCAGACAGACAGACAGACAGACAGACAGACAGACAGACAGACAGACAGACAGACAGACAGACAGACAGACAGACAGACAGACAGACAGAGACTTACCTATTGTGTTGTGTGTTGGTTCAGCCTGGACAGCTGAGGAGAAACATAAAAAACAAAATGAGCTTCAGTGTAACAGCTGGTTGTGGTTTATCTGTTGAAATACAGGACACGATGTCCTTTGTTTCTCCTTTTTGCTGCTATTTATTTGACATTCACAGGGTGGAAATGAGGAACTGTAATTTATATCAGAAATAACTAAATAAAAATCTATGACAATCAATAGTTTGTTGAAAACGAATTGGTTGGTTGTCATTTAGTGATTTGGTCACACAGACCTTCATCACTAACAAACTAATATAATTATCCTTCAAACTCAGTTGGCTGTGGAATACACCTGACAAGTTGTCCAATAACATGAGAGAAGTTTTCAGGAGGTCAAGTGGCCTCAAGAAAAGGACATTTGTGCTGCAGAGCTCCCTGTGAGAGCTAAGAGTGACTACAAAGTTAACATGTACTTTGATGTCATCCCAGAGTTCAACACTCACTTTGTAAGCCAATCGTAGCCAATCCATCATTTCCGATTTACGTGAGGTTGGACAAAATATGTAGAAGTAATATCAGAAAATGTGCTTTGCAAAAATCGGTCTCCTGGTGGCACTATAACAGGCCGATGTGAACATTTATGGGGCAGAGGTTCTTCCTTGGCCTCCAGGGAGTGTTTGCGCAAAGTTTCACGTCGATCGGTCCAACGGTGCCGGAGATTAGCTGCTCACAGACACACGAATGAACAGGAGTGAAATCTTAGTCTCCGGCCTTCGGCCATCCGTCCTGGCGGAGATAATACATGGAACCTCACTGCTTTCTCTCAACATCAGCAGCAGCTAGACCGGTCCGTGCACCATCCCCAGCGCTGAGTTGGGGCTGCACGCTGGAGGCGGCGGAGCAGATGACCCAGGAGGATATGCTACAACGGGCCTTCTACCCATACAAGTACGAGGCCATGGACGAATACGAAGGAGACGCCCAAGTCTCCCTCAATTCTCCGGGGGAGGACGACATCCTCTCCCCCTCCTACAGCAGACACTCCATCCCCTCCACACAGCGGTCTAACACCGCAAAGCCGAGCCCGGCCTGGAGCTCAACGAGGCTAGCATGCACAAGCTACTTCACCGAGCGGCGGACCGCACAGGTGTGATTTGTCCAGAGGAGAGGACCGCACCACAGGCCTCCCTCCTCGACGGCATCAGAGGAGCCAGGGCATAGCAAACAACAAAGGACCTTATTCCCCTTACGCTCGTCACCCTGGAGGCCCTCCACAAGTCATGGGAGCTGCCTGGGACCCCCAGTCTCCGTACAGCAGATGGGGGAACGGGTCATAGTAGAGGTACACAGACACTAGGTGTACGCGATTCTCATCTCCGGTACCTTCTAGTAGGAAAGGAAAGGGGACGGCCCATATTGGACCTAAAGGCACTGAACGAGTGCCTGTGAGTGCTCACTTTCGGGATGGTAACGGCGACGTTCCTCCTACGAGGAGACAGGCCCACGTCCATGGGCCTAGAAGACGCGCTGTTTTGCAATCCTGTTTGGCCGATCCTCGTATGCAGTTTCACATCACTGACATAATGAAAAAGTAATTGGCTTTCTTTATGTTAGGGGTGCAACCTGTCCTGGATGGAAGTGCCGCGGTGCAGTGCCTCTTAACCTTATTTCATGTACCCCTTGTCACTCTAACGTTTCGTGGTTACAGCTAGTCTAGAAATGTTTGCAATGTTTGCAGAGGCGAGAGTTATCTACAGAATACATCTACCAGCCTTCCTGTAAATCGGGGAGGCCATTTGCACCCGTGGTGAAAACCTGACGACGTTGCTCAACTTGGGTCTCTGTGAACCACAGCACATCCTCATCCTTTGATGACAAATTTTAGAAGTACAACAAAAAAAAAGGCACATTAAAATCATCTCTTTGCCTTGTGGGGTAAGAGTGAATGTCAGAAGTAAAATAAAAAATAAAAAGTTATGAATAGAAAAGGGAATGTCTTGTTTACATATTTTTTAAATTTGATTAAAAACATCTATAGGCAATAATGAATATTTAATAAAGAGAGGTGCAGATAGCACATGTCTATTTGGCTGTGAAATCATTCTCAAAAACCTCTTTTGAATGATCAGTAATGTAGTTGGATATGATGGATATGTAACAGCCCAAACAATATTACAGTAATTAATATGGGGGGAATTAAACTATGATAAAGATAAAGTTAAATGAGACGAAGGATGAGCCCAGTGGACGGATTTTTCTCAATATACCAAGCATATTCATAGACCTCATACATACAGTATCAATCTGTTGTTTCCAATTTAAATGACGCCCAAAAATGTGGAACCTGACAGATTTCCGTACCATTTATAAAAATTCTAGATTTATCTATTTTTTTTTTTTTTTGTTTATATTACTAAAAATCATGAAGTTGCATTTTGTATATTGAGTATACGCTGAGGCAAAGGAGACAGACATCAGCCTGACATGCCCCTCCGTACAGACCGTAGCGAATCAATGTCCTTTTTTCTTTGCGCATTAATGACAGCTATGTGTTAAAACCACATGACTTCACACGAATGAATCAGATTTGCAGTGATGCCCCTACAAAAATGTTAATGCTTTTATGAGTTACACTCGCAGACTCGTAAAGTTTCACAATTTGACTGGAACAGACTGGCAGTACTATTTAGAACACATGTTTGGGGGCACTGCTGCCGCTTCTTATGAATCTGATGACGAGATGATGAAGTGGAAAGAGGATAGAGAGTTGAGGATAGAAAGTACAAATGGTCTGAGGACATAGATACATTTCTGTCGGTGTTGGATGTGTATTGCAGCCGAGACAGCCGGTGCGCGCACGGACATTTCAACTGCCCCATTTGATTAAGGTGATTTCCTATTTGTTGATGGTTCATGCTCGAAACCTGCTGATGGTGCGTACAAGTGTGGTTATGCCATTGTTAAGCTGCCTGTGCATATATGTCAGCACAGAAGGCTGAGTTAATGGCTTTAATTTGAGCTTGTGAGCTTTCTGAAGGGAAGGTTGTCACAGGCTATATAGATTCTAAGTATGCATACTCTGTTTTGGTGGATTTTTGCAGGCTCTGGTCTCTGGTCTCTACGAGGGTTTGTTTCAGCTGATAGGAAGCCCATTGCCCACAAGCACTTGATCTGCCGCCTTATAAGAGACCACACACACACACACACACTCACTGACACACACACACACACACACACACACACCGCAGCAGTGCAAATCTTTAGCTCAGCCGCAACTCCTCACTCTATTGACTTGCTGGTATTACAGGCGGCTGCCAATGACGAAGACAAGGCCGTGCACAACTCCTCTTTTGACCCGGACGGTGTCCTGAGGGATGAAAAGGGACGCGTAGTGCGTTTTATTGTCTGACATTTTCACGGTTGTTCACATGCCGGACAAACAGGGGTAGTAAATAGAATCTTCGTGCCGCACTATGAGCTTGTCAATCTCCTATTTTTGAAAAATCGTGAATATTTGTGCAAATCTTTGAATATAATATAAATATTTTTAAAGCGAACATGTTTTTTACTCAAATCTTTACTCCCTGGAACACAATATTTTGGGATGGGGGTCCGCAGCCAAATACATATAATTTTGGGGGTCCTTGACATGAAAGTTTGAGCACCACTGATATAGCAACAGATATGTGTTTTTCAGAAAACTTGTTAGGATTTAGAAGACATTTTGTAGAATCAGCCTAAGGTCTTAATGGGTTAGTAAATAGAATTAAGGAACAATTTTGTGCATCTAAAATCAGCAGTACAACAACATTGTATGAATCGTCTTTTTTAAGGAAAGATTGGTGAAGGCGGGCCTGGAAAACGGCTTAAACTGGTTGGACAATTTGCCTGTTGGCCGAAATCAGAATAACCCTGAACCCAAAAACGAAACTCTCACCCTTTGAGGTGATCATGGGCAGGCCTTTTCCAACTCCATGGATTCATAACGCTAAACACATTGGTGCATGTTTCACCGGAGACATGGACACCATTGTATCTGACTATACCGATGCTCTGATTAACAAACTGAATAGCGTTCATGGTAATGTCTCACTTTCTCTCCCTCTGCCGTCTAGTAGGTCCGTCTCACCCCCGCAGGCCAGGTGATTTTAGTACTGGTGAAGGAACTGAAAGCAGTCCCGGGTGAGCCGAGGTACAGTGAGCCGACTGAGGTCATCGCTGTTATTAGGACTGCTGTCCTTACGGCCCGGGAGCTTAGGTGGATCCACGCAACCCGTTTGAAGCGGGCACCAGGATAAAATGTCTATATATATAAAATGTCTAACTGGTACTCCCCCAGGTCTTGCAGAGAGGATTAGAGGAAGAGGGCGCCAGGGCCGAGGAGGGGGACGTGTCTCCTTCTCCCGCACACCCTGGTTTTGGTCCAACAGAGAGCCCACACCGCCGTACGCACCTCGAGGTAGACCTGGCCCTCCGCCCCTCCAAGAAATAGAGTAAACAGACCCTGGTTCATTTAGACACTTCAGCTCAGAAATAACCAGACCGTAATGAACCATTAACCATTTATTAACATATAACCGTTACCATATATGCAATGATATTGCATTCAAGTTTGGCGGTGTGACTCTGCTCATGTGATATTACAGATTCCTGTGCAAACATGTCACAGATCATTCAATCACAAACCCCAGAGCAGAGCATAAATACAGTTTTACATAAACATTGAACCTTCAATGCCTAATTAAACTACCACATATCATAGTACAATCCATAGAAGCACAGTACAATACACAGAATCATAGTATAATCCATAGAACCACAGTACAATACACAGAATCAACCAATAACAATATGAACTAAAAGCCACAGGGAGGAGGCCGGGGAGGTGGAGGGAATTTGAAAACCTACAGCTGTACAACCGGCACTGACAGCCAAGCACGTAGAATGAACAGAGAACAGAGGCTGCTTAAATGAACCGCCTGAGATGCACTGTGGGTATGAGGGCGTGAGTGAGTTAGCTTGTAGCAAATGAGAATGACAAGGGGTTGAACGTATGCCTTAAAGGAGTACAACTGAATAAGCTTGTTAGCGAATGGGGGGGTCCGGGGAGTGTGAATGAAGTATATAAACATTCTGCCTTCCGTGTCTACATAAACTATCGTTACACTGAATTTGACACAGGAATGCCACTCCATAATAATAATTGTTATGCCCTAACCCTAACCCTAACCCTTGGTTGTCTCAGCAGCAGGTGCTGCTGCGTTTGTGTTCTAGGCATACAGTTAGTTAGTTAGTTAGTTAGTTTATTTGGTCTTGATTTAGAAAAACAAACAGTTGAACATACAGAATATTGTCAACAACATAATTTTGTCCTACAAGGTTTGGGCTGAAGCCGAAGCTTATTATGCCCACCTTATTAATAATTCAATTAAATGAATTGTCACAAAGGAAAAGGAAACAAAAGAGAAACATTTTTGGGTTTGCATCAATTACACAGAAAAAGTAAATACCATTTACTAATTGTTATATAATGTATTTTTTACTTGTTTCATATTTATAATAATAATGTATCACTATTACTTATAATAATAATAGTAATAATATGTAAGAACTATCCTATAACATGATATCAATGTTAACATGTGATGAATTTGCATAAAGACAAAACAAATACCCCCACTACCATGTTTTATATATATGAAGTGGTAGCTTCATACATGTAAATATATTCTTGTTTATATTCATTTTTGTAGACAATTAGATTTACATAGATATATATGTATATATGTGTGTATGCATATGTGTATGTATGTATATATGCACACACATATATACATATGGATACTCAAAACAAAACCACCTAAGTGGAAAAAGCGGCACTCCAAAAATAAATACTACAAGACAGTGGCTCAGATGTGGTTTCTCATTTTATTGCGAGAAGTGAACGCTAACACGTTTCGGCCGCAGCCTTCCTCAGAGCAGATTAGATTAAAAAGTCTAATCTTTAAACTAGTGGTTTTGTTTTGAGTTGTATACATAGCTGAGCACCCACTGCCTAAACTAAGAAGGCATCCAGAGGAAGCGCATCGTTTTTTCTTTCTTATACATACGCTTGTGTGCTCGTATGCACAGCACACGTACTGTACATATGTGGAAAGATGTATTCACTATATCACTAGTTTGTCCCTAGTGATTCTATATATCTATTCATTACCTTTGCTTTATAGGTTATTTAAAATTGTCTTGTGGAGTTGCTCAATTTAAGTTCATTGTCTAGTTTATTACATATGTGTAGGTCTGTGGCCCAGGGGACATGTCCGCCTGTGGCAGGACACAGCTACTCATAAAAATCTTTATATGATGAAGGGCATCACTAACCACTCACAGTTTTCTCCCAGACCACACCTGACACACCGGACTACGACTAAATGTATGAACGCAAACAACGTCCAATCTCTAAGAGAAACATGCTGAATCTGAGAGGCCAGTCAAGCCTAATGTCACGAAAAAAAGAGGGCTGCCTTCTGCCATTCGACCAACCGCTGTCAACCTAGCAATCACACCACCTGTTAACATTGAACCAGACTCTGCTCTCAAAATATGGTTAGACTTGACAATTTGGCCTTAACTATAATGTCAAAGTTTGCTCACAAAAATAACATGACCGACTGCTGGATTTGTCAACACATGCCTTTGAGTTCAAAATGATCAATGCTGACACATGTACCATTTACAGTGGCAGATTAGAATCTTGTCAAATGGAAAGTTAGGCTACTCATACAAACTCATGGGGAGGAAATTGATAAGTACACAGGCGAAGATCTTATCCTGCGATCTGTCATGTTTGAGGTCAACAGGAAACATCGCCCCGGCGATATGAATTCTCTGTACAGAGTCACTCACTATGAGAAGACTGTACAGAAGGGTTTCAGATTCTCCATTCAAATGACACTAGTGGAAACTAACTGTTTCAATTAATTTGAAAGTCGTAATAGAGCCTGTATTCCATAAATTAACACTGATTCAATTCGACTGGAGGTAGTGGTCGTGTACTACAATCACAGTGACATCACTGAACTGGTCAAAACACGACATCTATTCATCACTTACGACATAACACCATATATTCCTTCCTTTTCATTATATTTGCATTCAATGTATATTAGAAAAGTATGATATGCTTTTCTTCCTCCTATGACTGATTGGGTGTATGCTGGTATTCTTTCATTGTATAATGGTGTTGTCCTATTCAGGACAAAAGAGGGCAACTGTTGTGATTATTATACAATGTATGCGTGCTGCTCTTTCCTCTACCTAACTTTTCTCTACCTAACTCCTCGTATGCAGTTTCACATCACTGACATAATGAAAAAGTAATTGGCTTTCTTTATGTTAGGGGTGCAACCTGTCCAGGATGGAAGTGTCGCGGTGCAGTGCCTCTTAACCTTATTTCCTATCCCCTTGTCACTCTAACGTTTCGTGGTTACAGCTAGTCTAGAAATGTTTGCAATGTTTGCAGAGGTGAGAGTTATCTACAGAATACATCTACCAGCCTTCCTGTAAATCGGGGACGCTATAGCGCCCCGTGCGGGAGAACATTTGCACCCGTGGTGAAAACCTGACGACGTTGCTCAACTTGGGTCTCTGTGAACCACAGCACATCCTCACCTCAGCACATCTGTCTGACAATCCAGGATGTGGCAAAGGGGCCCTGCCAATGTCTTCGCTTATCTCACCTGACCTGATGAACTTTTGCACTTCACTCACTTACACATATAGGCATAATGTATTTGTGTAATAGCCCATACGAGACCGCCTCGGTGGGCTGTCCAACACTAATTCTGTCAATGTATATATGTGACTATAAATTAGAACATTTTGACGTAGATGCTTGTTTGAGACTCAATGTGTTCCCGATGCATCGCTCTTCTTCTATGCTGCTATAACTGAGACATCCTTGTGTTTTCCTATGAACTTCCCCATCATCTGACCAGACTTTGAATGACCTAGAGAATAAAAATCGTTACAGTTGTGTAGGCCATTCAGTTGTCCTACTCCAGCAGTGGTGTGCTGCCCCCAGTGGGTCTGAGGGCACACTCCACGAGGGGTATGGCAGCATCCTGGGCTCTGTCTAGAGGTGTCTCTATTCAGGACATTTGTGATGCAGCTAGCTGGACTTCGCCCTTAACCTTTACCAGGTTCTACAGCTTGGACGTCACTGCGCTCCCTGGTGGCGCATACGGTCCCAAGTGTCACTTCCAGGCATTGACATGCCTTGGGCTGGTAGAACTCATGGACACTTTGGGATTACAATCAGGGAGTTTATCAATATCTCTCCCAAAGCGAGACCTAGAGCGGAGTATTGAATATAGAACTATAGGTTACTTCCGTAACCCCGGTTCTATGAAATACGAAGCGAGAGGTCTCGCAAAGACCCCTTTCTTGTTAAAAGGCAGACGAGAAGAGGAAGTCTTAATTCCGAAGGAACGAGTGAAGATCCGCCCTCTGATTATACGGGCGGAGGGCGGTACCTCCGGTCTAGGGAGCGAATCAGAATCCAGCCAAAATGGACTTTGCCTGGAAGTGTATCAAGAAAATGCTTCTGTGCCATGGCGAGACCTCTCGCTTCATATTTCATAGGACCGGGGTTAAGGTAGTAACCTATAGTTATATTAAACTCCATACTAAGCTGTGTATAAATATATCTGATCCTTGACCCCGCTGTGTAGTGTACCATGATGACCACACACACACGCGCACGCGCACGCACACGCACGCACGCACGCACACACACACACACACATTCACAGGACAAAACACCACACAGGGAAACACACAAATGACCATATAGGGTCATAACAACACAACAAGTCAAAACAAACAGCTTCCATGGCGTCCATGATGATGACAATATGCACTCTACGTACATATCTGTAACAGTGAGAATAATCACCACCTGTCCCCTGTACAGACCACCCTCACAACATATAGACCATCTGTCCTCTGTACAGACCACCTTCACAGCACATAGACCACTTGTCCTCTGTACAGAACAGCTTCACAACACATAGACCACCTGTCCTCTGTACAGACCACCTAATCACATAATCAGAGATAATACATGGAACCTCACTGCTTTCTCACAACAACAACAACATCAGCAGCACCGCTGCTGCTGTGATTCACTGTTAGTGTCTCATTCACCTCCTAAACCCCCTCACAGCACCAGTATACACATTCACCCCCCCCCCCCCCAATAAAAAACAACAACAACAAAAACAAAATAAAAATACAGCTGCAAGCAGTGATAATACGGGGCCAGGGAATGTAGAGAAAAAAAAGAAAGAAGCAATGATAAGTAATATGCACAATAAGCCATAGAAACATAGAAGACTGAACTTGAGAGAAAGAAGACCATGCAATTAACATGAGCATTTAAAACCCTCACTAACCCTAACCTCAGTAAAACAACGCCTAAGCCTATCCTCAAGAAACACTATGTGTAAACCTAATAATGCCAATACATTGTCGGGGACAGGGATTGAACCAGCGACCTACAGACTCAGAGGCTGCCTATCTTCTCATTGAGCTAGATATATGGCCTCCCTACTAGTGTTTGTTGATATTTATAAGTATTTCCGTCCATTATGAACCAAGCCTCTGTGTCCCGAACTACTCTAGATCACTGGTTCACAAACCATTTACCAATAAAGATTTTTTTTGTCTCCTCGGAACGAAAACTAGTGAAAGTAGCCGATCTACAAGCTCACAAAACGTTGCTATCTGAAAAGTTGTGAGATTGTAGATCGGCTATTTTCACAATGAAGTATGTCATACATTGTAAAAACATACTCTCTCAAAGAAGCATTTCATGTTACCTTTAACAGTTGCACATGCATTAATTGATACAAATATGTTGTGTGCAATGCAATTTAAATTAAGTGAGGCTTGAACTGGCAACCTTGACGTTGTAAGGCAGATGCTTTAGCGAGAAGCCATTGGACCAACAGACCTGATGTAGTGAAAAAGGAGAACAGACAGATGATACCGTTTCACGCAAATAGCTCAAAAATCGTCGGTTTAAGTGTTCTTCAAACTGCTCAAAATTGCTGAAAATCTAAGGGCGGAGCTTACTGGTCAAAGTGATACATGTGTTCCTCATGTGTCAAGGCACAAGTGCAAGCAAGTTTCATGGCTGTGGGCCAAACGAGGCATGCGTTATGCCTGTTTAAAGTTTGCCTGATCAAAAAATTGCTATAGCGCCCCCCTTTGGCAATTGGAGTAAGATTGGTGTCAGTGATAATTGGAATGACCCTCTACATTACTGCAAAGTTTCAAAGAAATGTGAGTCTGCATGTATGTGTTAGGCGCAGATGAATAATTTTCATAAAACTGCAATAGTTAAAGACGGGGTGCCATGATGTTCAGTGATTTTTTTTCCCCCCCTAAAACATAATCATCAGGTATTATGGTTATACTAGGAGGAAGATTTTTTCAAAAAAGTGTACAGAAAGTGTTAAAATTATGTTTTAATGTGGGCACGCCTCCAGTTCATTAAGTATACCTGGTTCTCACCTTAGCACCTCCTCCACCACCTTAGCACCACCCACCTGTCCTAGTCCCTCCTCCTCCTCCTCATGCCCACACCTGTTGTGTTATGATAACGAGGGGGAGGGTATATTTTTACATTGTGTCATTAAATGGCTGTTTCTCTATTGGCACGTTTGACCCTCAAGGTTTCAGCCTCCAGGAAGAAACTCAAAATAGTCAGAGAAGATTTTCCATACGTGAAAGAATGAAGCTTTTAAGAGCCAATGACTGTTTTTCATATAATTCAAAATGGTGGGAGATCTAAAGGTCAGAGGTCAAAAGTCAGAGTGTGAAAGTTGTTCAGCATGAGGAGACGGATAATGTGTATCCAAGTTTCAGCTTTGATACACAAGCTGGCATTTTCAATTGAGTGCTATAGCGCCACCCTTTGACGAATGAGTGTGAGAATTATTTCTTGATAGTTTTTCATGACCATCTACCATATGGCCGAGTTTCGTAAAAAGTGTATGCACGGTTAAGCCAGAACTGCCAAAAACGGCAGAAAAAGAAGAATAATGCCAATAACAAGACGGAGCCTGGCTTGAAGCCTGGCCCCGTAACAAAACAAACAATCAATAAATAAGATAAACCCAACAACTAAAACAACGCAGCAGCACCAGCAGCCATTGAGCTGGACATATGATGATGAGTATAAACGAAAGAAGAGCAACCTTATATACAGGACAGGTACATCGGCTATTTGAAAATAGCCGATCTACAAGCTCATAATGTGTCACGATGCGACACATTGTGAGCTATAGATTGGCTATTTTCAAAACATTTAGGAATATTTTTGTATCATTTTAAGAACAAATCTTGTATGGGGGTCCCTGACACAAAATATTTCCAGGTGGGAGATGACATGAAACCACTGTTATATTAGACTCCATACTAAGCTGTGTAGAAATATATCTGACCCTTGACCCCTCTGTGTACCACACGCACACGCACACGCACACGCACACGCGTGCGCGCTAGGCCTGACCTCGACTAAGTCGACTAGTCGACTGGTTAGTCGCTGGTTAGTCCGAGTCGACTAAGTGTCTCTTAGTCGACTCTAGTCGAAAAAAAAAAAAAAAAAAAAAAAAAAGTTTTTTTTTTGTTTGTTTGTTTTTTTTTAGAGCCAAAAATGTTTTAAATTGTTTTTTGGCCAAGTCTACACCACCACCTTCACAACACATAATCACCACCTGTCCTCTGTACAGACCGCATAGGCAGATACCCTTATGGCAGCCTGACATTATGACAACATGGCAGCCGAAGAAAAAAAATCATTTCACTTCACGTGTCGCACACACATTCACACTCACACGCACACACTCATACAGTAAAGCATCCAACGGTACACATGGTTGTCTTAGCTTTGTGCCTCAGTGTGTTTCACATACACGTCAACCAACAAGTGTCATTAAAACAGAGTCTTACCTGAGCTCCAAAGAAGGAGGAAAACTATCCCTGTTTTATCCATGTCTGGATTCACTCACACTGGATTCCCAACTGGAACTTCACTGATCAATACTTGATGTCTGGAACTTCACTGATCAATACTTGATGTCTGGAACTTCACTGATCAACACTTGATGTCTGGAACTTCACTGATCAATACTTGATGTCTGGAACTTCACTGATCAATACTTGATGTCCTGAACTTCACTGATCAACACTTGATGTCCTAAACAGCACTGATCAACACTTGATGTCCTGAACAGCACTGATCAACACTTGATGTCCTGAACAGCACTGATCAACGATCGCTGTCGTCCGTGTCTTTATTTGTGACACGTCAGCTCTCCTTATCTGATCATCACGTGGTTTCGCTGGAAAGTACAACTGATAAGAAAGAGGGGCGAGCTGGACGCTCAGGAAAATGCAAGCACTGCTCAGATAGATATCACAAAGTATTACAAAAAAATGCAAAATAATCAAAATCCTCATGTCAGGGAAATAGTCCAGTTCTATATGTCCAATAATGAAGGTTCGTTCAAAGTCTCGGGATATTAGCAAAACTATACATTTTTGGCAACTTCAGAGCATAACAAATCAGAAAATCCATGATTCCATTTGCGCTGAAGCCAATATGGTGGCCATCTTTGATTTTTTTAAATGGCAACCTTTGAATATTCGTTTTTCAATATCTCGACTTCTAGATTACGTAGGATCTTGATTCTAGTGGCTAAATCTACATTTTTAGGGTCAGGAAATCCAATGGTGCTAATTAGAAATATGAAAAAAATTATCAATGGCACAGATTTGGGTAATAATCCTTGATTTTGGGGGACAAAATAAACAAATTAATATTTGTTTTTTCCACTATTTTGACTTCTAGATTACATAGGATCATGAAGTGGTTACATCTAAATTGTTCAGGAAATCCAATGGTGCCAATTAAAATGCATGCAGGTATCTAATTAGAAATCAGTACAGCTGATCAATAGCACATATTTACGTAACGATCTAGAATTGTAATATATGATTATCTGAAGAGACAGAGACAGATATTTTCTCTCATTGACACAAGATTGTGTCATTTATTTACACAAACACAAACTGTAGACCAGTCTCTAGGAAATCAAGATGGTAATCCTAGTCGCAAAATTGCACTAGTGGATGGTATGGTACTTGTCCAAAAGTTGACAAAGAAGCCAGCAACAGTGACAGTAAGACACTTAAGTGAATGGTTCTACGGCAGCCTGATGTCTCTAACCAGAGACTTTGATGAGGTGGTTCTGGTAGTGGTATTTAATACCTACAAGGCAGATTATTTGAAGCACATCGCAAGGGAGAAGAGAAGACAATGAAAGGATCCAATCCAATAGCAAATCTGAGATGTGTTTTGCATCTGGGATTTTGGAACTGGCACCAATATGGAAGATTCTGGGTGCAGACTGAGACAAAGCTTTGCCAGCATTTCATGCCTTTATAGGAGCAGACAACCTCAAAGCTGATGATGATGTCCTCGAGGCTCCGAAGATGCTTTCTCAAACCAGCGATGTGACAGAGGATCTGCTAACTACAGTAGCTAAATCCATTTTGATCCTGTGACAGCTGAAACCATTTACAACTGAGTCCCTCCCAGCACCAGGGGCAATCATTGAGATGGTCAGATATCACTGTAAAGCAGACTGTTCTTCACATAGATGTTCGTGCAGATCAGTGGAGCTACCCTGTAGGGAGCTATGTCAGTGTACTGCTGACTGCCAAAACGATGAATACTGTCAAGATACATTGGCTAGTGACAGAAATGATGATAGTGAGGATGATGTATATGTCACAGGTAAATTGGCATTCCAGGTAAATTGGAAGGGGAGTGCTTGTTTTTAGGCGCGGGGCTGCGAGGCGAGGCTTTGATGCGAGGACGACAACAACAACATAGCAACCAGAAAATACAAACACCAGCCTCAGTGGCGTACTTCCATAATCATTGGACTCCCCATCCACTACCACTAGAAGTCTGGGTTTGACTCCCGCTTGGGACATCACTTTTTCAAACAACCGTGGACTACTTTTTTTCGCCGAAGTATAGTTTTGGACCATGACGGAGGCGCGCCGACTCAGCAGACCTTGAGGCCGAGGAGTCGCGCCCGAGCGCCTCCAGGCGCGAGTGCCCGCGACGACCGGCCGATGGTCTGCTAGTCGACTAAGCGCTGTCCGAGTTATGTACCGATAGGCACAGAATCGTAAATGTTGTTGTGGGGACTGCGTTTGCCCCAACTGCCACTCACTGCACTAACATAGCCCGCCAGCACCGCCCCCTCGCCCCCTTGTGCTTCAACTGCATGGAATAAGGCTGTTCGCGTGTGTGTGTGTGTGTGTGTGTGTGTGTGTGTGTGTGTGTGTGTGTGTGTGTGTGTGTGTGTGTGTGTGTGTGTGTGTGTGTGTGTGCGTGTGTGTGTGCGCATGCGTGTGTGCGTGCTCGTTTGTGCGCGTGTGCGCGTGTGCATGCGTGCGTGTGTGGTGTGGGGCTCATGTCTGGCTTGCATTGCCCTCTAGCGTTGATTCTACAGAATTGCCTGAGGGGCGGTGAAAACAAGCGCTTCTTTTCCAATTTACCTGGAATGCCAATTTACCTGTAACATATAGACTGGTCTACAGTTTGTGTTTGTGTAAATAAATGACACAATCTTGTGTCAATGAGAGAAAATATCTGTCTCTGTCTCTTCAGATAATCTTATATTACAATTCTAGATTGTTACATAAATATGTGCTATTGATCAGCTGTACTGATTTCTAATTAGATACCTGCATGCATTTTAATTAGCACCATTGGATTTCCTGACCCTAAAAATGTAGATTTAGCCACTAGAATCAAGATCCATCGCAATCTAGAAGTCGAGATATTGAAAAACGAATATTCAAAGATCGCCATTTTCCAAAATCCAAGATGGCCACCATATTGCCTTCAGCGCAAATGGAATCATGGATTTTCTGATTTGTTATGCTCTGAAGTTTCCAAAAATGTATAGTTTTCCTAATCTCCCAAAAATGTGAACGTAATTACATATAGAACTGGACTAATAGTAGAATCTAATCAAATTGTTAACATGAGAATCATAATCGAATTGAATTGTGAAGCCAGGAAACTTCTATAGCTTTCGCTTCATGCCCCTCTGTTCCACTCTTCTGTTTTCAATCACTTTCACATCCACTCTCCTCACCGCCACTATCGAGATCGTTTTTTGGCCAGCCCTAGTCACTGTTCTCATGAGTCACGAGACATCTCCAGTATGTTTATTAATTATTTTGGCTTTTAGCCCCTTTTTCTCCACAATTTAGTCGTTATGCCAATTGATTCCTCCCCACACATTTGTGACGTATGATACTTTATGCTTGCCCTTTGGCAACGATGCCTGCCGGGAACAACACGGTCCACCATCAATATGTCTGTCTGTGGGCCCTATTTTGCGCGTCTTAAGTACCAGGTCTTATGACTTAACTTAGAGGAGTAGTTCACCCAAAAAAGTACTTATTTTCTATCAATTACACACCCCATGAAGCATTGAACTCATGGAGATTTTTTAGTTTTTGTCTCATTCCTAAGCCAATAATTTGATGACCGGCGGTCTCTCTGCTAGGAGACTCAAAGAGTGTCCTTTGAGTCTCCTACCGGGATACATTAGCATCTTTCCGCCTGTAATCAAATTATTGGCTCAGGAATACGACAAAAACCAAAAAAATCTCCATGAATTCAATGCTTCATGGGGTGTGTAATTGATAGAAAATAAGTACTTTTTTGGGTGAACTACTCCTTTAAGACCTGGAGGTGTGGCCAATGCTATTTCGCTGTTTTGAGTGGCCAAACAGCATTGGCCACGCCTCTTGGTCTTAAGTTAAGTCATAAGACCTGGTACTCAAGACGCTCAAAATAGGGCCCTGTGTGTTTAGTAGCTGCGTCCAAACAGGGTGTAGGACTGAGCAGCTTCCTTGCCACTCACACACATCTGTCCAGTTTTCAGGGCCCTGAAGTTGTGTGTATCCCTGAAGGGGATACACAAACCCTTGGCTCCCATGGAGGTGGCCCCGGGCTCCAGGTCCTGCTCCTTCTTGGCCGTGGTTTTCCTGATCCAGTCCTCGCACTCGATGCCTCCGCAGAACGGAATCTGGACAATCTTACCCCGGTCCAGTTCGTCCTGGAACTTCACCATGGAGTCGGCGACCACCATGTGTTTGTTCAGGTCCTCTTTAGCCTTCCTGTACAGGTGGTTCTGGATCTCCTCCAGTATGAGTGGGAGTCTCTTCTCCACGTCAGCCTCTTTCACAGTGAGGCGTTCTTTAGTGTCCCTCCTCACGGCCACACACTGAGACGGCTTCAAGTCTTTAGGGCCGACCTCCAGACGGATTGGAACTCCCTTGAGCTCCCAGTGGTTGAACTTCCATCCGGCGGTGTAGTTGTCTCTGAGGTCGACGTCCACCCTGATGTTTGCTTCCCAGACCTTAGTCTTCTGCAGCCTGCAGAGGTACTTAGAACACATAGCCAGAATATTGTTTTTTATTATTTTATTATAATTTTTTTTTTTTACTGCCTCCTGCAGGCCGGCTGTGATACCACAGGGGATGATGATCACCTGTAGGCAGGCAACGCGGGGCGGCAGCACAAGGCCTGTGTTGTCTCCATGGACCATGGTCAGCACCCCGATGGTCCTGGTTGTGAGGCCCCACGAGTTCTGATAAGCAAACTGCCTCTTCTTGGGATCCTTGGGATCCTCAAAGACAATGTCAAACATCTTGGAGAAGTTCTGACCCAGATGGTGAGACGTGGCTCCCTGAATGGCTCTACCACTGGCAGAGATGAAGGCTTCCACTGTGGTGGTGTAATCCCCTCCGGCAAACTTCTCCTTCTCCGTCTTCATGCCTTTCACCACAGGGATGGCCAGTAGCTTCTCGTACACCTCGGCATACAGGTTCAGGATCTGCTCCACCTCCTCTGCTGCCTCCTCCTTGGTGGCGAAGGCTGTGTGTCCCTCCTGCCACAAGAACTCTCTGGTCCTCAGGAATGGCTGGGCATGTTTAAACTCCCACCTCACAACGTTACACCACTGGTTCAGTTTGATGGGCAAGTCTCTGTGGGACTGGACCCATTTGGCAAAGGCAGGGTACATCGCCGTCTCGCTGGTGGGTCTGACAGCAATGGGTTCTGCCAGCTCTGTCTTCCCTGAGCGTGTCACCCACGCCACCTCTGGGGCAAAGTCTTCGATGTGGGACTTTTCCTTCTCCAGGGCAGCCTGGGACACGAACATGGGGAAGTAGCAGTTTGCCACGCCCAGCTTCTTAATCTCCCCGTCCAAGAAGTCTTTGATGGCCTCCCAGATGGCAAAGGACCACGGACGAAGGATGTAACAGCCACTGACGTCATAATACTCTATCATCTCCGCCTTGGTTATCACCTGGGAATACCACTCTGCCAGGTTCCCCTCTTTGGTGGCTTCCAGTCCCAACCGTGTCTGCTTTTTGGGGCCCTGGCCTTTTCCTTCTGCTCCTCCTCCAGCACCTACTGAAGAGTCCTTGCCTTGGCCGCCTGTCTCTCCCTTCCCCTTCTTCCCTCCTGCTCCTTTTCCCTGCTTCTCTGACTTATTGTCTCTCTCCTTGCGGTTCTTGTTCTCTCCGCCAATGGCACCTGCAGCAGCCACAACAGGCTTGCAGTCCTCCCCAGTCAGGATCTTGTACTATCTCTTCAAGGACAGCAGGGACTTCACAGCCGTGTCCACCCGATCCTTGGGGGCCATCTCAGATTTGAGTTTCCTCACTATCTCCCCCTTCTGAGCCACCTGAGACAGCGCCTGGGCCTGAGGGGGGGAACCTGAATCGGTAGGAACAGGGCTTGACTGGACAGGACCCTGGGGCAGTGGTGCTGCTGGGGCTTGTAGTCCAGGTTTGTAGTCTTGTCCGGTCTCCTGCTTGTACTGAGCTTTCAGAGCCAACAACTGCTTCACTGCTGCATCCACCTGATTCTTGAGGGCTTTGTCAGCCTTCAGTTGTCGGACCGCCTCTCCTTGCTGGGCTACCTGTTCATAGATAAAAGAGCCTGCAGCAGCAGAGGCTGTGGCTGGGGTTGTGGCCGGGGAAGGGGAAAGCGCAGCTCCAGGCTTACATTCCTGGCCAGTGGTCAGCTTGTACTGTGCCTTCAGGGCTAGCAGCTCCTTTACTGCTGCATCAACCTGCTCCTTTGGGGCCGTCTCTGACTTCAACTTCCGCACGACCACTCCCTGTTCAGCTACCTGCTCATACAAGCCTGCTGAGGAGCTGGTGGTGGTGGTGGTGGTGGTGGTGGTGGTGGTGGTGGTGGTGGTGATGGCAGACTTGACAGGGGCAGCGGTAGCGTTCGCTGCTTGGGTCTTGCTCTTGTGCTTGGAGCCGGCCGTGGGCATTTCTTTGCTGTGTCCATCTGGGATATAAAACAGCACACACGGACTCTCCTTACAGCTGTTGGGGCTGATTGGCTCGTAGGGCTGGTCACATATGTAGAAGCCACGCCTCCAGAGCTGGATGATATCACCTTTCTTAAGGTCCTTCAGACAGGGATCTCCCAGCATCCTCTCCTCAGACTTGCTTTCTTTGTTGACATACTCTTTGAAGTCGTCCTCTTTCCCTAAGACAGGCTTGGAGATGAGGTGCTGGTGGCGGACACAGACAGTAGGGAGCAGTGGGGCTTTGTCTGTGTCTGCCAGCCAGGTTACAATAGTGGTCTTCTTGAAATCCTTGTTGTCCAGGTTCAGACCAGCCTCCATGGACAGCACCACACCACTGGAGTTCTTGTTGATTTTGGTGATGATGAGGTTCCCCCAGTCGATGAAGGTCACCACCTCGCCCTCGGTGAGGGTCTCTGCGTCCGCCCCCCCTACTAGCACCCGGGGTCCGTACCACACCCCCTTCATCCCCACATCTGCATTCTTGGGGTGTTTGGGAGTCTTCTTCATTTCCTCGGGGGCTTCGGCGATGGAGACTGGGACCACATATGAGCTGGACAACGCCATGTATCTGGGAGCCACCGGGTCTATCACCTTCTTGTTGAAGGCCCAAATCTTGTCCCACTCCATGTTCACCACTGACCTGGATCCTCCCTGAGCAGCGATAAATCGTTTGAGGCCCTCGACAGTCATTCCTCTCCTCAGCACTCCTCTGACTGTGGGTAAACGAGGGTCGTCCCAACCGTCGACATAGCCCTGTTCCACAAACCAGGAGAGCTTCCTCTTGGACAGCACAGTGTTATTGAGGTTGAGTCTGGAATACCCCCAGATGTAGGGCTTCCTGAGTCGCAGTGCATCAATCAGCCAGTAGTACTGCTCATCGCGGTCATGGTACTCTGTGGTCCTCAGGGCGTGGGTCACCCCCTCTACGCTGTCCACGATGGGACAGGCAAAGTCGTACGTCGGGTACACCTTGTAGGTGCTGCCTGTGCGGGGGTGGGGGGTAGTCTTGCAGCGGTAGAGGGTGGGGTCTCTCATGCAGCCGTTGTTGGACGCCATGTCGATCTTGGCTCTCATACAGCAAGTATGACCGTACTCTGTACCGGCCTTCATCTCCTCCCACCTCTTAAAGTTCTGCTCCACTGAGTTGTTGCGGCACCTGGACTCGACGCGCTGCTCTCTCTCCTGCTTCATCTGCTCGGGTGGCGTGTCATCCACGTAGCCGCTGCCCTCTCTCAGTAGCTGCTCAGCCAGACACTGGACGCTGGGGAAGTGGTCACTGGTGTAGGTGAACTGGTCCGGATGGATGTTCAGCATGGCCACGTCCTCCAGGATCACCTTCTCAAAGTCCTCCTTCTCCTTCTCAGGATTGGTGTCATCGAAGCGCATGATTAGCTTGCCTTTAAATGTCACCTGGTAGTGCTGGTTGAGCAGGGCGGCCTTAGCATGGCCGATGTGCAGGTACCCGCTGGCCTCTGGGGGGAAGCGGACCACTACTTTGCCCATCTCAGCTCCTGGCAGCTCCGTGAATTTGCCCACATCCTGTCCTTTCTCCCTCTCCTCTGAGTTGGACTTGCATGGGGGGGCGTCGCCCTCGGTCCACTTGATGCTCACAGCGGTGAACGGCACCTGAGATCCCAGGAGGTTGAACCATTGGTAGACCTGGAGGAAGGATCCATCCTGGGCAGCGGGCCACTCAACGTGACCTTTGAGTGCAGCCCAGACACAGAGGTCAGCCAGAGTGACCATATTATGTCCCACAAGGAACTTTCTGGTGGACAGGGTCTCGTCCAGTTCCCCCAGGACTCCTGTCAGCCCCGCCTGGCCGCAGAGACACCGGGCGCTGAACTCCAGCCAGTGGTCCACCTCGATCTGTTCCAGTTTGTTGGATCCGTAAAGGCCCAGGGCGGGGGCCAGGCGAGCCAGGTAGCGTGCGATGGAGTTAACATCTCTGAACTGCACAGCATCTGAGACATGAAGCCCGGTGTCTTTGCCCTCCTCCACCAAGAGCTTCACGCTCCCTTTAACGTGCTCCGCTGCCAACAGCGCCCCCAAGGGCAGCTTGCTGGTATTGACGGTCAGTTTCAAGGCCATGCTGGATGAACCCAGTCGGAAACACTTAGTCACCGTTCTGTTTTTCCACGCGTTTCAAAAGGTTGCAACAAAGTGTGTCAGTTAGAACACAACACCACTCTACATCTGCCGGTGGGCGGACCACTCAGCCATAACCATATAAGGAGTTCCCAATGTAGCTACGCCCACTTATGGAATGTGTTGTCTAACCTCAATGTGTCGTCATGGCATCAGCAAACAAATCAGTCAGCGGGATCTCCATATAATGGGCATAAAAGGGACAATGACTGACAGATACAGAGATCTCCATATATGGGTGTAAAAGGGACTCTCCATATGTGGGCATAAAAGGGTCTCCCTCTCAGATTTCCTACCGTCTGTCATCCACAACAGTATCTGCTAGTCAGCTTTCTCGATCTGAATGAAGTTAAAATGCTAAGTGGCATGCCTGCATTTCATTCAAAAATGAATTGAATGAAAAGAAAATGAAGAATCTGAGTAAATTGCCTTTTGCATATTGGTCTGTGAGAAGTGAGGAATTTCTCTGGCTCGATCAGGGCCACCATCTTACACCCAGCATGTCAAGCAGCCATTACGCATACGGCAACGCTTTAGAGCAAAGAAAGCTTTTTAAATGCTCAGACGTCATTGGATGTCAATGGATGTATTTCATTTTGAGACACACAGAGAGGACACAGGAGTGAATGCAGTATTTCCCATGTTATAGTTGTACCTTCTGTGCAATATAAGCAAGTACAATAATGTAATGTACATCTTCACTACTCAATCAGAGAGCTGGTCCCTTTTGGAACCCAAAACTTTTTTATCAACCCCATGGCCACAGGAGTGGGCCAATTCTCTCCCAACTTGCTACAAAAATCACTCATGCAAAAGTATATAATCTCATATATTTTATTTTCCACCTTCACATGTGTCTCCTTTTCTAATAATCATAAAGTGTTATATATTACAGCTCGCAATTTACTTCCGGCTGGTCCCTTTAAACAGCCAATCATCATAATCTGCGACGAAAAGTCAGCACCGCGACGTTGCCAAATCCGTGAAACGGGCGAGAAACAAGCTTCAAGGCGGGCTAAACCATATGGGCCCCATGTCGGCAATGTCAGCGGGATCCACTTGAGTCCCAACTGGGATGTCCTTGTGGGATATAAGTGTGTTCTACCTGGGCCCTAGGTGGGCCCCACCTAGGCAATTCTATGTGGGGCCGAGGTGGGTCCTAACTGGGATGCCCATGTGGGCTATAAGTAGGTTCTACCTGGGCCTTAGGTGGGCCCCAACTAGGCAAGTTTATGTGGGGCTGACGTGGGTCCCATATGGTTTCAAGGTGGGCTGAACTATAAGGGCCTACAGTGGGCAATGTCAGCGGGATCCACTTGGGTCCCACTTGGGCTTGCCCGTGTGGGCCATGGCCCCACTGGCCCTCATGACGCTACGCCACTGATATGCGCTGCCAAGTGGGCACTACTTGGGCTTGCCCGTGTGGGCTATATGTGGGTTCTACCTGGGCCCTAGGTGGGCCCTAGCCTCGATCTCCAGGCTTTTATTTTCCTTCGCGTTTTGCTCAAAAATAAGAGGCTGGACCAGGCTGTTGACATTCCTGGCATAGGAAGTGGGAGTCAACCTTTAATTTCCCCAACCAACCAGAGTGCAGTGGGCGTCGCTCCAAATGTTTTTGTTTTTGTTTTTGTTTTTTTTATTGTGCTCATTTTTTCTCTAAGCACCTTAACGTCCATAAGTATATCATGCACAGTATACATACATTGCTGCTATGCTCAGGCACCTTAGTTTTTTATTATCTCAGGTACTTTGTAAATATGTAGATAACTTGTCTGGCCTTCTGTTGTTCTCTTGTTTTGATCTCCTTCCCACTTGCCCCCCACCCCTCTTCTTCTTCCCCCCCCCCTCTTCTTTCTATGGAAACTAACGTTGCGATGGGAACGATGTACAAAAACATCAGCGCTCTCAATAGTGCTCTCCTCCTCCCCCTCAATTGGGGGAGGAGGAGTAATAATAGTGTTCTTCTATTGCTACATTCTTGATGATTAAATGCATTATTTGATTTGTAGACCTTGGAGGTGATGGCAAGGACGCAGAGAGCGTTTCAGAACCGAAGGGGACGTATACACGCGTACATACGTTCCGTGCGTGTGCGCGAGCACGGACATTTGCGGGTTTTTTTGGGGTGTTTTTGTTACATTAATTCGGTTAATTCGGTTAATTTGGTGCAAAAGAGTCGGAGGTTTGTTCTTTTTCTTTTTTCTTCGTCCCAGAAGTGGGGGGGATATCTCCCCCCCAATGGTGAGTATGTCCAACCCCCCCCCCCCACCCCCCTCTCTGCGTCCCTGGGTGATGGTGATGAAGGGCAGGCGAGGAGATTGAACACGGGAGGCAGGTGTGCTGAGGTGTGCTGTGGTGTGCTGTTGACCAACTCAGTCAGATGACCTGGTTAAATAAGGGGACTCCACTCAAACTCAAACTTGAACATTGTAGAATAGACTCAACTCAGACTTGAGATGTACCAGTGATTCAATTACAATCTACTACTTGGTGTTGTGAAGAATCAAGATGTGTTTATTTCTCAGCTGCTCATAGAAGTACAAACAGATAAATGTTATTGGGACATGTTCCGCAGAGACTGTGCTATAACAACAATACAATATAATAAGATAAGGGTAATGATTAAAGACAAGTAATGATACTGGATGAGACAGAAATAAATGTAAAGTAGGCCTACAAGTATATTGGCAGTATGATAAGACCTCTTAAGACATACAATATCTTAATATCTGTGTCAAATGTGCAAAAGACAAACAAACAAAGGCACACATATGAAAAACCACTATATTTCACTTGTCTATACATGTGCAAGTAACATTTCAAGCATTTTCTCAGGATCTTACAGTTGTTTTACTTTGTTTTTAAAATATATTATTACATCGAGCCTATTGTTTTTCTAAAGATGTATTTTGAGCTGAGAAATTTGTCAAAGCGAGCGAAAAATGTTTAATCTGCAACACGATTTTATACCATATTTAGTGGGGGTCCCTGCTTCATCTCTCTCTCAGGGGTCGTTCCTTGGGCTGAAAAACGTTGAAGACCCCTGGTAGGGGGTTTTGTGCCAGGACTGTTTCACCACACTGCAGAGCAACACTGACATCTACAGTCATAAAGTATGTATGCCCAATTAAAGACAAGCTTTTGTCTCGAGCCCATGAACTTCAAACTCAATTTTAACGTTGTGTTTCATTGGAAACATGTCATGTCCTTTGTTCTCATGACTGATATTGTCCTTCTAATGTGTGAAGGGGCTGTTTTTTTTTTTTTTCAATTACTTTTTTTTAAAGTAAAGATACAACAATCTTTGAAAGTATAAAATGGAGTTTAAGTGATTAAAAAATGTCAGCAAGCGACACCATGTGATGGAGTAGCCTATAATATATCTCTGCTGTCCGGCAGGAACCAGCTAAATCCAAAATGTTCGTTTTTCAGGAAATGACAAAGTGGAGTTAGGAGGTTTTGTTCATAATTGATAAGAACAGCTGAATGGACCTCAAAGCTCCAAAGAGGTTGGAGGTCAAAAGGGGGTGGAGCCTGGAGTTAGTTGGTTTGGCAGAAAGTTTGAGGATCCAATGGAGTTAGCTGGGTTTGTCGGAAGCGCGTTTTAATGCTTTTCATTGGTTCAATATTTTTTTAATCAACACACAGACGTAAAGGGTGTTCAATAGCACTGATTTATGGGGGGAAAAATGCAAAAGCGTCAAAATGGAGTTAGCTGGTTTCTGCCAGACAGCAACGATATGCACAGCAGCCATATTGGAAAGAAATTGGGCCTCCACCTTACTTCCTAGTTCCTACACAGGTCTTACCAATTATACTAATGAAGGCTCTGTTCAAATTAGTGTAGCACAATGGTTCTCAAAACCTTTCATTTCAAGGACCCGATACGCGTCCACTTCGTTCCATTTGTACACAGTTATACAGCCGTAAGGGGCCATTTAGAACCCCCTCAAGGAACCATGAAGGTCCCTGGACCACTGATAGAGTCATTTCATTTGATCTCTTATCTTAATTATCATAATGTGTCTAGGGTCCTTAACCTTAAAATGTCCTATTAATTATGGTCTCATATGGGCCTGTACTTTGTCATGGTAAAAGTACTCTGTACTCTTAGTCTCTGTGTCTGCAAGCCAAGGTCAAACGCAAGCAGGCTTTCTCTGCGGCAATCTTGTTTTGGGAACACGGTATCTGGGTGTTCTCTTCTCTTCTACAGCTGTCTCCCTTAGTGTCACCAAATCTCCACTGACCAGTGACAGGTCAGAGATGTCAAACGTGTTTGACCCAGACATGGGGACGCTGTTGTCCAGAGATAAACTGTCACACAATCATCATCTACCATCATCTACCATCATCAGACACGACGTAACCATCGCTCTCATCCAATCCGAGAAGTCCACCTTCGCACGGAACCTCATCGATGTCACATCCTATGATGTCATATGTTTATGTTACTGGACTCTGTTAAAAGCTCGTGCTTGCTCTGTTACACTGCGGAGAGACGCGACCGATGATGCGGAACCATACCTGTGATATACTGTAAACCTTCTAATGTCTCTCTGATCTGAATACAAACATGTTTCCTTATACCCTTCGCTGCCTGTCTGAGTTTGGTTTTTTCCTTATTGTCTCCGTGCTACAAGTATCTGTACTTTGTGTGGGTCATGAGGTGAAATTAAATTCCAACAATTGGTCCTTATCGAGACGGATATGTTTGAAATATGGTGTACGGGGGGGAACTGCTATTGTCAGACTCTTCCCCCGGCAGACCATATTTTAATACGTATCAAACGAACCAGCCTTGGGTGTAACGACTTATCACTTCTATTCAGATGAAGGTTAACTTTGAACAGTATCACATTTTATTTTGTTTTGGACCTGGACGCGATCGCTGGACCTTTGGACTGGACCCTCGACATGTCTCAAATTCCACATGGTCCAGCCATCGGGGTCGGGATCCCTGAACCAACATCAGATTTGATGAGTATATATTTTTATTTTTTATTGTACCATGGTCCAGTGATTGGGACCTCCATGTAACTTCTCCCTGTGAACCTTGATCTGATGAGTATACCTTTTTCTTTATTGTCTTTACCGAACCATTTGTCTCATAATTATCAGCCTGTTTGTAAATTACTGTTTAACATAACTCCGCTAGGGAGTGAGTCAAGTAAAAATGTTTTATCACCTTATATTCCTGGGAGGACATTCCTGAATGTCTCATAAATTCTCTTATCTACCTGGGTCATTATATAGTTTGTCTTTGTCTCTGTATATGTTTATGAGACCACCGGAGATACCCCGACGTTTTTTTTTTACACAGATGTTTGACTATCAGCTGTTCCTTACAGTCTTTATTTATATATATATGCATGTCAAGGCGTCTAGAATAACCCACAATTCAACTTGGGTGTTCGAGCAATGCATGGCTATATATATAAATATATGGATTTATTTATTTTTGTACCTCGAAATACCACTTTTTCACGCTTTGGTTTTCGGTGCGGGTGAATTTATCTAATATTAGTTTTACACTAGGTACGGGGGGTTTGTCTGTGTGCCTGCATGAATATATATTACCTTTGTTCTAGTTCCTTACAATTGTCATAATGTACTAATAATTCCTTCTATACTGATATTTGACCTAAGATTAACCCAGTCAGATATAGCCACCCTTTCACACTGCCTATTTGCTATATGTGGGTTAATGTTACACAACGGGTCTCATATCAACCCATAAGAGGAGAGTGTTTCAGTGTCACTCTCCAATCCTGGCTACATTTACCTGCTCGCCACAGGTAACACCATGTATGCAGATCTGTGTTTTCAATGTCAGTACCACCCTTACCATCCCTCTTAGTACGAAATATTACCAGCCAGCTGCATACCGAACATTACTAACATGTTCGACCCATATTGACAATTGCCAGGTTGTCTCCCTTTTAATTCAGAAACTTCTGCATCGGCCCGTGTGTCCGTTTGAAGTTTGTGTTTTACTTACTTGTCAGTACATTTTTTTGTTTTGTCTTATATGTTTGTTTTATTTTGACCACTGTAGTTAAATCATCCATCCATTTAATATATTGAGCTTTAACAATAACTTTTAAATCCCTCTTCCCTACAGCCTCTCACTTCTCCCATGTCTTATCTGTTTACATTCTCTTGTTCCGAGCTGGTATCACAGAGTAGGCAGTTGCCTAGGGCGCCACTAGGGGGGGGGGTGCCAAATTTTTTCTTTCTTTTGCAGGCTCTATGTGGCGCTGTGGCAGAAAACGGTGGCGCGGTGCGAGGATTCTTTTTGCCTAGGGCGCCAAATTGCCTAGCACCGGCCCTGAGTGAGACAATAGCATGCACATTGCACAACATCAGCACCCCGACTCTGTTTGGCCAGAATGGCTTCATTAGTATCATTGGTAACACCTGTGAAGGAAGTAAGGAAGAGGCCCAATTTCTTTCCAATATGGCTGCTGTGCAAAGTGTGCAGTCAAAACTTTAGTCAGACATTCAGCTGAATTTCTCTCTCTGTCTCTGCCTCTTCCTCTGACTCGCTCCCTCTAAATCCAGGTACAAATCTACCTAGTCTAATCATGTTTTAATGACGACATATCAATTATTCATCATTACTAGTGGTTAATATGATGATAATGCACTAAATGCAGCAGGTGCTGAAATCAAAATCCGACCAGACGAAACCCCCCTATTTCTCTGCTAGTCTTGGTTTATTCTATAACGTCACACCAGTGTTGCCATGTCGGCTTATTATAAGCGACTTTGGGCTTATTTTTCTGTAAAGTAGTTTGTAAATATTGGTGGTTGCAGTTTTTTGGGCTTATTAGTTGTTTCTAAAGTGTAGTTGCTTATTTTGGCCTGTTTCCTTTAAACCAGTGGTTCTTAAACATTTTCAAGTCAAGGACCCCCAAATGAATATGTATTTGTCTGCACTCTGCGGACCCCCATCTGAAAACATTTTATGCCAGGGACCCCCATACAAGATTTGTGTTGTTAAAATGTTTCTTAAAACATTCCTAATTTTAAAAAATGTCTTCCAAGATGTTTTTTTGTGTGGAAAATAGCAGATCAGCGGCCTTGTTTTCATAAACCTGGTTGCTTGTTTCTCTCACAAAATATGGCAACGCTGGTCACACACCCGGAAGCAGTAGTAAATATTGACATCTCAGAGTCAGGTGATTTCCATCCTCCTGACAGCTATTAGAAGAGTCTGTAATTCTGTATCATTCTTATACAATACACATTCTACAACGTTTAGGACTGGTGTTTTGGCTCCTCTGTGTGCATTTTAAACCTGAGTAAACAAAGGAAGGCTAGCTATAGCTACCAAGCTTGAGCTAAAGTGCCTTTGTTTACGAATAAAGAAGATGGATAAGATGGCAAAAGGTGGGTGAAATCCCCCTCTTCTGTCCAAATAGCTTGTTAGCATTGATTTAAAAATCTACATGCTGCTAGAAACACACGTTTGCAGCAAAGAATAGATTCATGAATTGTGTAGAAGCAATTTCAGGGTTTTATTTTTATTGTTATTATTATTAATAGTAGTAGCAGTGGTGGAAAAAGTACTCAAATGTTTTACTCAAGCAAAAGTATCAATACTGCAATGTAGAAAATCTGTCTCAAGTAAAAGTCTGGAATTCAAAAGAAAAAGTACAAAAGTACTGGCATCATGTACCAAAAGTAGAAAGTACTCATTCTGCAGAATGTCCCCATTTCACAAGTTTTCAAATGTATGAAATGTATACAAATCTTTTGAAAATAGCAGATCTAAAAGCTCACAAGCTTGTAGATCTGCTATTTTCAAATGGCCGAAATGTATATAGGACTGAAATGGTTACTGTATGTTTTGTTTTGTAATAATAATCAAAATCCTTAGTGGATAATTGTAGTGGAGTAAAAGTATAATATTTGCCTCTGAGATGCAGTGGAGTAGAAGTAAAAGTACTGAAAATTGGAAATACTTTAATAAAGTGCAAATACCTCAAATTTTTATTTTAGTACAGTACTTCACTCGGGTAGTTAGCTATACTGTATGACACTCGTAATTAGGATAAGGGCAGGTACCTGGGTTGGAGGACAATTTTCCAGAGAGCATGGATGAAGCTGTATGTTGATTCAATCAATGGGTTAAATGGTAAAGAGAACAAAAAGTTGTTTGTGGACAATGATTTTCCTGAGTCTACCATGTATTTAATTGTGCATCAGTGCCTTTTTAATGATTTGAAATGTTGATTCAACAAGACAACGAAACCACTAGCCTACAAATTGATACGTGTGTGTGTGTGTGTGTGTGTGAGTGTGAGAGAGAGAGAGTAGCAGCCAAGTGCATTTGGCTGCTTGACTGTTTGGATAAAGACACATCTAAGCCCTGTTTCAAAAAGCCCAACTACAAGTTCACAGCGCCTCACAATGTCGATGGCCAAAATAGGAATGCCAGGCAATATCAAGACAGTCCACTATAATAATCAAACAATTTAGAGCCCACAAGTTATTACCTCAACGATCAACGGTCGTGGTCTTTCTTTTAATGTTCTTGTTTTCACCGTCATTCCTCCCATAGATGTTGGAGACATTCAGTCAAGACTCCTGGACCACAGGCCCATCACCCAAGGAGAGATTCGCTACTTTGTGAGGGAGTTTGAGGTAAAACCACGTTGAGCAAGACACAGATGCCCTGTCGGAGATGGAGAGCACCCACAACACTGACACATGCTCTGTTATTGATATAGGTTTTCGGTTTTCCCTGTAATCTTGGGAAGCTACAGTGTATCTTATGAAAGCGTCTGTCTAATCTGTGTTCGTAATGATAATGATCTTTATTTATATAGCACCTTTCATACATAGAATGCAACTCAAAGTGCTTTACACAGCAACAACAACAAAAAACAAGTACATAAAGAGGAAAGCATAAAGAAACAAATCAAATGTGCAGAAATATATTTTTTTAAAGAACAGAAAGAAGAAACGCGGTTTCCTGTAATGAAGGGTAAAAAAGAACAGTGGTTACTGTGAGCTATTAACTTCTATCACAGCAAGATATAGATTTTATAGATTAAGATATCGCCTTTCTCAAAAGCGCTTAACAAATAATGTGTATTTACATTTCCCCCATTCACACACACATTAACACACAGACGGCAGCGGAAACCATGCAAGGCACCAATTTGCTCATGAGGAGCAGTTAGAGGCTCTTAAGGACACTTTGACAGTAAACTGGGGGATCAAACCGGGAACCTTCCAATTCTCAAGCGGCCGATCTACCTCCAGATCAGGGGGGGGGGTCTACCTACAGATCGGGGGGGGGGGTGCCCCTGACTGACTGACTGTAACATGATGGCCTACATGTGATTTATGTTATATGACTAAGCAGAACTGTAAAAATATGTTTGTGTGGTACAAGTTCATACATTTCTTACCGTGTGTTTTTATAGATCGTCAATAAATAAGTGAATATAATTGACCTAAACCAGCCGTACCATCCCACCAGAAACGTCAGTTTTTAAAATGTACACGAGAGATTGAACAGATGTCCTTTTGGGTTGTTCTAAAGGAGAAGAGAGGCCACAGGGAGAGCAGACTTCTGGAGAACCTCCAGAAGATGGTGGTGGAAACGAATGAGAATGCACTGCCCAAATGTACAGACGGCATGCAGGAGCACTTGTGTGATGTCATAACGCGATGTAAGTCCCCGCTCACCCTCGCTCTCACTAGGGGCTTGTCTTGTTTGTCTACTTAGACAGTTAAAACAATAGAGCACCGAAGTCTGACGTAATTCACGCATCCTACCTGGGTCGCGGTCCCCCCCCCCCCCCCATTCTGAATTCCCATAGACGTCTTTAATATCGCATCAAATAAGAACTGTGTTCCAAAAATAAACAAATGATCCCGGCGAATTGACTCATATGGATGTGAACCATCAACTGACGGTGAGAAAACGCTAATGTTACTTCCGCCGAATTAGTTAAATTTTCGCCAGAAACAGACTGTATCAAATATGAGTGACTGACTATCATAAACGATACAGAGCCACCTCCCTGACAATATCGCCGAGACAGTATGTTTATTTTTGGACCACAATTCTTATATGAGACGATTCTAAGATGACCCAATGTTATTTTCCATAGAGAAACTACTTCCACGACTCAGGGGATGAACGAGTGACGTCAGGACTTCGGTACTCTATGTCAGATGTAGGTCTAGTTCCTTGGAATAGCTAGCTTACAATTCCATTATACCAACAAGTCAGTTTAAGACTGAGGAAAAAGAGAGAGAGAGAGAAATGCAATGACATCATTCAACGACAGTGATATATTGATCGAATAAGGCATTGAATAACATACTGTTCAAAAAATGTTTTACTTATTGCCCTTCAGTGGTGGAAAGTAACTAAGTACAAGTACTCAAGTACTGTAATTAAGTACGATTTTGATGGAATTTGCACTTTACTTGAGTATTTCCAATTTCAAATACTTTTACTTCTATTCCACTACATCTCAGAGGCAAATACTGTACTTTTACTCCATTACAATTATTTGAAAACTTTAGTTACTAGTTACTTTGTAGCATACATACATTTTGGCCGTTTGAAAATAGCCGATCTACAAGCTCACAATGCGTCGCGATGCGACGCATTGTGAGCTTGTAGATCTGCTATTTTCAAAAGATTTGTATACATTTGAAAACTTGAAATGGGACATTTTGCATAATGAGTACTTTTACTTTTGGTACTTTTTGATGTGAATACTTTTATACTTTTACCCAATACATTTTGAATTCCGGACTTTTACTTGTAACAGAGTATTTCTAAATTGCAGTATTGATACCTTTACTTAAGTAAAACATCTGAGCACTTTTTCCACCACTGTTGCCCTTTAGCCATTTTAGAGTTCTCTGGTGTTGAATTGCTTTGTAACATGGAGGGAATGTGATTCACCCAAACTTGGCTCTTGTAAAGATATTTTCACTGGGAGTAAAACCTGTCTTGTCTTATGTAATTATTTTTGTCTGGTTGTTAATTTGCTCACACAGTGGAGGCTGCAAATCACATGGCACAGAGAGTCCAGCAGAGGGAGCTAGATGCACACCAGGTAACATAGCTGGCTCCATAGACAAATGGCTTACATTTATACTGTAGTAGCTTAATGCACCTATAATGCAGTCCATAATGTGAAAATCATTAGATTAGCTTTTTTTTGCATGGCAAATGATCCAGTTACATTATATGATACTGCTGAAGAAATGTAGTCAGACACATAGATGTACAAACTACACAGAACCTTTCTCACTTGCTTTCTGTGACCATCTATGACTCCAGCTGCCAGAATAACTCAACTTGTTTTGACTCTAATCACTAAAACTAAGGGTTCTCACAAAAATAGAAACTAAATAAAACTAGCAAACCCGCTCTAAAAACTAACTAAAACTAACTGAATTAGAAAAAAATACTGTCAAAACTAACTAAAACTAAACTGTAATGAAAAATCCAAAACTATTATAACCTTGCAACAGACTGAAAAACAATGACGTATAACTGAATGCGCATGAGCGCGCATGCGTGTCCCCTGCTTGCCCACATCAAGTCACACCAATGCGACCCAGACCCCAAAATGAGTTTGACAAGCCTGACAAGCCTGCTCTAATCAGGAGTCAAAACAAGCATTGTAATGACTCTTTATAACTTTTTGTTAACCCATTAAAACCGGGAACGCATCTGTGTAACCACTCAAACCATTATTTTATACTATAGCTATTCAAAAATAGCAGCAGATCTATAGGGCTATGAGCTTGCAGATCTGCTATTTTTTGAAACATTTTGAAAATGAGTGCAAATCATTGAATATACATAAATGTTAAAGCAAACATTTTAACTCAAATCTTTGCTTCTGGGGGTCCCTGGAACAAAATATTTTCAGATGGAGGTCGACCGCCAAATACCTATAATTTTGGAGGTCCTTGACATGAAAAAGGTTTGAGAACCACAGATATATAGCAACATAAGTTTTTCAGCTAACAGTTTTAAAGTGGATTTAGAAGACATTTTGTAGAATCGGAAACTTCAGGCCTTAATGGGTTAAGTGAATTAGGGCTGCAACTATCGATTTTCTTCTTAGAGATGATTCCATTTATTACTTTTTTGATTAATTTTAATTTAATTTATATATATGTAGTCGCACAACGGGTTGCACAAAAAATGTGAAAATAGCCGTTGTGAGCTTCTAAATCAACCATTTTTACTATTTTTACTTTTCGCCTATCATCATGACATGCCCAAAATATGGATTGATTCTTTATCGATTCTTTTATTAAATGATCCACCAAAAAAAATTATAATAATCAATTAAATCGATTAGTTTGATTAATTGTTGCAACCTTAAAGTGAATATCAATCAAACATGACTATCACAAAAGCGTTGACTAAAAACGATAATATTCTTGTCTTGTGTTCCCAATGTTTTTTCCACCCCTTTCCCAGAGCGCCCAGCTGCAGGCGAGCATGGAGCAGTGCAAGGTGGAGTGGGAGGAGTTTCTGAAGGAGCAGCAGAGGTTGAAGGAGGAGGTGGACGAGGAGCACGCCAAGGCTGTGGGTCGCCTCAGCACCCAGTACAGCGAAATGAAGAAAGACCTGGCCAAGTTCTCACCCTTCTGACCGGCGGACAGGAGTCGGTGTGAAAGAGAATGAGTGAGTTGAGTAAGCGAGTAAGTGCGTGTATTCGTTCCCTCGCCTGTGTGTGTGTGTGTGTGTGTGTGTGTGTGTGTGTGGCAGCTCGTTTGCACCAAGTGCCTGCTCTGCATGGGTGAAATGAGGCTGTTTGCCTTTGATTGATGCAAGTACTCAGTGTTTGGCACCGACGGCTGTGTAAAACCCTGGAGCACCAGCCCCGCACCCAAAGTCAACATTGTCCAAATCAGAAATACGAACGTGTGATTAACAACGTAGCGTTTTCACATTTTCACAGCCCATCAAAATCACAATTTTCTGTCTTAAGCACACGGAATACATATAACACACGAGAGGTCTGGAAAATGTCACTTGAAAAGAAAAAAAGCAATCGGCTGATTGTTTCTTGGCTGTTAAGTATTCACCATTTTGAGATTTTTAATGGAATTCGGCCTGAAGGGTGCCGATGATGAATTCGTATCATCATGTCAGCTGAATTATATGAAAGGAAACTGGAATTTGGCAGCAAGGTGAGATGTTTCGAGCATTGAAAAGCGCAAGCGTTAAATGTTAGTCGCGCCAAGTGCGGGTCAAGTGTTGTAGAAACGGCCTCAAACAGAACAGTCTCCAGAGCAAAGTGTCTCTCAGCAGCTCCTCAGTGTTTGGAATGGTCAGTCTCTTACATCAACTTCACGTAAACCAACTCCGTCTGAAATGACTGGAGTTCAAAACGGCTTTGCCGAAAGCCAATTCCAAAATGTCACTGGCGGCTATAAGTTTGTGAATTTTAGATTTACATTGCCACCTTGGGTCTAGCTTTATCATGTGTCACAGATTACAAATGTACCATTGCTGAAGTTACAGACAAATACTGGAATCAGCGTATGCTTTTTCTGTTCAGACAGAAATGAGGAATATCACATCTGTCATGTGTACACGCACGATTTGATTTGGGATGACAGTGTGAAAGAACTCGGCGTGACTCGTCATGTATTGGACCACAGTGGAACTTAACTTTTTTGCCTCACCCATAAAAGTGGGTGCAAATGGAAGTTTGAAGTACAAGCATTTCCCTGCCTGCAATGTTGCTACCAGCTGTATTGTACAGTACATGTATGTGATGAAACACCTTTAAAACGTGACCCCTTCTTAAAGTTAATACCAGAGCACAGTGAACTGAGACAACAAGAGACTTTCCTGTTTTTCCATCTGAATAACAATTCAATGAAATATAGGCAGTTCAAGGAACTACAATTCATTATTTCATAATATGAACATAATTGTGCCGTCGCTTAATGTGCATTAAAATATATATATTTTTTGTTTTTCTAATCACTGTGTTCTATATCTCCCCTCTCCTTGCCCCCTAAGCCCCCCCCCCACACACACACACACACACACACACACACACACACACACACACACACACACACACACACACACACACACACACACACACACACACACACACACACACACACACACACACACACACACACACACACACACACACACACACACACATACATACACAGAACTCCTGAGGTGGATGAGAGACATGCGATAGTTTTTCATGAAGTGTTTTGTTTGGAAAAGTATTTTCACTGGACAATGGCAGGTTATTTGGACAGGTTGATGGATGGTCGGCCACGCTGGGTGCATTCCTGGCATGGCTGAGAGCAGAGTTCATCAGAAACGACGTGACAGGACAAATATTTAAAATAGCCCCCCTCCCACACACACATGCACCCCCTCACACTCACATGCAGTGGTGGACAGTAATAAAGTACATTTACTTGAGTACTGTACTTAAGTTTTTTGTATATATTGATCTGTACTTGAGTAATTGTATTTTTGGAATTCACTCCACTACCTTTCAAAGACAAGTATTGTACTTTTGACTCCACTACATTTCTACAAAGGGATAAAGTATAGTATACGACTTAATTAACCACTTAAGCACTATTTCAAATATAATGAAAATAACAGATCTACAAGCTGAAAGTACTCCAGTATTTTAACTCGGTTACAAATTTGACTCCGCAACTTTCCCTTGTAGTTGAGTGACATTTGACCAGTAGTATCTATACTCTTACTCAAGTACTGCGGTTGAGTACTTTCTTTGTCCTCCACTGCGCGAGCGCGCGCACACACACACACACACACACACCATCCTCCGAAACACATGCAGAGAGGTACAGGCTGTCTTGCTCAAGCATCTTTTTTGTTTGCTTTTTTAGATGGGAGTTATACTCATCAATCAATAGAAGTCAAAGTCTGTTAACAACAATCGCTCAAGTGTGTGTTTTATGTAAATAAATACATTCTCAAATCTGTTTTTTGGAGCATACATTGAATTATTGTATTTTTGATTCATTGTAAAATTCTCTGAAAGATCATTGAGGGAGACCCTAATTTACGATGATGCCGAGATTAAACTTAAGTTAAGAAACATGACAACAAAAAGACAACAATCAGTTAAAACAGTTGTATACTGGTAATGAACAGTTATTAAGTAAACTCCTAAAATGGTCAATAGATACTAGGTTATTCAGTTTAAGGTCATGTTGCAAGAGGTCCCAGGAACCTGGTGCACCAATGCTGAAAGCAGTCTTTCCCAGGTCAGATCTGTCTCGAAGAACCTGAAGGACTAGCCATTCACTAGAGCGAGTAAAAATTCGACTATGGTTCCGTTGTAACATGGATGTAATGTAATGTAATTTTCCGACAGAGACAAGTTAGGTGTCAACAGAGGAGGAGGGGTAAGCTACAACAAAGCTCAGTTTTCACTATACTAGATATGCAGTACTGTAATGAAACAGCTAGAGCCCGACCGCAGATTGCAGATTTTGGGGCCTCGTTCCCAGCCTCGCTCATCTGCGAAGAGAAGAGCCTGGTCACGACCTACAAAGCAGAGAGTGTCCATAGGGCAGGACTTCCGTCGTACGTGTTTCCCCCGGAAACAATCTTTTTCGATTGAATCACAACACTCGTTTCATTCACGGAGAATGTTAACAGATTTGTAAAGCATCAACGTCATTTTATCCTTGGGCGGTACTTCCGCCAAATTCAACCACTTCCGCCTAGACAACCAACAGCCCAGGTCTTGCCCAGCGTGGGTTCGATGCCAGTCCTGATTGGACACTGGATGGGTTTTGTTTTTTTGGTAAAAAATAAGTAAATAAATTTAAAAAACAATTTCAACATGTTGAAATCAATATGAACATTCTAGAGATTAAACTGATAAGCGAACAAATAAATACAAATTTTAAAATAAATTGATAGATAACATTAAGTATATACTTCCAATATATGAAAAGAATATTTAACTTTAATTAGACGGTGAATAAGCAAACACGTAAATATAAAATACACAAAGTGAACTTTCTTTTATTTGACCGCTTAAGCCCTTTAAAAAAATAAAGAATAATCACAATGCATTGCATCACGTTGTGAGCTTGTTGATCTGCACATTTTGGAAAATCTAAGTAAATTGTAATAAAAATTGTAACTATAATGCCATTCCCAAAATAGGGATGACAGGTTGAAAGTGGTTTAAAGTCAGGATACATCGTTTGCATAATTGCCGATACCGATGTCATTAAAGTCAAATGATGGCCGATATATCGTCCAACCTAATAAATTGTTGGCGCTCCAGACCACTGGTTCTCATACTGGGGTCTGGGAACCCTCCGGGGTCCTTTAGGAGTAATAGGTGTGTAACTCTGGGAGCAGTGGTGGAAAGTAACTAAGTACATTTACTTAAGTACTGTACTTAAGTACAATTTTGAGGTATTTGTACTTTACTTGAGTATTTCCAATTTCCAATACTTTTACTTCTACTCCACTACATCTCAGAGGCAAATATTGTACTTTTACTCCACTACATTTATTTGAAAACTTTAGTTACTAGTTACTTTGCAGATATAAATTATTATATTATAAAACATACATTAACCACTTTAGCCCTATTTTATACATAGGCTATTTGAAAATAGACGATCTACAAGCTCACAACGCGTCGCATCGCGACGCGTTGTGAGCTTGTAGATCTGCTATTTTCAAATATTTAGTACTTTTACTTTTGGTACTTTAAGTACATTTTGATGCCAATACTTTTGTACATTTACTCAAGTAAATTTTTAATTCTGGACTTTTACTTGTAAGGGCGCGCTCCCACCAAGAGTTGGCTGGCCGCTGTTAAACGCAGGTTGTGCGCGGCCACAGTTTTTTGCAGCCAGCGGATTCTAAAAAACGGGAGTGTCGCGCCTGTCACTCACTTTCAGGAGCCTCCCCCCGCACCGCCTGTGCCTGCTGCCTTGAGCACCATGTTGCTTCCTGAGTCTTGAGACGGTCTGCCTTCGACTCACCCGATTGGACAGAGGGAGAAAATCAGCGCCTGCCTCCAGCAGTTTTATGCTTAGTCGCGGAGAGCAGATAAACGCAAGGTCTGCGCGACTAGCGGAAAAATCTGCTCTTGCGTGAATCAACGCATTTGCATTGACAATGCATTGGCAGATTCTGCAAACAGCGGCCAGCCAACTCTTGGTGGGAGCGCGCCCTAACAGAGTATTTCTATATTGCAGTATTGGTACTTTTACTTAAGTAAAGAATTTTAGTACTTTTTCCACCACTGTCTGGGAGTGTTCCCGATGTTACAGGTCCATTTGGTTCCATTCGTACACTCCCAGAGTTAGGACTTTACAGTGTAGATTTGGGTCCTAGAGATAGAAAATTGTATTAAATTGGGGTACTTTGCCTCATGCATATCAAGGGGTCCTTGAAATTAAAACGTTTGAGAACCACTGCTCTAGAACCAGTGGTTCCCAATTTTTTTAGCTCGAGACCCAAAAGAAACATTTTATTTCTTCTCGGCACCCAAACTAGTGAAAATAGCCGATCTACAAGCTCACAACGTGTCACATCGTGACACGTTGTGAGCTTGTAGATCTGCTATTTTCACTGCTTAAAAAAATTAAATATGCAATTTCTTTGATTTTTGGGAAATGTTCTTTGAAACATTTTAGATTTTGTTTTCTGAACCTTTTTGATAGATTTTTTTGTTTTTGAAAATCTTTCAAAATAATTCGAAAATGTTAGGAAACGGAAAAAAGGGATTTTTACTTGTGACCCATAAAAATGGTTACGTGACCCACAAATGGGTCCCGACCCATTGTTTGGGAAACAGTGCTCTCTAGACGACGTCAAATTAGTGGGTTGACTTGCCAGGCTTCAACGGAGCACCTCCTTGTTATCCCCAGGCAGGAACTGAACCCAGAACGTTGCTGTTACTGCATGTGGTGGATGCATTAACAGGTTGAGCCACCAGGGAGCCCTGTCACCCGAGTCTTTCTGACACATCTGACAGCAAAGTGTCTGGTTTCAGCAGAAGGCGAGGTGCAGTGAGTAACCTGTCCCCTCTGCTCTGTGTCCTTCAACTGCCACGCAGGTGCACTCTCTGGTGTGTGTGCGTGTGCGTGTGCGTGTGCGTGTGCGTGTGTGTGTGTGTGTGTGTGTGTGTGTGTGTGTGTGTGTGTGTGTGTGTGTGTGTGTGTGTGTGTGTGTGTGTGTGTGCGCGTGCACGCGCATCTGTCTGTGACTGGCGTCAGTGCAGGAGGACATGGTGGCATTTCATAGGAGATCAGAGGGCACAGACCTGCCAGTAAACGTTTTGAAATGAAGGGCCATGGCCAGTCTGCCGTGTGTGTGTGTGTGTGTGCGTGCGTGTGTGTGTACATGCGTGCTGACCCTCTGCTTCTCCGCCTTGGTCCGTGTGTGTGTGACTGGGCACAGCTGGCCGATGCCGGGACAGCCCATCACCCGCTAATGAGGAGCGACAATACGGAAACATGGGGCACGTCTGCCAACAAGGCACCTTTTCATCTGCCCTTGTTTATTTTCTGGGTTTCGTTGGAGAGAAAGAAAACAGTCAGAGCAAAATGAAAGGTCACTGTTGGAGGCACCGCGAGTGGTAGATGCTCATGGATGGAGTCGAGAGTTATAAGTCGGCTCTTGTGAAGTGCTTTGGTGTGGATGCCGAGCGTGATATTGCAAAGTGAAGGATGGTGACACATTTCCACTTACCTGCTCAGTGTCAGGGTCAAGCGTCATTTTGGAGTTACTGGGGTGTACCAAAAGTAATTTTTCCCCCCCTTCTATATCTTTACTGAGACGAACGTACAGTACAAGAGTGTAAGTTATGCAAGAGCTCATTATAGAGCTCATCGGTCATTATTCAGAAATAACACATAATTCAGTGATTGACCAATCAGAATCAAGCATTCAACTAAGCCTTGTAATAACTTTATTTATTTGACATGGACAACACAATCACACTGGACGAACCAGATGCTTTGCTTACCCCATTAAGACACGGAACGCATCTGTGTCATTTTAGATTTCTTTGGCTATTCAAAAATAGCAGATCTACAAGCTCATAGCGCTGCACCGAGCGCCGCGCTACGAGCTTGTAGATCTGCTATTTTGGGAAAAAATTTGCAAATCTTTGAATATATATATATATATATTTTTTTTTTTGTTTTTTTTTTAATTAAATATTTTGTAGAATCGGAACCTCAGGTCTTAATGGGTTAAACACGAGCATAAGTGATGGACAAACATACATGAAGAGAGGTGTGGTTCTATTGGGTTAGGGCTAGGGTTGGCCTACAAAAATGACATCATCCCTGTGTGTACACAGTCAAATCCTCATATATAACATAAATTCACAAAATCTCTCCCGGGGATAACTTGGGCACCGTTCGAGCAATCGACTTCAGACTTGCCATGTGTCTATATCGCTGATGACCCAGGGATGTGTTTAGTGGAAACTCAGTCCGACTGGTGGTTGTCCTGAACCGAACATCCACATCGGCTTCCCTGATTGGCAAACCCATCGGCTTCATGGATCAGCCAAGTTTTGCGTCACATTTGTGTCACTGATCCCATTTTAGTTATATGATTATTTGTAGCCATAATATGAAAAGCATGAACCCTGGTTCATGCTTTCATCACTTCAAGAATAGACTACTGTAATGCCCTCTTCTCCGGTTTACCATCAACAGCAACACATGGCCTTAGATTAGTTCAAAATGCAGCAGCTAGATTACTAACCAGGAAAAGGAAACATGATCACATCACACCAACACTCATAGCACTACACTGGCTGCCGATACAGGCCAGAGCCGATTTCAAGGTACTACTCCTGACCTATAAAGCCCTAAACGGACTTGCCCCATCCTACATGTCCAGTTTAGTAGAACCGTACATCCCTGGACGTCCACTATGCTCCCAGGATGCTGGTCTCCTCACAGTCACAACAAATAGTAAAGTAACAGTTGGGGGCAGAGCATTCACACATCGCGCCCCCTATCTCTGGAATACTCTCCCTCAAGTTGTTAGAGATGCCGACTCTCTGGGCATTTTCAAATCCAGGCTAAAAACCTATCTTTTTTCCCTGCATTATGGTTCCCCCTAGTTTTATTGAACTTATTGCTACGTGGTTTATTGCCACGTTCTTGCCCTGTGGTTTTAAATATTGTTCAAAATGTATTTTATTTATTTTTATTTTTTGTCGTTCTGTACTTTTTCTGAACCGTGTACTGCATGGTAACTTGTTTGACCATGCGGGCACATTTTACGGTGTTTTTGACTACTATGTACTTTTTGTTGTGAAGTGCACAGAGACCCCTTGGGGTGATGTTGCACTATAAATAAAAATAAACTGAAACTGATATATGGAGATCCCTGTGCTGGCATCATAAACTAGCCTCTGAGAACTATGTTAATGGGTACCACCCTGGCCTGGATACTCTGACAACTCTCCGACAACGAGTACAATGGTATTGCATAATCAGATATGGCATGCATTCCCACGTTGTGTCGTTCCCGACTTTCATCTTTGGGCACCAGCTTAGTTTAACCAATGGATAATTTAACACTGAGGACTTGTTGCACTTTTTTAAAACCTTTAAATGAACCTTTGATGGCTTGTAACAGGAAATGTACTGGTTCAACCCACCAGAGTATAGCCTGGAAATGTTTAATAGCTGAAATGTGTGCTGTCCTTGGGTCCTCTCTCTCAAAGACTGCATAAGACTGCCTAAGATTACCATTACTACGGCACTTAACTGCAAAACTGCACAAATGAGGCTACTCGGTAGCAAACAGCACAAGGCTATGTATTGTAAGTAAGCATGATGTCTTGAACATTTATAGCCTATCCAAAACCTCTCTTGAAAAGGTTAAAAAGTCTTGCGGTCCAGGCTGTACGAAGCCCAAGGCATTTCTTAGAGTTTAGAATCCGGTCATGGAAATGATATCAGACAGACATTACAACTAAAGCCTCTTGGCAAACCACCCAGGCTGCCCAGCGCAGGAACTTCCTCTGAAGCCTGTGTACTTCCTATCCTTCAAAATGTCTAGATAGACCAGGGCCCTTTATCCTGGGAAGACGAGTCTACGCGGCGTGTAAGGGGTCAGACAACAGCCGAAGTCCAGCCGTTATCGTCCTCTGCGGCCTGCTGCCTCGTGCCTCAGGACCCCGGTCGGTTTGTTTTTTGTCTCCTGTGTCTATCTGAGGCCAGTGTGTTCTTCCTGTTTTGGAAGGAGAGCAGCGCTGTCAAAGCTGAGGAGCTACACCGCTCCCGGTGCCAACATAAATGGTGAAGGAAACAGGCAGCACCCAGCCGGAGCCCTGTCCGACAAGGGGACGGAGATTAGGGGGAGCGTTGTTACGCGCTGATCCGACGCCTCGTGTCATAGAGAGAGCATTTCGCTGGTATTGGCAGAATGCCTCAGATAATGATGAAGGTATTGGTTGACAGTAATGTCAAGTTCAACACACACTCGCGAGCGCACGCACGCACGCGCGCACACACACACACACACACACACACACACACACACACATGTCACATCGTGATACATTGTGCTGTCTGCTATTTTTGACATTTTTAAAAGAAAATTAAAGGTAGGGTAAGTGATTTTCTTTGGTTAAAATAAGTGTTAGATAGCTCTATATTCTGATAGTACTCATTGCTATAGAGTGTTTGTTCAGTAAAAGGAGTCTCCTTGTCTTTCCAGCTCTTCATAAAACAGAAAATGCATTTTCGTTTCAGTTTCATTTCCAATTTTATCCAATCAGGATAGAGAACTCAATCAGGATATAGATTAAACAAGTGAAATTGGAAGTGATGACACTAAGAAATGAGCAGGCAAATTGGAACTGGAACACTATAAAAATGAAGCTTAAAAATTGGTACTTTTTCCTGATTGGCTGAGATTTTGACACCTACCGGAAAATGTATTTTCTGTTTATTAAAGAGCTGGAGAGACGGTGAGACTCCTGTTACTGAACAAACACTCTATAGCAATGATTACTATCAGAATATAGTGCTTTAACCTTTTAACAAAATACTTTTTGTTTTAACCAAAAAATATCACTTACCCTTCCTTTAAAACAAAAACAAAAAAACTAAATAGGGACACCAGGGTTAAAGAGTTTGTAAGTAAGCTCTTTTAGTAGCCTACACAAATTGTCAGGTTGGGATATCAATTGTATCCAGTCAGGAGAGAGGACTGCATACAGGATACAGAATAAACAAGTGAAATTAGAACTAACAAAACAAAAAAGAGCAGTGAAAATTGGAACTTGTACACTATATCTTTTAAGCTGATAAACGAGCTGGAGACACAGGGAAACACCTGTTACTGATCAAACACTCTACATCTACTTACTATCAGAATATAGAGCATGAACATTTTAACAAAATAAATATATATTTAACAAAAACATGCCCCTTCAATGTGGTTAAGGCTCAAGAAAGACATATTCACTACAGTGCATTGTTAGCTAGAATATGATTTACTGCCAAACATTTAAATGCTCTGCTGCCCTCCAGATGGTTGCTATGCTGAATAAATGAATAGGTATTCTGATACCTTTTGGATATTTACCAACAGAGTTGATTGGTGCCATTGTGTGGTCTGGTAGGCTAGCATACTTGGGAGTGCCAATATGAGAATGCGGAGTGAGTAAATATTTAGAGAATATAAAAACAAATGCAACGTAGACCTATACTTTAGGCTTAGTAGAAGCAGGAACCATATGTGCAGTGGTGGAAAGTAACCAAGTACATTTACGTACTGTACAATTTTGAAGAATTTGTACTTTACTTGAGTATTTCCAATGTCCAATACTTTTACTTCTACTCCACTACATCTCAGAAGCAAATATTGTACTTTTACTCCACTACAACTATTTGAAAACTTTAGTTACCAGTTACTTTTAAGATATAAATTAAGATATTATGAAACATACATTAACCACTTTAGCCCTATTTTATACATAGGCTATTTGAAAATAGCCGATCTACAAGCTCACAACGCGACGCGTTGTGAGCTTGTAGATCTGCTATTTTCAAACAGTTTAGTACTTTTACTTTTGGTACTTTAAGTACATTTCGATGCCAATACTTTTGTACTTTTACTCAAGTCAATTTTGAATTCTGGACTTTTACTTGTAACAGAGTATTTCTATATGCTTTGAGTACTTTTTCCACCACTGCATATGTGAGAGGATTGGCTGGAGTGGGCTGTGGTGCAGCAGTATAATGGAAACATCCCCGTTCATTCAATCACAGCGTGCTTTTCTTATTGAACACGGCTTGAAATATAAACCATGTGTGTTGGGATAGGTCCCTGTGTGCAGCTTTTTATCACCTGCTCCTCCCTCAGAAGTAAAAGAACAAAGCAGAGTGTTGTAGTCCGTCCAACCTGCGGCCCACACCTCCTCCTGTCCCTGTCTTACCGCTCTCTCTCTCTCTCTCTCTCTCTTTCTGAGTAAAAACCAGTGGTGGAAAAAGTACTAAAATGTTTGACTTAAGTAAAAGTATCGATACTGCAATGTAGAAGTACTCCGTTACAAGTACTAAAAGTGCTAAAATGTTAGCAGCAAAATAGCAGATCTACAAGCTCACAACGCGTCGCGATGTCAAATAGCCACGGTATAAAATAGGGCTAAAGTGGTTAATGTATGCATGTTTTATATTGTAATAATGTATATCTGCAAAGTAAGTAACTAAAAGGATAGAGATGGCAACGTGAACTTCTGAATTACAACAAAGCTTGCATGGCCAAGTTGCGTAATTCCTCTGGGACTGTTAAATGTCTTCTTGTATTATCTTTTTTTATTGTGTGGTCTCACTCCTTTCTGAGGGAAACCAACAATATGGTACTGAAAGGAAAGCAAGCGTGGAAATGAGGCCAGGGCTTCATTGTTTTATCCCTGACAATAGCTTATGTGTGTTTTTTCTGAATGTAATAGAATTAGTAAAGTGAACCAAACCAAAAGATTATGGGCCCTTACCCATTATCCCTAAACTTCTTTGCCATTTTTTACTATTTTTATAAACATTTTCAAATAGTTCAACTAGCCGATCTACATCGACACGTTGTGAGCTTGTAGATTGGTTATTTGAACTAATAACAAATAGGGCCCTATATAGTGTCTTTTGTCAGCTGGGCTGTGGGGCATAAGAAAGGAGAATCCATTCTGTGCTCTAAACACTAATCACATCAATGCTTCAGTTCCAAGGCCCTGTTTCAGGACTTCAGATACTTTCCTGAATGGGAGGTTGATAATGCATCACCCAGGCTGCCTTTTTTTTATTCCAGTCAAGGTACAATGTACTTTTGTTTATGAAAATGTAAACAAATTAAAATCCAGCTTATGCTGTGATGTCACGTGGGAATCCCCTCATTACTCTGGTCCATTCCTATTGCATAAAATATGGATGACGTTTTCCATCTGCTTGAAGGAAAACCACAGAAAATGTCCCCAGAAAGCTGCTGTGGTTACCCGAATGCCGACGGCAAACTTGGCATGCTCTCTTTTTGACTTCACCAAGTTCCTTTCCTTTGTTGAGGAAGAAATGGGGAACAATGGCAAGTGGAGAGGTATTCCTCTGTGTTTCACAATGGAAAGTAACTAAGTACATTTACTTAAGTACTGTACTTAAGTACAATTTCGAGGTATTTGTACTTTACTTGAGTATTTCCAATTTCCAATACTTTTACTTCTACTCCACTACATCTCAGAGGCAAATATTGTACTTTTACTCCACTGCAATTATTTGAAAACTTTAGTTACCAGTTACTTTGTAGATTTTGATTATTATTACAAAACATACATTACCCACTTCAGCCCTATATACATTTTGGCCATTCGAAAATAGGCGATCTACAAGCTCACAATGTGTCGCGATGCGACGCATTGTGAGCTTGTAGATCTGCTATTTTCAAAAGGTTTTTATACATTTGAAATGGAACATTATTCTGCACGAGTACTTTTACTTTTGGTACTTTAAGTGTATTTTGATACCAATACGTTTTACGTTTACTCAAGTACATTTTGAATTCCGGACTTTTACTTGTAATGGAGTATTTCTACATTGCAGTATTGATACTTTTACTTAAGTACAAAATTTGAGTACTTTTTCCACCACTGAACAAATGGCAAGTGGAGAGGTATTCGTCTGTGTTTCATTGACAGCTCGTGAGAACGTTCTGCCTCTGCGTGCTCACTTTCTTTTCCTTTGTGTTGCGTGATGGCCCCATCTCACTCCATTACCGAGGGGTCCAAAATGAAAATGGCGAGCAACAATGGAGCTGTGCTTCCCAGTTAATAACCTCGCATAACAACACCCCAGGGAGCCAGTGGATGGGACCTGGTTGGATGGTAAACACAGGTGGTAATATGAATTCTTTGGCCGTGGCAAACGTTCACCCAGAGAATCGCTAAGTAGGAGAGAACGAGCTCTCTGAGCTGCGGTATTACAAATTAAGAAATGGATAGTTCTCTGAGGGAGAGGGTTTGCATGGCGTGCCGAACAGCCTCAGATCCTGGCTGATTGGGATACGAGCAGTGGGTGGCATATAAAAGCAATTATCAAGAAGAGAATTTAAAGAGTGAAATTAAATGTCCCTTTGTTTCTCGTAATGTCGCTGTTCACCATCTGTGAGCCTGTGACTAAAACACACCAGTTTCTTTTTTTTCCTCTTTTTTTTCTTTTTATCCCTCGATTTTTGTAACCCATTTTTTCACCCAGTGCCAATTGCCCTAGCTGTAATCCTGGACGCTACTCTCCTTCTGCCAGAATGGGGAGAGCCCCGAATTGAGCTCATCCTTCAATGCATGAGGAGTGAGCAGGCCGCTTCTTATCACCTGACAGGGGTGTTTCCCCGGTTGGACGTAGCGCATGGAAGGAACACGTTATTCCAACCAGTTCCTTTCCCCTCCATCAGGCGCCCCGGCTGACCAGGGGGAGGCAGTATAGAGACCAGGATTACTGCATGTTTTTTTGTGCGGGTACCTACCCTAGGGGACACGGGGAGAACATGCAAACTCCACACAGAAAAGGCCCTTTCGCCAACCTTACCTAGGGTATGGGCACTGATGACGCGGAGGAGAGAACACGCCCCCCAGCACCCACAGTGTCCTCAGCGGGAATCAAACCCAGGACCTTCTAGCTGTGAGCACCACCGTGCCCCCCTGCCCCCTACCCCCACCACTTTTTTATTATTATTTTCAGTGTACAGCGCCAATGGAATAAAAAAGTTTCTTCACCTTGTTCATAAATAGTTCCTCGGATTATATTTCTCTTTTGTTTTTCCACCAGCAAACTGCAGACAGACAGGCCGGGCCTTACTACCACTGACATAGTAGTGACTGCGTCTTTCTTGGACCGCCAGGTCCAAGAAAGAAACACAGATAAGAGTCCAGCAACAACAAGCACCTTCCTCAGTCAATCATGGCGTGAACAATGGCCTGAGAGCATGTAGAGAATAGGCTGTCATCAGCCCACGGCCACCAACGGAACACAGAACTTGTTGTCGTCTGGATTCCAGAACCCCAGAAGAATGTCTGGGTCCAGTGCCAACGACATACCTTCTCAGCAGATTTGGTTTTCCTGCCCTTTTGTCTGCCAACCACCCAGGTACTTTGCTTGACATCGTCAGGTTTTGACTCTGTCATCCTTAAGTCTATAAACATTCAACAATGTTACCCAAAGAGGTTATGGATGACGATCTACAACTAGAAACCCCCTATGTTATTGTTACGCTCGGCTCCGTTCCCCTCATGTTTCCACTCTGGAGTGAATTTGACCCTGAACGCTGATGAGTGGCCAATTTCTCTTCCCTCAATGCTAACCTTAATCTTTAGAAGGGAAATTGCAAAAATGAGTGCCAGGCACCATATGTACGAGGCTTCTAAAAATAACAGCACTGATCCGGAATCTCTGGTCAGGTCAGGAAAGGAAAAAAAGAAAATAATAAAAATCCCCCGCACTTAACCCCTTTAGACCGGTAACGCATCTGTGTAATTTTTTAGATGTCTTTGGTAATGGCTACTCAAAAATAGCAGATATACAAGCTCATAGCACGGCACGAGTGCCGCACTATACGAGCTTGTAGTTTCGCAATTTTTGAAAAATCGTGAAAATGTGTGCAAATCTTTGAATAGATATATTTTTTAAAGCGAACATTTGTAAAATATTTTGTTCCAGGGACCCCCAGAAGCAAAGATTTGAGTTACAAATGTTTGCTTTAAAATATATATTTTCAGATTATTTTTCAGAAGATTCGCAAAAATGTTCAAATAGCAGATCTACAAGCTCATAGCGCGGCACTCGGTGCCGTGCTATGAGCTTGTATATCTGCTATTTTTTAATAGCCAAAGAAATCTAAAATGACACAGATGCGTTCCCGGTTTAAATGGGTTAAAAAAAGAATGATCTCAAATGACACGAGTTAGGGATGAGCTCTGTCTAGGATTTTGTTCGTTATTACAGTCTTGTAGGGTTTGAGCTCTCGGTTCTCTGCTCTACTGCCACCTCCATCATCCATAGGACAATACCTAGCCGCAGTCTACTGGGCAAAATCACTATCCTTGTCAAAAAAAAAGTGGAATGTTTGTGGGCCAGGAGGGCAACCGTGCATCACTCTCTGTGGCTCGACACTCGCTTCTGCAATGACGACAGGAAGAGCAACGCTAGCTGTTATGATTCCTGTGTATCTCTACCTTGATAAGAGGTTATCTTAAAGGCCTCGGAGCGACAGACAGCGAGATCTATGGTTGTTTGTTATCAGAGCAGTGTTTTTAGACCACCGTCCATTGTTCGCCAGCAGGTTATGGATGAGGTTTTAATGACACGAATAACAGTGGCCTCTACGAGTCTCAGTGATTGTCACACACATACTGTACACACACACATCATTAACCCTGCACCCTCTCCCCTCTACGCTCCCACATTTCGTTAGGTCAACGGGTGGGCAGTGTTGATTTTGACAGCAAATTTTGATTTAGTTGTAGTCATAGTCTTTTGAATAAAATTCCATTTAGTTTTTGTCATATTTTAGTCATTTGAAATGTTTTAGTTTTTGTCTAGTTCTAGACAAAATCTACAGTTGATTTTGTCGACAAAAATGTATTTTGGCAGGCCTTGATGGCGTCGTAATGGCTGATTTTACACTTGGGAGCACTCTGAAAATAGCAGATCTACAAGCTTACAACGCGTCACAGCGCGACGCGTTGTGAGCTTGTAGATCTGCTATTTTCAGAGCGCAACTCCTGAGCGCAACCGAGCATAAAATGACTTGTCTTTTAGTTCTACTGGATCCCTTCTCCACTAGTCCCTCCCTAACATGATTTTAGTCTAGTTTTTATTTGTTGACGGAATTGCCCATTTATTTAGTCTTCGTTTTTTGTCATCATAGCTTAGGTTTTATGTCGTTTTTATTTCGTTTTCGTCAGTGAAAAAAGGTATTTCGACGGAACATTTTTCGCCATAGTTTTAGTTGACGAAATCAACACTGCGGGCGGGCACCACTGTGGGGTGTATTCTGAAATTGAATATTCAAAGCTGCAACCAAGATGTCCAATTAAACAAATCTCAGGAGATTTGATTAAATCGATTTACCCGGGCCTAAACGCAAAACTTCCCGCCAGCTTTTCTACATCCCTTTTCTCCATAAAGCGCTCCCGTTTTAAGATGCGGGAATAAAGGAAATGATTTAAACCAAATCTGTAAACAATCATGGGAAAACCATTTGCTTTTTAGCCCGATTTATCGGCTATTTATCCGTCATTGTCTGGGTATAGATTTATGGGAATAAGTCATGGAACATAAATGTGATAGGTAAGCAGTATAAAAGATGATTCAGTGCCCCTGCACAAAGGTTTAGCCCTCTCTTGGTGAGTGAAGTAGCAGGGATGTTACAGTATTATGTGAACAATGTGCTGCTCATGTTCCAAAAGCTCAACCATGGATAATAAAGTACATAGTATGTTCTCCTTCGGCTCTTCATGCCAGGTAATGGACCAGTAACTGATTGGATAGTGCATAAGCACAACGTCCCCCGTTCAATTTCAGCCGGAGACCTTCTCCCTCTTTGACCTTGCTCTATTTCCAGACTAAATAAAAGCAAAGAGAGAAGAAGGTGAAAAAAACTGCCCTAAAAGAATAATCCATTCTAAAACACAATGATCACATTTGCAATTTCTGTATTTCGCATTTGTCCGTTCAGTGTAGATTCCCAAACATGAAAAAAGTCTTTCCCAGAGTTTGAAACGCAAGCTTAATCTGCCTGATCTGTGATGACACACTTTGTACAAAGGCGAGGAGGAGAATGACTACTAGCACTATCCCCACAGGGGCTTACGCTGTGTTCATTTAGTTTTCTGACCTGTTTGCACTACTATCAATCTACTGGGGTGTGAAAGTGCTTATTCAATTTATAGCCTACTCAGTCAATAAACGCACCGTAGATTCTCGGAGTGTTGTGTGTCTGTCCTCTCGCTTTGGAACAGATTACAGCATGTTCATGTCCATCCATGCACCCAGATTGTACTGTGGGTTAGGAATAACATATCAATTCTGTTTCAGCTTTTGGTTTCCATTTTAACCTTCACCTGTCTTTATACCCTCTCCCAGGTCTATTTGAGCTGTCCACAATGTGGACTTCACTTTGTAATCTAGTAAATCCATTTTTATGTGTACGTTTCCCTCTCTCCATATCAGTCCTTTGGCGGTAAACGTTCTTGTTATGAATTCTAGAATATTGTTCGGGGGTCACTCAGGACATGGGGGCATTTGGCTGACTGGAGGCTAAAGTGGCCTTTTCCTTCCATTACACCGGGTTTTCGGTTTCCCCACAGTGTCTTAAAGGGAGGGTTCGGGGTTTTTAAGGAGCCCATTTGGAGCGGAAGAACTATACGGTAGTAGTAGGAGTCCAAAAGAAGTTGCCTCATCTTCTTTTCCGCTTACAATAACTCATCAACCACATCGTGGTGGCGAGAGCTTTAAGGACACATCCCAATCTGTGATCAATTTAAGGCAGGCATCTCAAAATCCCTAAATATTTATTGAAGTTGATTTTAAGAGGCTCATACATACTGTACCCAGTGGAATTAAAAAAAAGACAAATGATTTGCTATAGCTGGGATCAACTCTTTGATTGCCTTGCTTTCATGGCTAACAAATGACAGGCTTTACTGGCTAGACAAACAATAAAACCATCTCTGTCCTATTATACGTTTTGGAAAACTGCGGGCACAAGAAAGAAGAACCGTTGACACGTTGTTCACTTAAAACCGGATCAGTCCCTATTCTCTTACTAAATGATCTCGGAGGAGCGTCTAAATATCCCACCTACTTCAACCCCTGAAACTCAATAAATCAATCAGTTGCGGTTTTTACGAGCCTGCATGCGTTTCCCGTTTCGGAAACGGGAGAATCCCCACCGTGGATCACAGCTGAAAAACCTGTCTGACGGAACAATGAGAGGAGGAAGGGAGGGGAAACCAGGAAGAAAGTGAGTGTTATTTGCCTGTGTGCGCGGTGGGTGTGTGGGTGTGTATGTGTGTCCACCCGCCTGGAGCAGCTCCAGCCCGAAAGCCCCCTGTCTGAGTCTGAGTCAGTGTCTCATCTCAAGCTTCTCCAGGGAGGCCCAGGCACTTGGCAGAGGAATGCATGGGAGTGGGCTATAACTTCAATAAAGGCCACTCTCTCTCTCTTCAGGGTCCTATGACGGCCCCTACACTTTGCTTTTCATCGTTTCCATCTCGCGTGTCGGACACCGAGTGCCTGCTGCAGGAGTCAAAGCAACAGAGGAAACAGCAGCAGTATAGGCTCTATGCACAGCAGCCATATTGGAAAGAAATTGGGCCTCTTCCTTACTTCCTTAACAGGTGTTACCAATTAATGATACTAATGAAGGCTATGTTCCATTTAGTGTAGCACAGTGGTTCTCAAACCTTTTGATTTCAAGGACCTCCATAACTCTGAGAGTGTACAAATGGAACCAAATGGACCCTTACGGGTCCATTTGGTTCCATTTGTACACTCTCAGAGTTACACACTCGTAAGGGGCCATTTGGAACCCCCTCAAGGAACCTTGAGGGTCTCTGGACCACACTTTGAGACCCACTGGTGTAGCAGAGTGTTTCCAGTGAGCCAACATGTACCAGCAGCACCCTGACTCTGTTTGACCAGAATGGAACAAAGCCTTCATTAGTATCATTTGTAACACCTGTGAAGGAAGTAAGGAAGAGGCCCAATTTCTTTCCAATATGGCGGCTGTTCATAGAGCCTGATGCTTTGACTCTTGTTGGTGTGTTCCAATCATAATGACTAGGCCACACAGGTTGTCAAAGCGGTAGGCACAGCCTCCAGGAGGCGTCGGTTGGAGTGCTTCCACACATCATTTGTAATGTTTAAAAAAAAACGTTTAAAAAACAACAAACCTAGCAGAACTACAAGGTCGCTGCGCGTACGAGTATGTTAGGAGTTAAGTGGTTAACATTGTTTGAAAAACGTGTGCGTGCATGCGTTCTTGCATGCATGTGGAGTGCATGTGTGCACGTGTGGGGGGTCTCAGCCAGTGACGGCCCTGACCAGGCCTTTATAAGTTTGCAGTAGGGGTGTAACGATACATTTTAACAGCGATATGATACGCATCACGATAAATGGTTGACAATACGATACTTTCAATCCGTTACGGCACGGTAGGCGATTCTGGGGCGGTGCCATTCCCAGTCACATCATGATATGTCTTTCAATGACAGACTTATTTGCAATGTTTATTTGTTTGAGATTACAGTTACCTACTGTAATATAAAAATTGTCATATAAATATAGTTTAAACTATACTAAAAATAGTTAACAGTAGTAGGAGTCCTCATCTTGGTTGCCTCATCTTCTTTTCCGCTTAGAATAACTCATCAACCACATCATGGTGGCGAGAGCTTTAATGACACATCCCAATCTGTGATCAATTTAAGACAGGCATCTTAAAAATCCCTAAATCTTTATTGAAGTTGATTTTAAGAGGCTCATACATACTGTACCCAGTGGAATGAAAAAGACAAATGATTTGCTATAGCTGGGATCAACTCTTTGATTGCCTTGCTCTCATGGCTAACAAATGACAGGCTTTACTGGCTAGACAAACAATAAAACCATCTCTGTCCTATTATACGTTTTGGAAAACTGCGGGCACAAGAAAGAAGAACTGTTGACACGTTGTTCACTTAAACCGGATCAGTCCCTATTCTCTTACTAAATGATCTCAGAGGAGCGGCCATGTCCCTCAGAGATCCCATGTGACTCCTCATAAAGTACAACTGTTCTTGAAAGTTGGCTAAAATAGATATTTTTACACCACAGGGCATGGGCAATAAGTTCTAATAATTATTATCTGGCAAGACAAATATAATTACAGCATGTTTTAATAGAGCGATACATGTGCCTCAAGCTAATGTTATTAATCTTTTATAAAACGTAAATTAAACCAACTATCAACTCTAACAATTTCTGTTTCGGTTACACAAATCATATTGACACTGCTGCTATCAGCTTCTCCTTATTTTTTTGCTCAAGATCAAACATTTTATAACATAAAATCATAATAATACATAATAGATGTGACGTGTTGTGACCTTAGAAGACAACATTTTTCCCCCCTCTTTTTTTAAAGACATTTTGCAATTAGGGGGGCCGGCTCTGTGCATAACTGCTGTCCCAGTTTTCAGAAGGTGGCATTCCTGTTTCCTGCTCCAGTTCATTTTCCCATAGGGTGCATCCACACATAAGATGCAAGTCATCGGAAGTCCCATCCACTCCCATGTTATAGGAAAAAACGGAAAGACCGCCCCGATGCGCGTCTGAAGCGCATATCCGGGTTCCGCTTTTCATTGAGTAACGGCCAGAAATGGCCGGAACCGGAACAAGGGCTTGCGACAACTAGCGTCAACTTGCATCTCAAGTGTGGATGCAGCTTCGTTTGAATGGCTCGGCACCAGGTTTGAACTGGAAACACAGTCATGTGTTTCCAGTTCAAATCTGCTGCTGAGCCAATCAAACAAAGCCATCTGAAAATTGGAACTGGAACAGGAAACAGATGTGCCACCTTCTGAAAACTGGAACTACGGTCATGCACAGAGACGATTTGGGGTCCATGGCATAAAAGGTTAGAAGCAGTGGTGGAAAAAGTACTTACATTTTCTACTTAAGTAAAAGTAGCAATACTGCAATGTAGAAATACTCTGTTACAAGTAAAAGAGTTCAAAATGTTACTTGAGTAAAAGTACAAAAGTATTGGCATCAAAATATAAAGTACCAAAAATAAAAGTACTAAAATGTTTGAAAATAGCCTATATATAAAACAGGGCTAAAGTGGTTAAAGGGACTACACCATGAATTTTAACTTTTCTTTTTTGTGTGTTTTTGGTCTCCCCTACCTCTCTTCTATCCCAAAAAACACCCCAGTTTGAACACTCAGGCTTTCACAGCATATCTGGGGTTTTCTGTAAATTGGTCTCAAAACAGACCAAACTGATTTTCACCCGAACGTGACGTCACGTTCGGTACAATCCCTCCAGTTTTTTCAGTTCCAAGTTTACTTTTTCCACACAGAACCAGGAGATAACATGCATACAAACTGGCTCAATAGCGCCCCATGCCAAACAGGACAATGTCAATGTGGTATTGCAGGTGAAAGTGCTTTATAAGCCAGAGAGAAGTTAGTTGGAATGAGTATATCTGAGGCTTGATTTAGGCTCAAACCTTTTGAAAAACGTTTGAAGGACATAAACAATATGATATTAAATATTAAATATATTTTTTAAATTCATGGTGTAGATCCTTTAATGTATGCTTTATAATATAATAATTTATATCTGCAAAGTAACTAGTAACTAAAGTTTTCAAATAATTATAGTGGAGTTAAAGTATCATGTTGTTTTATATGGGATCCACTCTGCCTCGTTTGCCCATCTGCATGTGGAATGGGTTGGTTTGAGTTGTTGACTGTAGCAACTGTTGGGATAGGGTTAGAGAACTGACTTGGTGTTCACTTATCCAAGCAAGTACACTCAGAGGATAGGCACAGATTTATCTATTTAAGAACACTGTATTAGAGATATTTAACCCAATCATATGATGAAGATCCAGCATGACACAAATCCTAGTGAATCAAAAATGATTGTAAGAGCTGAGATCTTCAATATGTGAAACTTTGCTATGACTTGAAATGCATCAATCAGGTTGAATGAATGAAACATCCGTATGCATCTATAAAAAGCAAAAACTTTATAAAACTTTCATTAAATTCCAATTTCCATCCTATTTAAAGTGCCGTTTAAATTTCCACTATGTTTTATGCTGAACATTAGGAAAAAATTGTTTTACAGTGCACCAAACTCAACAAATCATCCACTAACTGCAAAACATAACGACTGTTGTTAACGACTTCCAAGGCTGGGCCTGAAGTATCTCACTCCCAAAGGTAGGTTTAGAATAGAAATGTTTGGATGAAAGTTAGCCTGCCTGTCAACAGTTGTATGGGACTGAAACACGGCTGAACTTACAGCCACTCTGGAAAGACAGGCAAAATAGCGAGAGTATAAGAGGAGGATAAGAAAAGAAAATAGACCGATAGAGGGAAAATAACAGAGAGTCAGAGAGGTGAGGACAGAAGCAGTGCATGCTGTAATTGAGACCATTAAACTCAGACATGGCCGAGACCAAGGATGCGTGAGACCGGGTCAAGACTGAGACTGGAAGGTGCTCGGGTGGCGCAGGGGTAAAGATCCTGCCCACCACCGTCCGCAGAGGCTAGGGGTTTGAATCCTCTGCGGTTTCTTGGGGCCGACCGGTAGAGCTATAGCTGTGGGGTAGTGAAAAGGGGTAGAGAGGGGGGTAAAGGTTTGGTCTGAGCTGCAGTACGAGCTACCAAAAGCAACCCGCAACTATGAATATGTACAAGCGACTTACAGGAAAACAAGCCCAAAGTCGCTTTTAATAAGCATAACCTGGCAACACTGGCAGACTGTTGGAGACCAGCACTGCAAACTACTGCCGCCTCCTGGTGTGGAGAGTTATGTCATCTGATTTCCATGCGCAAAACAATGTGCCGTCGGTCGGCCGACTGCTTGTGATGAACTAAATGCCAACTTTTGCCAACAGACTACCAGTCTGTTGCAGTCTGTTGTAGTCTAGTCTGTTTGGTGGAGAGTCACCTTAAAAGGGACAAGGACAGATACAGAGATACAGAGTCACAGATCCGACCACTATGCCCATATATGGTCATATGCATATATAGGACCGACCTACTTCAAACTGGTGTGAGGGCAGAGTAGCGGCCCGAACTCTAGATGTGAGGGCCCGAACCTCTAGTTTAATACAATTATTTATTCTCAAGTCTGACCATGATTGTCAAATTCAATATAATTCAATTCAATCCAATTGTATTATACTGCCAAATCAAGACAATAAAGTTGTCTCAACATAATAGGCTTTCATCTTCATGATATTATAGACTCAACTTGACTGTAATCAAATTTTAAACTCAAACATATTTCAGCCGTATGTCCTCAGCCGTATGTCCTCCAAATCTCCAGATTTTTGGGGATTTCTGTTGTTATACCCGGCAACCCAACCCAGAGGCAAAATATACGTCCGACACGAACCTGGACCGTCGGGTACCAAGGAGGGGCCTGGTTCGGGCAGCCACCCTCTAGTGTGGGGAATTCAGGAATTGGCATGACTAAATTAAACTAACATGACAAAATTAAACTAAACTAAACCAAAAAAAATGGGTAGCACTTGCTATGCATCCTATGTGTATAACGCATCATGAGCATAATTGTAAGGCATTATAATCTGCTCATAACCCTGCATAATCAGATTTATAAGAGCTCATAAATACTCATAATGCTGTATAACCATAACACATTGGCAAGGCATTTTATAATGCCTTACAATGTGTTATACTATAGCAAGTGTTATACTATAGCAAGTGCTACCAAAAAAAAATGTAATCCTAATCGAGACCATGATCATAACTGTGTTGGTATGACATCATAATGAGGGCTCAAAATGTACACCATTTCTCTGCCAATATTTCAACAGGAAAAAACATAATTATGTACCTAGGTAAAATACTAAAAATACTTTAGGCACACAGGAGGCAATCCTTTGATCTATTTTACTGACCTTGGAAAAGCGCAAAATTGGGCATATGACAGAAGAGTGTCAAACACGTTTCTACTGCTACCAATTATGAGAAAATTAGGCCTACTAAATATGGTCTGTATTCAAAAGTATAAATAAATTACATCACTGTAGTGCACACATCAATTTGAAATGCAAAGGCTTTAAACTAAATTTTGTATAAATTACTCAAGTCATTGACTAATTATTCAAGTAATGAAGTAAAGGTAATTACAGTCATTTTAGAATGAATTTGACAATAAACCAAAACCAAAATAGAGCCCTAATATTGACAGTAAATCTCTTAAAGACTGCATTAGCCCAGTTGTGGAGAAATTCGAAGAATCCCGAGTCTTCTTGGTATGAGAAGAGATTCCTGATAGAAACAGGAGACACAAAGAGAAAGACAAAAATGAGGACAGACACACCATGATAAAGAAAGTAGAAACAGAGAGAGTGTTACAGAACGAGTGTGAACGACAAAGAGGAATAAAGAGCCCGAGACGGAGGACTGGTCCTTGGCATGCAGATCAAAGCGAGGCAGCGAGCAGCAGCTCTGGGTTGGTCCTCCCTGCACCTGTTGCTGCTGACCGGCCAAGCCAAACACATTATTCCACCAGCCACGCTGCTTAATGGCTTCTGTGGAGAGAACCTGCACCGGCCTGGAGAGGCCATCCAGACCAGGACTGAGAGACAGGCCTCTTTCTAAAAAAAAGAAAAGAAAGAAACGATTTCCACCATGTATGTTTCAGACTATACAAAGATTTTGCCAAAAGAAAGACACTTGAAATCACATTAAGTGTCCTAGCCTAGGGCTTCATTCTCACAAATATGTTTAAGACATATTTTTTGCCTTTGAACGCATATTCTCCCATACATAAACGCTCCCACGTCCAAATCCTTTTTTTAATGCTTTATTTCAGATTGGTACGTTGAACAGAGAAACAGGAAAGGTGGGCGAGAGAAGGGGGTGACATGCAACAAAATACCTCAAGTCACTGAAGTCAGCCGAGATGCGAGAAGGCCCATATAGCCCGTCTAACATCCACTTGTTGAGTCACGGGGGCAACCGTGTCCAAATATATTTTTGTTAATTTATTATTGTGTATTTTTATCTGTATTTATGTTTTCTTCACTGTATGGGGTATTAGCTAATGAACACACACACTGACAGACAGACACACACACGCACACACACCTCGAGCAACATGCAAACTTTCCTAACACGTGCTCCCTTTATTAGACACGATTGAATACCGAACAAACCCAGACACCGCCAGAGTCACATAAACTCGCTTAAATACCATACCCACGCGCTGATGAAGCATTGCAAACAATAAGACCCACATTCACAATAAAACCCGCACACCTGGTCGGCGCGTTGCTAGGAAAGCCCTAGCCACCCACCTCTCTCGGCCCACGCTGTGACGCAGTGCTCCGTTAAAGGGAGTTGGGTTATGGTTGGACCGGGGTCAGTATAGAGCAGAGAACAAATCATCGTTAGAAAAACAGTAAACATCTGTTTTGCGACTTGGCCACCTTTTTCGTTGGCAACGTCAACCTGACCTCAGCGAGGCTGGGCCCCTTTTACATTTTCCATGAGCGAGAGTATACCAGTAAGTAAGTGACAGCATCTGCAATTTCTTTCGTTTGCTTTTTTCTTTTTCTGTTTTTTTTTCAAAAGAGGGGGGAAAATAAAAACAAGTCTTGAGGTAGTGTATTAGGCAGGTACCGGGACGCTCTCTGAAGTGTCTACACTTCTGTCCAGACAGAATGAACGTGTGGACAGTGAGCTTATTATGTTATTTTCCTCTGGCATGTGAAGCCTCATTGGTTATTGTTGACGTTTATGGCTTGGCGTGTATGAGTTATACCGTCTGCTGAAATATCACTTGAGTGCATCGCTGCCTTGTTGCTTCAAGCCTTTGTGACAGCCACCTGATTTGCGACCGCCGGTGACATAATGACGCATCATGCGGTTGAAACGTCGTCGTTTTTTGGACTAGCCTACAATGACAAAAAAAGATCTCTGTGCACTATACCCAGTGAGAATTACACAAAATGTGATGTATGTGTTAATTATTTAAACCTTTGTAAAGTCTATCATCGGGGATTTGAGACATCCCATTTTTTATTAAAGGACAGTGGACGGTCTATATTCCTCATTCTATTTCTGGTCTAGAGACAGGTGGTTGGGAGGTAGAGGGTTTCATCCCATTGGCCAGCAGTTGTATGTGTGGTTTTAAACCCTAACTCCACTGTAGGGTACAGTTATAAGGCTGAGGTAATGGGAGAGTAGTTAGTTTCATATCGTTCAGTATTGAAATGGGATTTGTAGCTCAAGTTGAATCAATAAAACCTGCAAATTAAAAAAGCACTAATCATTCTAATATGCGGTAGGTTACAGATAAAAATGTGCGTCTTTTGGGTGCGTGGGTGGCGCAGTGGTAAAGTACCTGCCCACCACTGCCTATGGGGTTCGAATCCACCGTGGTGCATCCAGCTTTGTCAAGCGTCTATACGAACACAATTGGCCCGTGTTCAGGAGAGGGAAGCCGGGCGAGGAGGGCGATATTTGTCACTGCACGTACTCCCATGGGCTGCTGTGGCAACTGTCAGCAGGGAGTGTTGAGCAGGAGGAGTGGGATGGTTGCGCTGCGCCCTCCCACTGGGTTGGCTACCCTAAATTAGTGAAAAAGGAAAAAAAGTGTGTCTTTCATACAAAAAACCATGATCCCTTTAAACGACTCCTTTCCATCTTTAGGAGCACCATTGATAATGATTTATCCTGTACAGTTATGTGTCACATTCAAACCTCATACTTCATTTATATAAGTTAAAATATTATAAACATTTGTGTGTATTTGTGACCTGTGGTGAGCCCACACAGCATTGGTTTACTTCTGATTGTGGGAAATATATCTGGATTAGTCTCACAATCCTCCCAGACTGTAAAATATATATATTGACATTATTATCCATGTAATTCAATGTCATACCTTGGAGGCAGACAGAAGCAGACAGTCCGGGAAATGATAAGTTGTGTGAACGTATGCCAAATGCCATCTGAAAGTTATGTAAGATTATGTATTATCTGAGTCATGGTTTTCCACTTTTAAAAAATGTCAAAACCTCTGAACAGTGAGACTGCTGGCCTGTTTGCAATATGACGGGGCACCTGGGGTGACATCCCTGCATAGTATTCACATTATACGTGTGTTGCCTTGAGAACAGGCTCCCCCACTGTGGCACCTATGGCCTTCAGTGTGATGATGGACTTCAATGGCTGGAGCCTCTGGCCTCTGTGGCTCTGCATCCAACCACAGGAAACCTCTGGGTTTATATCAGCGACCCCAGGGGGTCCTTCAGCCTACAGTAGGTGCACTTGTTTACTCTCCCTTTTTCTGTCTGTCTCTTAATCCTCTGACTTCCCTCTCCATCTGTTATTCTTCTGTCTCTTACTCAAATCTTTTCGCTCGTTTTTGCTCTTTCCCTTTTTTTTCCTTTCTTATCATCTCTCCTCTTCCACTCTGCCTTTCTTTCTCCTTTTCTCTCTTTCTTTTCTTTGCTCTGCATGCTCACCCACAGTGGTGGAAAAAGTACAACAATTTTGTACTTAAGTAAAAGTATCAATACTGCAATGTAGAAATACTCCATTACAAGTAAAAGTCCTGAATTCAAAATTTACTTGAGTAAAAGTACAAAAGTATTGGCATGAAAATGTACTTAAAGTACCGAAAGTAAAAGTACTCATTATGCAGAATGTCCCATTTCACAAGTTTAAAAAAAATCATTTGAAAATAGACGATCTACAAGCTCATAATGAGTCGCATCGCGACGCATTGTGAGCTTGTAGATCGGCTATTTTCAAATGGCCAAAATATATATAGGCCGGAAGTGGTTAGTGTTTGTTTTGTAATAATAATCAAAATCTACAATGTAACTAGTAACTCAAATGTTCAAATAACTGTAGTGGAGTAAAAGTACAATATTTGCCTCTGAGGTGTAATGGAGTAGAAGTAAAAGTACTGAAAATTGCAAATACTCCAATAAAGTGAAAATACCTCAAAACAGTACTTAATTACTTTACACCACTGCTCACCCACTATTTCTCCTCATCTCTGCCTCTCTTTTTTTTCTTTCTCTCCCTGTCCCTACTATACCCCCCACCCCTCCCTGCTCCCCCACTCCACTTGGCCCTTTTGCTCCATGATGGCTTTACCAGCAGGAAGGCTGGGCTTAACCGTGGACCAAACAGCGTCTCTGGGAGGCAGGCCCTGTGGGTCATGGAGCGTCCTGTCACCACGTCTGATGTCACGCCTCAGGCGACATGTTCAACAAGGTGCAGTGTCCATATTTCTTAGGGTTCCCAGACACTTGTTGACACGAGCAAAGCCCGACGGCAAGGGAAAGCACGTGTGGAGAGGAGACGAGAGCTGTACTAGCTGCGAAAGGTCTTGGATGGATACCATTGGCTGTGTTTAGTATATGACCACACAATTTATGTTATAACCACTTACCTAGCCTTTATTTGCCCCTGTGATATAAACAGGGTGATACATTTGTGCTGATTGGTAAGCTGCCAATGCTAGTGCTGAAGGAAATCTAGGACTCTGTTCCAACGGAGCACATATCTCCGCCAGGCCGGGTTGCCTACCAGGACTGTGTAAGTCATGGGTTGCAGCCATAGAGTTATAATATATCTAGAGAACGGACAGCCCCGCCCCCACCTATTCATTTCAATGAAGTTGCTCACCCAGCGCATGAAGCACCCGGAAGTACACTGTTCTTCCGCATTTGAGCACCAAATTTTGGTTCTCAAATGCAGAAGACTTGAGCACCGAGCAGGCGCACGAGGGTTTCAAATGGTAGAAGCACGCGCAGTAGCGTTTTAAATGCGGAAGTCTGGCAATACCAGATTTGACCACCAGGCAGCTTCTACCGTGGTTCTAGGCCCTAGAATCTAGGGGCTTCGTTGCAGCCATCAGACGCAAGGAAGCTGGGGGGGGGGGGCTTGTAACATGCTCTATAGAGGCTCCTCAACATGCAATATGGGGTTGTTTGGATGTTACTTTGAGGATATACAGAATGCCATTTTCTTTGCCCCACCAACTAATCTTTGAAGCTATTTAGAAGGAAACAATATAGAATATCAAAACCCTGTTTGACCGATTTTACATCAGGTCATAGGATATACTAGCCTAGATTCGTCGTACAGATTTTCAACCGAGAAACACCCGCCTTCGACAGCGTCACCAGACCCTGAATGCGAGGCAAACGATTCAGGGGGTTGAGCCAGGCTAAGGATATACTGTATAATATGATCAATTAAGAAATTTGACCCAACATTGTATTTCAGAACATATATTTTAGACCAGTGCATGGTTCTCAAACTTTTTCATGTCAAGGACCCCCAAATTGATATGTGTTTGGCTTCCTTGTTAGTTTCTTTTCCTCCGCTTAGTAATATGCTTAAATTCAACGGGTCGTCTCGACCCCCATCTGAAAAGGTGTGTGCCGGGGGACCTCCAGAAGCAAAGATTTGGCTTAAAAATGTTCGCTTTAAAAGATATAGCTTATTAGTATATAAGATTTGCACAAACTTTCAAGATTTTTCAAAAATATCCAAAGTATAAAATATGGTTAAAGTGGTTAAAATGATTGTGACACTATATTAGCTAATTTTGCAGGGGACCCCTTGGTACCCCTCCCCCAAGGACCCCTGGGGGTCCTCAGACCCCACTTTGAGAACCAATGTGTTAATGCATTTTCACAAACATATTTTGGCCACTCAACATGTTTCCATGCAGTGTTTAAAAATTTCCCCCGTATGTGTTCAAGTGATTACAGACATGAACACATTAAATGAAGTCCCAAAGTATTGTCTATATATATACTGCATGGATATCCGGGCTCACCTGTCGGAATTCAACCTGTTTACTGCTTCCACGTACGTGGAGTTTCCACCGGCAGGAGACGCCGACCCTATAAACGACACACAGCCCTTTGTGGAAAATGATGGTAATTCCAACTGATACCTCAGGAGAGCGGGCCCTGCTTTACTCATCTGTCTGAATCCATGAGAGACGCAGAACATAACAACACTTGGGATACAGCGGATATCGTCATGGCAACCTACCTCCACATCACAGCCATCTCTCTCTCTCTCTCTCTCTCTCTCTCTCTCTCTCTCTCTCTCTCTCTCTCTCTCTCTCTGTCTCTCTTACACTCCTTAACTCATATCCACCTGCTTCATTCATTCTGTCTTTCTTCTGATGTCTCTATCTCTCTCTTTCTCTCCTTACTTCCTTATCTTCCTCTGTCTCTCTCATCACACACTCAGTCGGTTCCCCTATTCCTGTCTCTGCTTAGCATCCATCCTTGCTCCCATTTATCTCTCTCTAACCACTTCCCCCATTCTCTCCCTTCTTTTTTGTATTCTCTCACACACTATCTCTCTCTTTCCCTCACCCTCTTTCCCTCTGTCTCCTCTCGATCACCCTCCTCCCTCACATTTCTCATTCTCTCACTTTACTTCCTTTCACTACCCCCCCCCCCCCCCCCCTCCTGACCAGTGTTGCCAGATTCAGTGAGAGAAACAAGCAACCATGTCTAGGAAAAAAACAGCCCAAAGGAAGCGACTATGGGCCACATGAGCACTTTAACATATACATCAGCTATTTGAAAATAGCAGATCTACAAGCTCACAACGCGCCGCGATGCGACGCGTTGTGAGCTTGTAGATCGGCTATTTTCAAACAAAAACTTGCGGATAAGCAGATCTGGCAACCCTGCTCCTGACTCCTGTCTCACTCAACCAGATGAAAAGACTTAACAGCGTTTCCCCATTTCCAACATTTTAGGTTAGCTTTTTTTTGTCTGTTTGGGGAGTGAGTGTTCCAATCCTGTGGGAGAGCGAGCCACATTCCCACCGGCCGTTCCCAGGGACAGGACAGGTGCCTGCCACAGTATAGCCTCAAGACGGACCGTCTGTGAATGACATCGGTTCCCCTCCGTTACTTTGCATCCTGTCCCGGATACGACAGAGAGCCCTGTATGAGTCTGAGTGTTTCCTAAGAACATGTGTCTGGCATCGCTCCCTCCGCACGATGTTCGTCTGTGGGAAGAAGGGAAGGTGGCCCTGCTGTTGTAACAGAAAGCA